>NC_141371.1:16668550-16696550 GCF_963921425.1 Dryas octopetala
GCACAAGGCGCGTTCTCAAACTGGTTACGTCTTTACCATTGGGAATACAGCAATATCTTGGAGGTCAATGAAACAGACCCTTGTTGCTACCTCTTCGAATCATGCTGAGATTATAGCCCTTTACGAAGCAGTTCGTGAATGTATATGGCTGAGAGCCGTTTCCAAACATGTTCGAAGTACGTGTGGGCTGAATTCCACCACTGATGAACCAACGATTATCTATGAGGATAATGCCGCTTGCATCGAGCAGATGAAGACGTGTTTCATCAAAGGAGACAACACCAAGCATATTGCACCGAAGTTCTTCTTCAATCAACAGCAACAATAGCATCAGATGATTGAAGTCAAGCAGATCCGATCTCAAGACAACCATGCAGACCTCTTTACCAAGTCACTACCAAAGTCCACGTTCTTGATGCATGTTCGAGGTATTGGTTTGCGTAGATTGGCTGATTTACCTAGTAGGTAATCTTCAGGGGGAGTCGACATCAGGGGGAGTATCCCGAAGCATACTCACTTGACCATCGTGTACTCTTTTGTCCTTCGTCCAGGGTTATTTTGTCCCACTGGGTTTTGTTACCTGGCAAGGTTTTAATGAGGCACATCTTAGCATGGTCACCCTACTCATACTACATCCTGAAGATGTGTTGATCTGATATATATGCATTTGCTCATCTTTTCCCTTCGACCACGGGTTTTTCCCATTGGGTTTACCGGGCAAGGTTTTGGTGTAGCAACTCTAATGCATCTCGCTCCCATAGACATACTATCTGCTCATGATCCAGAAGATATGACTTCACCTACTTTCGAGGTCCTGATGCGACTACTCCACACTCACGCGCGTTGCACTCTTTTTCCTTCGACCAGGGTTGTTTTTGTTCCCACAGGGTTTTTATTACTTGGCAAGGTTTTAACGAGGCAACTTAGAAGCGCATAGCAGAGACAACACTAATGACATGGAATATCCAAGGGGGAGTGTTGTAAATATATTGTTATATGTGGCTATTCCTGTAATTAGTTGTAGGGGCATACTAGTAAATATACAAATCCTAGTAAACCCTACTTCTATATAAGGATATTTATAACATGAATGAAATAGACTGATCATATTCTCTCTGCCTCCTCTCTTCCACAAACCCTAATTTTCACATACTTTTACAACAAATGAAAATTAAATTTGGAGATCGAGTTTTGGCTTTTCATCTATCTTGTGAGTTGTGACTTTGGTTTTGGATGACCTTTGGCTTTTTGTTTTCCTACCATATATAGTAAATACCTCTCATTTCATACTCTTCCTGCACCAACTTAATTCTTTCACTCTAAAGCCACTCTCAAATTTCTTATGTTTTTTCCTGGCCAAAGATCGATGTGCAGAATATAGAGAATTTAACTTAAGTAAGTGTTGGACTAAAAAGGGCTAAGACTCAAAAACTTTTGAGAGGAGTCTTCTTTATAAAAAAAACAAAATGAAACTAACAATGAGATTTCCCATGTGCATAGTGTGTGATATATAGTAAATGCTAGAAAATCAGGTTTATAGAGAAAACACTATTTTTGTTTGATATGTCCCTCAAGTCACATAACAGTAAGCTTGTCTTCCAACTTTACATTTTATTATTTGTAACATGTCTTTGTTAACTTATTTGTTGATTAAACAAATAAGCTTACTTGACAATGGCATGCATGACATGGATGGCTGACATGGCATATAGTCCTCAATTAATTGGCATAGGATCTAGTTAATATTAAATTTGAAGCTTTTCCTCTGCTTTTTCTTCTATCTTATTGTCTCAATAGCTTCAGGATTGATAAAGCAATTTAATTATATGGTAATTAAGCAGCAGTCACTATCATAACCTTACTTGGCTGAGAGAGTAGTAGATCTGCAAACTGGTTTCTTTGCCTTCAGACAAGTACCAATCACCTCTAATCAACATTGAAGTTGCAAACAAAGTTTGGGAAGGTAGTTGGCATCAGTTTACAAGTTCATCTACAATACTTACATTTTAATATGGACCATGAAATCTATATGTGAAATACCTGTATTGAATAAATTTCCACCGAAGGGCATGTTAATGAGTTCAGTCGTATTTGAATGAAGTAGACATGATTTCTTGTCCACAGCACCAAACCTTTTTAAACTGCAAATGGATGTTGAATTGAGTAAATCAATTACTGTTGGTCTATGGAGCATGGAAAAATCAATATCCTTCCACATCTTTTGATTGTTAAGCTTGACATTTGTTACTTGAATTGAATATTCAAAGCACTAGTGTGAAATATTTTGTTGACTAGTTTGTTGACACTAGCAGCAGTACTTAAAAATCAAGGGATGTGGCTGAGGAAATATATACTTGAAATTAAATGACTAAAGAAGAAAGGAGAAAATATATTAGCCTGAGGAATTAACTGAAAGAACATAAAGAAAGTGTACTAGAAATCAACTTGACATAGATCACAACCATAAGATAAGCTAATTAATCAAAAAAAACATAAAGGAAACAAAAGCACTCAAAAATAAAATTTGTTCTTCAAGCAAAAACATAAGCCATCCACGCACAAACCAAAAACAAAATGCATTCTGTAACGCCACAGATATTTAACACAAGCTAATCACCATAAGTAATAATGCCATCCATGATCTTCGCAACTACCGCTTTTGATTCTCTCAGCTTCTTGATGCTCTTGTTCAGCTTCTCACGCTTCATTGCTACAGCAGGAGACTCCTCTAGCATCCTTTCTATCCCTTTACCATTAGGCCCCATCAATTCATTAACAATCTCAAATTCCATCTCTTTGTTGACAAGGTTCGAAATAGACAATTGTAAATGCAATGCCATGCAATCAACGAACCTCCTCAAAACCACCTTCCAATACGCTGTCATTCGCATTTTCAAATCAAAAGCTTGAACCAATACATGGGGGTGCAGTCTAAGAACTCCAACCTCAACCTCCCCAATACCCTCTATGGCAATCCTAGAGGGCTTGTTCGTATCATTCAAGACTCCATCTATGAATGAATTCTGGTTAGTCATGAGCCTAGTCCATTCTGATACATATTCAGCATCACAAGTATAATCAGTAATCTTCTCCATCTCGACAATTTCCATCACCCACTTCAAAGACCTTTCTTTCATCCTAGCCATAAGATTATGACCAGCTCGCCTTGCAGATAACTGAAGCTGATAATAGTTTTCTGAATGTCGCATCAATACAGAAATCACAACCTCCTCAATATAATCCCAGACCTTCTCAACAAACCCAATAGGCACGCCTGAAATTCCTTTCACTTTTCCCTGCAAGATAAGAAGAAAAGCATTGCGAGGAAGAAAATTGGGAAGAGCAATACCTTTCGCTTCCTCCAGAACCTTGATCTCATCAATCAAAAAGTTACTCTTTGGATCACTTTCCACACACCTGTGAAGTTCGTCTGAGTACTGGTTGAGCTTCTCAACCAACCTGGCAGTGCAGTGCATGCTTTTGTCGTCCAAGTACTCTTCAAATTCTCCTCTCAGAAGAACTTTCCTCAGTGACTCTTTGGCTAATCCAACGATGTGCATGAAAGCGGTCATGGCCTCAGCAACAGAAGAAAGACTCTTGGGCATCTTGTTCAGTTCAGTAAGGCAATAATTGAGCTTGTCATTGATCTTCTTAACAATCTCCGGCAAATTTCTAGCTATACTTGTAGCTTGAATTTGCACCAACTTATGCGCCAAAATAGGTATGCCAACAATGGACTTATCAATCTTTGAAAGAAGTGGATGAGTCTGAAATAGTTCATGAGAAATTACCCGCGCTTCCTCATATGTCTCATCTCCAATCCGGTTTCTCACACACACATAGCCAAGTCCAATATTCACATCATCAGCAGTTACCTTCTCTAGAAGTCCTTCA
The DNA here is from genome assembly GCF_963921425.1 of Dryas octopetala. NCBI lineage: Eukaryota > Viridiplantae > Streptophyta > Magnoliopsida > Rosales > Rosaceae > Dryas > Dryas octopetala. The sequence continues at coordinate 16,672,445 of NC_141371.1, forward strand.
GGGGACTTATCAACTTTAGTAACCACAGCCAGAGTCCTCTCACCAGTCTTGTCAACACTCTGTGACATCCTAATTGATTCACATGTAGTGAAATCAACCGTAGCCGACAACACATTCAGAATGATACTCTCTTCAGGCTTTATATACTCCATGATCATGTCTTTGATTTGGTCATAAATATTCTCAGGCTGACCCTGAACAGGCACTCTAGTGATGCCTGGGAGATCAACCATTGTCAAATCTGGAACACCATACTTTTTCACCAAAAGGGTCAATGGGGCATTGGAAATGCCTTTTCCTCCTCCTGCTATAGAATTAGTGGCTTTGACAATATCTTCAGAAATGTTCTCTTCATTCGTACGGTCCACTCTGCCATTGTACTCCAAGGAGAGCTCTGGTTCAGGACTGGAATGATGTTGCAGCCTCATTATAAGGGGCACCCTGGTGCAGATACCCTGGCCACGTGGCAGGTTAATGCCAGCCAGGGATTCAAGGACACTAGACTTGCCGGATGATTGGTCCCCCACCACGACAATCGTCGGGAGCTGAATTCCTTCGTCCATAACCATGAGGTTACGAAGCTTGTCAACTGCATCAAGCAGAGGGCGGATTTTGTCATTGTAAGATGACACAATTGGTGCGTCAAGAGGTGCATGATGTTCAACAAGTGACAAAGAGCCATCAACTACATTTGATTTGCTCTTTGAAGCAGTCTGCTGCTTTGCTCCTTTCATTTCTGAAGAAGCAGGAATTGAAACAGCGAGTATGGGCTGTCTGATGAAGAAGAGATTAAAGCAGAATAGGACACAAACCAGAAAGCTTGCAAAGAGACTCGTAGTAGCTGGAGATATGTTTCCATGGAACTGGCTATTTATTGTGTATCAACACCTCTCGACTATTCAAACATTTATGCTTTGGAATTCAAACATACATCAAATATCAATTAATTCAAGTAAATGAAGGGTCTCTCATTCGAATAGTAAATGACAACACACAGTGTCCTTTGAGCTTCTATTGGTCTAAACGCTACACCTTTTTTTGGAATTGTTATGTACTGATTAAAGTAAATCAAAAGTTGGACTGACAACACCATTTTTATGGTGGATAAGGTGCTCTTCAATTTGGACTTCAAACATTAATCAAATTTTAGTTAAAAGTAAATGGACAGTCATTTGTTCAAATAATGACTGACAGTTATCATTTTTCTGCGGGTTAAGGTGTCCTTTGGACTTCCAACATTTAGCAATAGTAATTCTAAAGTGTAGCCAACGTAATTAATTCTAAATTTATTATAAGCCTTAAATACCTCTCCTTTCATAAATTATTATGAATTAATTTTTTAATAAAATTAATTCATTCCCCCAAAATTTCTTATATTTTCCTAGCTAAAGAAAGATGTGCAGGTTGGTGTGCAAAATAGAGAGAATTTTAACCAGGGGTGTGTATGGTTCGAAAAACCGAATCACAAAGGCATAATTGTAACTAAACCAACATTTTCAAAATGACCAATTTGAGAACCAAAATCAAATCAAGCCTAGTCCAAGCCGACTAATTTGATTAACCGAGAATATCGGTTCGGTTGGTTCGATTATCCGAAAACCAAATTACAACTGATATACCCTAAACGCCATACCCTATACCCTATACCCTATATCCTATACTTTATTGCATATACTCATATATTATATACCAATTACCTATACTATTATACTCTATACCCTAAATCATATACCTTTAACCATAATTGTTTTATTATATATATACCCTAGTAGTATAGTATTTATTGTGTAACAACACCTCTCGACTATTCAAACATACATCAAATATCAATTAATTCAAGTAAATGAAAGGTCTCTCATTCGAATAGTAAATGACAACACACAGTGTCCTTTGAGCTTCTATTGGTCTAAACGCTGCACCTTTTTTTGGAATTGTTATGTACTGATTAAAGTAAATCAAAAGTTGGACTGACAACACCATTTTTATGGTGGATAAGGTGCTCTTCAATTTGGACTTCAAACATTAATCAAATTTTAGTTAAAAGTAAATGGACAGTCATTTATTCAAATAATGACTGACAGTTATCATTTTTTTGCGGGTTCAGGTGTCCTTTGGACTTTCATCATTTAGCAATAGTAATTCTAAAGTGTAGCCAACGTAATTAATTCTAAATTTATTATAAGCCTTAAATACCTCTCCTTTCATAAATTATTATGAATTAATTTTTTAATAAAATTAATTCATTCCCCCAAAATTTCTTATATTTTCCTAGCTAAAGAAAGATGTGCAGGTTGGTGTGCAAAATAGAGAGAATTTTAACCAGGGTGTGTATGGTTCGAAAAATCGAATCACAAAGGTATAATTGTAACTAAACCAACATTTTCGAAATGACCAATTTGAGAACCAAAATCAAATCAAGCCTAACCCAAGCCGACTAATTTGGTTAACCGAGAATATCGGTTCGGTTGGTTCGATTATCCGAAAACCAAATTACAACTGATATACCCTAAACGCCATACCCTATACCCTATACTTTATTGCATATACTCATATATCATATACCAATTACCTATACTATTATACTCTATACCCTAAATCATATACCTTTAACTATAATTGTTTTATTATATATATACATGTTGTAAATATATTGTTATATGTGGCTATTCCTGTAATCAGTTGTAGGGGCATACTAGTAAATATTCTAAACCTAGTAAACCCTACCTCTATATAAAGATATTTATAAGATGAATAAGATGACGACTGATATATATTCTCTCTGCCTCCTCTCTTCCACAAATCCTAATTTTCACATACTTTTACAACACGTTATCAGCACGAAAAGCTCTTTGGATTGTGGATCGCCAAATAAAAGAGGATCATCATTCAATCCGTTCTTCAATCAATCAAGCACGAGAAGCTCTTTGGATTGTGGATTGTGGATCGATAAACGAAAGAGGATCATCCTTCAATTTGTTCTTCAACCAAGTAGGTTTTATAAAACAATTTTATGTTTATGTTTTAAAACCTTTGATTGATTGAAAAATCCTCCATGAAGCATGAACCCTAAATTTATGAGATTGATTTATTTGGGTTTATATATTTTTATACATGCTTCATTGAATTGAATGATTAAAAAGAGGAAGAGTTTTTGGGTGATCGAAAAAACCACCGCGAGCAGCAGCCCCGCTGCCTTGCGCTGCCAGCAGCAGCCACGCATCGCTGCCTGCAGCAGCCCCTCGCTGCCAGCAGCAGCTCTCGCGCGCGCAGCAGCGTCTCTTTGCTGCCATCGCAGCAGCGCCACCTTGCTGCTGCCAGCAGCAGCAGTGCCTCGCGCCTTGCTGCCAAGGCCTCCCAGCAGCCAGCAGCCTAGCAGCAGCCTTGCTGCCTTGCACCTTGCTGCTTGCAGCAGCGCAGCAGCCCGCTGCTAGTCCCTCGCACGCAGCCCACCAGCCAGCCAGCAGTCCAGCAGGCACAAGGCCCAAGTGGCCAGCAGCCAAGGCCCAGCCTCCCAGCAGGCCCAGCCCACGTCGCTGCCATGTCAGCAGCCACGTGGACGCCACGCAGGTGCCACGTGGATGCCACGCGAGCTTCCACGCAGGCAGCCCAGGCCCGCCACGTCAGCTGCCACGTGTCCGCCACGCAGGCAGCCAAACCGCTGCCACGTCAGCGCCATGCAGGCGCCACGTCATTGACACGTCAGTGCCACGTCGCTGCCACTCCCACGCTGACACATGGCGAGCCTCCTGAAACTTTGTAAAAAGAAGATGTTAATTCTTGTCATACCTGGGGTTTGAACCCAGGACCTCTTGGGTACCAAGAGTGCACCTTAACCACTGTGCTGCTGATAGTTTATTGTTAGTATGCAAACCGTTTAATATATATACCTTAAATGTCAGAAACTTTTATTCAAACAATTTTGTGATATTTTTCTGTTCTACTTGGGTATATGAATATTTTACTTGCTTAAATTTTTGCACTAGAATATATGTGTAGAAATTGCAGGTAATTAATGAACCAGTAGTTCATACATAAATATTGAACCTGTAGCTTCAATAATGCCGTATAAGGAACCTGAAGTTTCCTTCATAAATTCACCATACATGATAAAACCAGTAGATTTTACATGTTTATACCATGTTATAGAACTTGAAGTTCTTATTTATTGCTTATCGATGTTATTGCCCGAAGCACTAATTATAATTATTTGTTCCTTTCAACCAAAGAATGTCAAATCTCAACAAGCTTGATTTTGTCGCTTTGGAAGTTTTCGGAAGAAACTATCTAAAGTGGACTCAAGATGTTAAGCTTCATTTGACTGCCAAGAAGATGAGATCGACAATCAATGCAGACAATGTTGTCGCAGAATCTCTTAAGGCAAGTGCCATGATCTTCATTAGGAAGCATATGGAGGAAGCACTCCAAGTTGAGTACCTCGCTGAAGAGGATCCACGAGCTCTTTGGGTTGCTCTGGAAGAGCGGTTTAACCATCAAAAGACTATTTTCTTGCCTGAAGCAAGACATGATTGGCAGAACATTCGTTTCCAGGATTTCAAATCCGTGAATGAGTATAATTCGGAGATCTGCCGGATCCGGTCGCTCCTCAAATTTTGTGGGGAGGAGCTCACCGAAGCTGACCTATTGGAGAAGACTTTCTCCACCTTCCCTGCCTCCTGTTTGGTCCTGCAGCAACAATACAGGGAGAGAAATTTTACCAAGTTCTCGGCATTGATCACCACTCTGTTGCTCGCTGAAAAGAACAACAACTTATTAATGAGAAATGATCAAGCCCGACCTGTCGGTCCTAAGCAGCACCATTGCCTGAAGCAAACGCTGTTACTTATCGCGATTCAAACCGCGAAAGAGGATACCGAGGTCATGGAAAGGGCACAAAGTCTGACCGCCCGAGATATGGAAGGAAAGGTTCTCAGAGGAATGGCCTGTATGACGGAGGCCAACGTGGCCATGGCCCACGTGGTAGAAACCACGGTCCCTCGGCCCTAAAAACTCGAAATGAGAGGAACACTGGTCCAGCCCGTCGCCACCAGAATCAGAATCAAAATGATCTCTGTTACCGATGTGGAGGAACTGATCACTGGTCCCGCACCTGCCGTGCATCAGCGCAAGCTGTAAATGAGTATCACGCCAGTCGCGGAACTCGAGAGACCAATCTCGTTGAGGGATCATTTCCTATGGATACCACCTTAGAGGTCACTGATTTCCAGACTGCTACTGGACACTTCGAGGACTAGAAACTCGATGACATGGATATGATCGGCGCTTGTGCCGTATTTATTTTCTGAATAATGTTTTTCTTATTCGGATTATTTTGGTGATTTATGATTTGGATTATTTGTTTTGGAAATTTGGTTATGCTCGAATATTATTTAATTCAATTAAGTTATTTTCATACATGTGATCTATTGAATTAAATTTATGAATAAGCATGTTTAGTGGGGAAGTTTGTTGTCTGGCAGACAGTGCTACTACGCACACCATACTTCAAGATCGGAAGTATTTTTCAAACTTATTGCTTACTCATACCTCTGTGACAACCATATCAGGCCAATCCAACCTGATAGAGGGCCATGACAAAGCCCATTTTTATGTTGTCCAATGGTACTGAATTACCATTAATGAGGCCTTATATTCTCCAAGTTCCAGAAGAACGTTGTTGAGTTATAAGGATATTCGAGCCAACGGTTATCACGTTGAAACCACTGAGGAAAATGGAGTGGAATATCTTTGCATAACCTCCAATTTGTATGGCCAGAAGCGTACATTGGAGAAATTGAAATGTCTATCGAGCGGTCTCTATATGACCACCATTAGATCGATTGAGGCAAATCACATAGTTAACCAGAAGTTAACCAATTCGAGCAGTTTCTTTCTATGGCATGACCGGTTGGGATACCCAGGTCAAAGTATGATGCGCCGTATCCTCAATTCATCACACGGGCATCCCCTTACTAATAAGGATCTTGTGTTTAGTGACACACTATGCCAAACTTGCTCGCTTAGAAAGTTGAATACTAGACCATTATATGCAAAGACTAGTAAAGACTTCATCCTTTTCCTGCAAAGGATACAAGGGAATATTTGTGGACCTATCCAACCACCATGCGGACCATTTAAATATTTTATGGTTTTGGTTGATGCATCGACAAAGTGATCACATGTTACACTATTGTCCACAAGAAACGCTGCTTTTGCTAAACTTCTCGCCCATAAGGCTCACCACACGGATTATCCTATAAAGTCCAGAAGATTTGATAATGCCGGAGAGTTTACATCGAAAACTTTCGATGATTATTGCATGCCCCTAGGGATTAATGTTGAACATCGAGTTCCCCATGTTCACACCCAGAATGGTCTCGCAGAAGCGTTCATTAAAAGATTACAAATGATCGCACGAACCTTGGTTATGCGCACCAAGCTTCCAATTTCTGCGTGGGGCTATGCAATCTTGCATGCAGCCATGTTGGTCCGGTTGAGGCCCACTGCTACCCAACCTTACTCCGCGTTACAGCTGGTGACTGGGTACGAACCTGACGTTTCGTACTTACGCGTATTTGGGTATGCAGTTTACGTGCCAGTTGCGCCGCTACAACGTACCAAAATGGGTCCTCAACGAACGATGGGCATATATGTCGATTATGAATCCCCATCCATTATACGCTTTTTAGAGCCCTTGATAGGCGATCTCTTTACCGCTAGATTTGCGGATTGTCACTTTGATGAGACAGTCTTCCCGCCGTTAGGGGGAGATATGAACGTCACCGTTCCTGAAGAACGACGTGAATTGACGTGGAATGTCCCCACTATGTCTCATCTCGATCCCCGAACCGCACAATGTGATAGTGAAGTGCGGAGAATTCTAGATCTACAGAGTATAACTCATAATATGCCAGACGCATTCTCTGATCTAGCTAAAGTGACGAGATCACATATACCTGCTGCAAATGTGCCTGCAAGGATATCCGTCCCCGAAGAACGTGTCGTCCTAGGAGGACGTGTCGTCCCAGATGGACGAGGTACAACAATAGTGGCTAACCAGTCATATGTCCCTGCCCAGAAGTGAGGTTGACCACTAGGTTCGATGGACTCTTATCCCCGGAAGAGGATACATTTGGCACAAATGAGTCCCCTTGACATCGCCATCTCAATCGATCCATCTCATGAAATAGTTCCGGATTATGGGTCCGTCCCAGAAGAGACGGCGTTGGGGGACGCTCCAACGTTTGAACCCACTCCCGAGAACATAGAGATCTCTATAAATTATGCATGCTTAAGTGAGCTCTGGAATCGAAACGAGATTATCATCGATGATATATTTGTATTCGCGGTAGCTACCGAAATCATAACTAGCGATGACATCGAACCTCACTCCGTTGATGAATGTCAACGTCGAGACGACTGGCCAAAATGGAAAGAAGCAATTCAGGTCGAATTAGATTCCTTGACAAAGAGAAAGGTGTTTGGGCCTGTCGTTTCTACACCTTCCCCATGTTAAACCTGTAGAATTTAAATGGGTATTTGTAAGGAAGCGTAATGAGAAAAACGAGATTGTGAGATACAAGGCTCGTCTAGTGGCGCAAGGATTTTCTCAACGCCTTGGATTGATTACGAGGAAGAGTATTCCCCCGTAATGGACGTCATAACGTTCCACTACCTTATCAGTTTGGTAGTTTCCGAAAAACTGAGTATGCAGCTTATGGATGTGGTCACTGCTTATCTCTATAGGGATCTTGATACAGAGATATATATGAAAGTTCCCGAAGGACTTAAGACACCCGATGCAAATAGTTCTAGACCACGGAACACGCTCTCCATTAGTTTGAGGCGTTCACTTTATGGATTGAAACAATCTGGACGGAGGTGGTATAACCGTCTAAAGTGAGTATTTGATCGGGATGAGATATGTGAATAATGTTTTATGCCCTTGCGTGTTTATTAAGAACAAGTTCTGGTTTTGCTATTGTAGTTGTTTATGTCGATGACATGAATCTAATTGGTACTCCTGAAGAGATCAAGGAAACTGCTAAACACCTGAAGTTGAAATTCGAGATGAAAGATCTTGGGAGAACGAATTTCTGTCTCGGCCTGGAGCTCGAGCACCGTGCAGATGGAATTCTAGTTCATCAATCGAATTACATCCAGAAGATGTTAAGGCGCTTTAATGAGGATAAAGCGAAGCCTTCTAGCACGCCCATGATCGTCCGTAGTCTAGATCCTAAGAAAGATCCGTTTCATCCCGCAGATGATAACGAAGAGATATTGGCACCAGAAGTCCCATATCTAAGTACAATAGGCGCATTATTGTACTTGGCTCAATGTACTAGACCGGACATCTCATTTGCTGTGAACTTGTTAGCTAGATGTAGCTCTGCGCCAACACGCCGCCACTGGAATGGCATAAAAGACATTTTCCGCCACCTTAGAGGTACAACGGATATGGGCTTATTCTATCCCTAGCTACGCATCAAGGAATGGATCGAACCCCCTCGATCCTCGGAATGATGCCCGCCTTTTGGATATGCTGACGCAGGGTATCTATCAGACCCGCATAAGGCGCGTTCTCAAACTGGTTATGTCTTTACCATTGGGAATACAACAATATCTTGGAGGTCTACGAAACAGACCCTTGTTGCTACCTCTTCGAATCATGCTGAGATTCTAGCCCTTCACGAAGCAGTTCGTGAATGTATATGGCTAAGAGCAGTTTCCAAGCATGTTCGAACTACGTGTGGGCTGAATTCCACCACTGATGAACCAACGATTATCTATGAGGATAATGCCGCTTGCATCCAGCAGATGAAGACAAATTTCATCAAAGGAGACAACACCAAGCATATTGTACCAAAGTTCTTCTTCAATCAACAGCAACAAAAGCATCAGATGATTGAAGTCAAGCAGATCCGATCTCAAGACAACCATGCAGACCTCTTCACCAAGTCACTGCCAAATTCCACGTTCTTGATGCATGTTCGAGGTATTGGTTCACGTAGATTTGCTGATTTATCTAGTATGTAGTCTTCAGGGGGAGTCGACATCAGGGGGAGTATCCCGAAGCATACTCGCTTGACCATCGTGTACTCTTTTGTCCTTCGTCCAGGGTTATTTTGTCCCACTGGGTTTTGTTACCTGGCAAGGTTTTAATGAGGCACATCTTGGCATGGTCACCCTACTCATACTACATCCTGAAGATGTGTTGATCTGATGTATATGCATTTGCTCATCTTTTCCCTTCGACCACGGGTTTTTCCCATTGGGTTTACCGGGCAAGGTTTTGATGTAGCAACTCTAATGCACCCTGCTCCCATTGACATACTATCTGCTTATGATCCAGAAGATATGACTTCACCTACTTTCGAGATTTTGATGCGACTACTCCACACTCACGCGCGTTGCACTCTTTTTCCTTCGACCAAGGTTGTTTTTGTTCCCACAGGGTTTTTATTACTTGGCAAGGTTTTAACGAGGCAACTTAGAAACGCATAGCAGAGACAACACTAATGACATGGAATATCCAAGGGGGAGTGTTGTAAATATATTGTTATATGTGGCTATTCCTGTAATCAGTTGTAGGGGCATACTAGTAAATATTCTAAACCTAGTAAACCCTACCTCTATATAAGGATATTTATAAGATGAATAAGATGACGACTGATATATATTCTCTCTGCCTCCTCTCTTCCACAAACCCTAATTTTCACATACTTTTACAACAATACCCTAGTAGTATAGTATTTACAAACTATAAATTATAGACTAATCCTATAAAGTATAAATTATACTATAAACATATACAAACATATATAAACATACACTATAAACCCATAAACTTTACTATAAACTATAATAAACATGTACAAACATATATAAAGTATAATAGGAAATTTGGTTTACTGTATAATAGGTATTAAAATCATATATAAACCAATTAATATATAAAAATAAATATATATTATAAGTAGTATTTCGGTTCGGTTAAACCCGAAAATTTCAATATTGAAAATCAGAACCAAACCCCTTATCTTTGGTTTGTTATCCGAAAACAAAAAAACAACAAACAAAAAAACCTGACCAAACCAATCCGATCGATTTGGTTCGGTTCGCAACTCGATTTTTCAGTATTTTTGCACACCCCAAATTTTAACCATGATGGACTGAAAAATGGTTAAGCCGCTAAGATTCCCGAATGGGAAAAGACATGGGGCCTTAATGTTTGTGCCATAATATGTAGCTCAATCTTATGTGGAAAAGCTAATTGGTACACATCACTATTTAATTAATTTAGGTGTTTTAATTTCCAAGTCCAAACTATTACAAAGTTTAACCTCAATGACAACCGACTCAAAATTTAACTTGCAACCCAAATTCAAAATAGGTCGATTCTAATTGACAAAAACACTAGGCCATTTCACAATATTTACAAAAATGCCACTGCTAGCCCACCTATTGTAATTATGAATTCTTATATTCATACCCCTGTCCTATTTTTTCACCAACCTTATTTTTACGTCCACCATTAAATTTGAAAAAATATAAAGGAATGGTTATATTACCACTCCCTTGTCTTATTTTCCCACTAACCTTATTTTTACACCCTCCATTAAATTTGAAAAAAATATTAAAACACTCTTCACACCTTTCATTATTCCTATAATATTCTTTGATATACCAACTCAAACACCCACTCAATAAACACTCTTCCCTCTAGTTTTAATTAGATTATGTGTTAACTAATTAATCAATGGATAGTATTAGTTCTGGAACGAAGAGTAGCAGTAGGATTGATATGCGATATTCCCTATTATAGCTATAAGAAAGAAGACAATATATGATCAGAAAGGATAGTATGATATCATCTCGGTTCCAGAATTAATACTCACTATTAATTGGTGGATTCAATTCAATTAGTGGATGAATTTAGCATTAAAGGTGGATACAATTCTGGAACCACCATTAATTGCATTACGGGTGTATGAATTTAGCACTAAGGTTGGATGCAATTCAACTCTTGGTTTCCAAGCAATCTTTCAATTGGAGATGATCCATTGAACTCTCTCCATTCACCAGTCTCAAAAGAAAGCAACTCCACCCGTAATTTGAATAAATCATTCACCTATACTCTTTCATGGTGGTTCCACCCAAGAGTTGAACTCATGTGGTTGTCCTACTCAAACGAACAAATATGGGTGGGAGGGGTGGGTAAAGTAGATTTATTATTATTTTTTTCCAGTCAAGTCCGAGATCATTTTACAAAAGGATAAGTTTGTCATTATTTTTTTCATTAAAATATGGATGGGAATATAAGACAGGGGCTGGGTGGGAATATAACCACTCAATATAAAAATATTTTTCTCACCTCTCATTATTCTCATAATACCCTTTGATATACCAACTCAAACATTCACCTCTAAACACACTTTTCACACCATTAACTATCATCACACCCACCCATCTTTTTCCATAATTCTTTTGTTCCATAAATCCTAATTCTACTCTGTCACCAAAACTTAAAATCGATGATACTATTTGGTTGATGCCCATACATTTATTCTATACCCTAAACCCTTTTTATTTATTTATTTATTTATTTATAGCTTTAGATCAAGAATTCATTCTATTTCAGTATATGTTTTTTATATTTAGAAATTGAATATTAATCTTGGGGATTTAATTTGGAATTTATGAATGAATTAGAGGATGAGTATAAGATTCTTTTTCTTCTATTTGGAAAAAGATGGGTGGGTGTTATAATAGTTAAGGTGGTGGGAAGATTGTTTAGTGTTTAAGTGTTTGAGTTGATATATCAAATGATATTATAGGAATTTAATGGGAGGTGGGAATAGTTTTTTTATATTTTTTTCAAATTTAATAGTGGGTGTAATAATAAGATGGGTGGGACAGAGGATGAAAATATAAGCACTCTTTAATTAATTTTTGATTCTCACTCTCCTTTTCTCCTTATTTTCGCTCTTTTCTCATTCTTTCTTTGTCTTCTTCTTTTCTCTCTCTTTCTTCCCTTTTCCATTTATGTTTTTAGATTATTTTCTCTCTTTCTTAATTTTCTCTTCTATTTATTCTCTTTTTTTTTTTGTTTGATTATTCTCTCTATGTCTATATTTCTCTCTTTAATTTTTTTTCTTTTTTAATGTATTATGCTTATGTTGCATCTACAATTGCATTTGCATATGCATATACAACTGAAGGTGATGAAGATGCATATGATTCTAAATTTGAGACATAATATACATCTATATATATTTTAAATCTGCAAGTGCAAAACTGCATATGATTCCAAATTAGCATCTTCTCCTTTTTTGAAGATGCAGAAAAGAATAAGATGAAGAAACTTGTGTGGAATATTAACAAAAAGAAGAATCTTCATTAACAATTAAAGAACTTATATACAATTTCAAATCCACAAAAAAAAAAAAAAAAAACAAACAAACAGGTCTGGAGCATGAAAGAACTAGATCTAGAACTGCAAATCAAAACAAAACGCAAAACATAATCAACATATATTATAAACAAAATCACAAAAATAAAATATGAAGCGTTGTGGTTGAGGTTGCTCGATGTCGACGGTGCCAGAGATGGACTCGAACTCTGACTCTAGAGAAATTACTGGAGCATCAAGAGTGAGAGAGAGCGAGGGACAAGAATACAGAGAAACATAAGAAGAAGAGAGCGATGAGCGAGAGAGAGAGAGAGAGAGAGAGAGAGAGAGAGAGAGAGAGAGAGAGAGAAGATAGAGAATGCGTGAAGAGAGAGAGAGAGAGAGCCAGTAGAGTTAGAAAGAGCGCGTGAGAAGCTAAAATTAAACGACAAATGACAAGTGGAGGTAGGCTCAGTTTTGTATTGTTGTGATGTAAAAATAATCACTTTTAGTTATGTTGTGAAATAAAATAGTTGACAATTTGGTGAACTGAGTTTTTGAAAGTGCTGAGTATAAAAAGCAGCTTTAGAGTGTTTGGTAATTTTTTTTGTCGAAGTGCTGTGGTTATGCATAATAACTAAAAAAGTACTTTCAATTGCATGTATGCATATTTTCTCTATATTTTTATCTTAACATTTTCTTTAAAAAAATAGGTCAAATTGGAATTTAATATCTCAACTTTGCCTCATTTTGCAAGTTACAATTTCGGGTTTAAATTTTGATTTTTACCTAACTCAACTTTAATTTTTTGGCAAATAAGTACCTCTGTTAGACTCTCCGTAAAAAAGATCGTTAAATGCTAATGTGGCGCATTGTTGGCATAAACTTAGTTTCTAAAAAATAGTCACATGGGAAATAAATAATGAAAAATAATAAAAAAACATTTAAAACCCCAACAATTAAATCTAGCACACTTGTAATCCGCCCAGATGCATGATTCCACTTGCGAACTCATCACCTGCAACATGCATCTAACCATCATCATACCAACAGCCCCTCCCGGCTCCCTCAACATGCATCTAACCATCATCATCACCTTACTGTAATAAATATTTCATTTTCATCATCATCCTCACCTGTGAAACGAAGTATTGACTGACCAATTAATTTTCCCCAACCCCCCTAGAAAAAAGTACAAGACACATTTTAATCTTCCAAGGCAACCAAAATCAATCATAAGGAAATATATTTTCCAAAAGAAAAAACAATGAGAAAATACATACATAGGAAAAAACTTACCTATTTCTATGTTGTAGTGATGTGACATCCCTTGAAGAGAGAGATAGATACAAGAGATTAGAGAAAGAGAATGAAAGAAGAGAGAGAGCCAATGAGAGAGGGTTGAGAATAGATAAGTTCTTCTCTACATACATATAGATATAGCACATCATTTGATCACATATAAATAAAATTATTAAACATTAAGCCAGAAGAACACACAATATTTAGGTAGTTTGAGAATTCTAGAGAAGGAAACAAACCCTAAAACACGTCTAGAAAAAGAAAGGGCTAGCGGTTGGTTGTATTTTTAGTGGGTTTTGATTTTTTTTTTCTTCTTGTATTGTAGCTTGTTGGTTTATTGATATAAAGAAAGCAAACGAATAAACAGTGCAACATATTAAAACAAATTTTTTTAAAAAAATTATCGGATATTTTTGTTATAAATATGCATAATAACAATATAATTGAGGTAAATTAAAAAACAATAATTGAATTGAAGTTTACAAATATCATAAAATCTAATCTTGTCTTGTGATCAAAATCTCACTTACATACAATGGCGGATCCAGGATCCCTAGCCTAGGGAGTCATGGTGTAAAAGTTCAAAAAAAAAAATTTTGGGCTACAATAACAATAAAAAATTGAACGATAGTACTTTCATTCATAATTCAAGGCAAAACAACATTACTAGCTACAATTGCCCACGACGAGGTTTCATATTTTGAAAATGTAGCATTATATCTTCATTACCAATACAAGAAAAAACATATTTCTTAATGTAAACAATCAAGTTATATATCACTCAATCATTGATCTCCCATTCTGAAGATTAGCCAAAATATCATCTAACTCACTGAAAGCCCAACCAAAACTTGAATTACTCGAATTATTCGAACTACCCGTTTGACATTTTCTCTTAAATTATCTTTTCATAATTCTACACATGTCAACCAATTTACAATAATCAATTAATCAAATTTATCAAAGTAATAATCAACCAAAGTCAAATATATAATCAAATTAATACGATAAAAACCCATAATCAATTAATCAATCAATAATAAAATCAATTAATCAACTAATAATAAAATCAATATCAATAACCCACTAATTTCATCACAATAATCTTATCTATTAATTTAAAAACATCATATATTATAAATTTAGGGTCAATTGAGAATTTGGGAGTTAGGGTTAGGGTTTGAAACTTCAAACTTACTTGAAAATTAAAATTGAAACTTGAGATGGTGGATTGGTGGTGTCGTGGTGGGTAGTAGACCAGCGAGCCATGGGTGTGGGTTTTTGTTTTGGTTAATTGGCTTTGGGAGGGAATTTTGGTTACTGAAGGAAAGGGGTCGGGTTTGTGAGCACAATAGAATTATAGAAGGTAATAGGTATGTCTTTTTGAGCAGGAAAGTTATAAATAAACCAAGTCTGTCCAAAATGACGTCGTTTTGGCTAATCTAGAAACTAAAAAAAAAAAAAAATAGGACGAAGCCTCCCTTAGGCGTTTCGTCGAGCAGGTGATGCGCGCAGTGGGCAACCATCACTCACTGACCAGGCTTTGGGGGGTTGTGTTGTTGCCGTCCAGAGCTTATGGGCTGCCTTCTTTAGCCTTTGGGGAGTCGAGCTACCCCCTCCCCGTCAACGTGCATCTGCCACTGCTTATGTATTACGTACACTGCAACGCGCCTATGTCACCTATTTAATTATAGTCGCGCAAATGTGATTCATGTATTAGTTTACAAAAGCCTCAAACCTAGTATTGATTGACCTAAAAGTGTGAAATCGCAGCATAATTTTGCCTTAAAAATCTCCAAAAGGCAACTATCCCTTATATGATATATATTTATGTTGGTCACATTCTTATATGATATGTTTGTCAGAGTTGGAGTGGGATTCAAAATACCTACTCCCATATATGGTCGGTCCCTATTGGGTTTATTGGGCTAATCGGGCTTCACTTAATAAGTTGACACTTAACTTGTATAGCCCATTAAAATCCATATTAGTTTGAAAAAACCAAATTAATTAAATAGAAATTTGCCCAAGAAAACTATAAGATTATCCAACTTCTTTTGGAAAAATTATTGAGTGTATCCAATACACCGTCATGTGGTATAACTAATCTAACATGTAAGGGTATTATTTGACGGTATATTTCTATTAGTAAGGTATAGTATTAATATTCATCCATATTATGACACGTTGGATTGGTTACACTATATGACGATGTATCAGATACACAAAATAATTTCTCCATATTTTGACGTGTGTAAAAAGCACATGTAAGTAAAGATTTTAGAAAAACAAGAATAAATGTGTAATTACATAGGGAATGCTGGAAGGATATGACACACAGCCCCAGACTGAGGCAGCAGAGAAAGAGTGCATGAATAGATAATCATGGGCTTCAACCTTTTACTGACAAAAGGCACACAGATATTCTTGACTGCGTGAAGAGCTAGTTACTCTAATATAAGATTGAAGGTGACTCCAAAATTCTTATTCATTGTATTGTAGTGCTATTGCATTCAAAATGCCACGTCAGTTATGTCTAAAATGTCATTTACATTTTTTTGGACAAAAATCTTGACGGACATGCTATATTGTAAATTTTAGTTAATTAATGCATGAATTTGAACTTTTTTTTTTATTACTAACTTGAAATCCATATTTGTACTTGAGCCCTTTTTTTTTTTTTTTTTTAGAATTACAAAGTTCTTTCTTTATTCAATACCAAGATTTTGGCCATTACGTTCTCATAATAATTGTGTTCTTTGGTAAGTCCTTATATGTGGACGTCGACTACTGATCTTGAGGCTTGCAACTGATCGGAGAGAGATTTACGGAGGAGAAATCAAAGCCAGATAGAGAAAGGGAGATAAGAGAGGAAAGAAAGGAAAAGAGAGAAAGGGAGGTCGGCAGGTTGAACCATCGACGACAATGGCAAGGGTTGGTGTCGGCATTAGTGTCAGAGGTAGGGTGATTGAATTTTAGGGTTTTTTTTTTGTGTAAATGAGGGTATTTTAAAAAAATTTGGGGTGTGTTTTGCGAAATTAAATAAATCAAAAAGAAAAAAGGGTGTGAGGTGAGAAAGTGGTGTGTAGTGAGAGGAAAAAGGATGTGTATATAGTATCCCTCTAAAAAAACATAAAATTATCCTAATTTTGACACGTGTGAAAAGCACTTGTAAGTAAAGGTTTAGAAACATAAGGATAAATGTGTAATTACACAAATCTATCCTTGAAACAGAACAACTCAACACGAAAACCTAATTGAGCCGTTCTGCCTTCTTCAATTTCTCTCAAACTCCCCTGTTCTTACTAACATCTTCAGGTAACCACTTTCACTAATATCTGGGTTTTGTTTTAGTTTCTGTCCGATATATCCCTAGTCTCTTTATTTCTAGCTCTGACAATAAGCTAATGAGGAAGTGTAGTCTATAATGATGATCGTAAATCAAATGAAGGAAGTTCTACTTAAAATTTAAATTCGTATTTAATTTTTGTTGTTGTTTTGTTTCAATACCTAAATTGCTCTATGAGTTTTTTTTTTTCTGGGTAAAATTCTGAATTGGGTCTTGGAAAGAACTCCTTTAAATTGAGAGTGAAATCTCTATGTATTTGCCTATTGTGGGTTTTCCTTTAAGTTTGTTGATCTGTAATTAGAAGAGTTGAATGCTTCATTAAAAGGGTTTTGTATGAGTTCATATTAGTTATATCTCTATCTGGGTTTTGTACCGTTTGCATACTTCGTTGATTGCAGTCACTGGTTCAATGTTATTAGTCTTCCAAGGATCATCTCGAACCCCAAGACAGAAGCTAGTGGAGATTGTTGCTTTATGTTTGATGGGAAGATGAACATCCTTTTTCAGAACACTTCTGTGTATTTTAATTATGGGGATAATTGTAATTGAAGTGTGAAAGTAATCTAGTTTGGTTGATTTATTTTTTAGATATTCTGTAATTGTCATGCAAGGCATATTGTTGTAATTGAAAATGCATTATAAAAGGTGAAATAGGTTGAATTTTGTGTAATGTGTAAAGAGACAACTTATCAACACGAATTGTCACCCCTTACAATTTCTCCTTCTCTGGTCTCACAGTGGCAGCAAAAGAAGAGAGAAACACCACCACTCTGCAACTATCAAGCTCTTAGTAAACCACCATGGGTGAGCTCAACACCTCCTTGCCCTTGATCTGACACTTATGTCTTCGTTTCATTTGTGTGTTTTCTATTTTCTGTTATATAATTATTTTTCATTTATTTTCAGGTAAGGTTCATGGATCTTTGGCTCGCGCTGGTAAGGTGAGAGGCCAAACTCCAAAAGTGGCCAAGCAGGATAAGAAGAAGAAGCCCCGTGGACGCGCCCACAAGCGCATGCAATACAACCGTCGCTTTGTCACTGCTGGTAATACCACTCTTTCCTGATTTCCCTTCCAGTAGTTTACTTTATCATATTTTCATAGATTAATGTATTTGGGGGTTGTTTTAATTTTTTTTAAATGGTTTTTAGGGCTTAATGGCTTTTGAGAAACCTGTACTCAGGTTTTGATGGAATCCTTTTTTTTTTTTTTTTTTAAATACGCATAGGGTTTCATAATTTTGGAGATTAAGTCATTATGGGGTATTTCTTTTTAATTAGTTTTGGAGATGTGTCTTCAGGAATTTATGTTTTATGAGAAGCCCTGATTTTGATGTAAATGCTTGTATGTTGTGTGATTATTGTAGTGGTTGGCTTTGGAAAGAAGAGGGGGCCTAACTCGTCTGAGAAGTAATCAAGCTTTGAGAGGATGAGGAGCTTTCCATAGGTTAAGAAGCCTGTATATCTGGTTGGATTTTTAATGAATTTTATGTCATTGTTAAGACCAAATACTGGTTTGTTAGTTTAAGGAGGCTCAAAGTATTGGATAATGTTGGATTTTGTGCTCTAGTTGAATTAGAAGAAATGCGATTTTGTTTCTGGGTTTGTTGTGAAAGTTATTGTGCTGTGTTTGCTTTGCCGGTTTGATCTCCATTTTTGGGTTGCACTAGTATGGTTTTTGGTGTTACCTCTTTAGCATTGCATTCTGTTGTAATTATGTTTCCCCTTTTCTTTTTGTGGAAATAATGCCTACTAAGGATGGCATGGCTGACTTTACATTATTGACCAATTTCATTGAAGTCCAGCATAATTTACCTCTGCCAGATTAGATCCTGTTAATGTCTTTATTGCTTGGAAAGGCTGGGTGATGGGGCATGATATGGTGTTTCAGTTAGGTTTTGTTACATTGACCATCAACACAGAATAAATAATCCAAAAATTTTGTGAAACCAGATAATATTTTTTTTTTTTTGGCTGCCATTTCATTTGTATGGAATTCGTGTTTCCTCTTGATTTATTTGGCCAAAATAGTCTTTCGGAAAGGGCCAAATTGTAAGGATTCAATTTGATTCATTTGAAATTACACTGCTGGGTTGGAAGTTCAAACTTAGAAGGCCCAAGATTGCATTTAACACCAGCCCAACCAGGATATTTGATCTGAGTTAGAGGACCTTTTCTTTTTTTTTTTTTTTTTTTTTTTTTTTTCTAGGGCCATTAGAATATTAGGAGTCCTGTTTAGAGTGTGTGCTTGTACTCACTACTCAGCAGTGGTTTTGTTAGAACTTTTTATTTGAAATTAAAGTGATTCCATGTAAAGTGTACTTTGAAGTGGTTTTTTTTTTTGTTACATTGGAAAGAATTAAATCCTGGACTTAACTTAATCCTTACTCCACTCATTCACTTAGGTTAACTTTGAAGCGTTTTTGAGAAAGTATCAGAAAGTATTGAAAAGTATTTCTATAACTTAAAAAACATTTTTATATTTTTCTAACCTTTAATAAATGCATATTTGACCAATTAAAAGCGCTTTTAAGCATATTCTAAGAATCATGCCAAATAGGTCCTTAGAATATTGGTAATGTTTGATAGTGAATTTGGGAAACGAGGAATGTTTCGAAAGGCCTTGTCCGATAATCATTAATAATGTGGTCACTTGGCCCTTGAATCTTGATGGAGTTGTGGGCTTTCTTTGTCTTTAAGCAGCATCTTAGGTCTATTTCAATCCCACCTAAGAGTAATGAAATTATGCTTAATTTTGATGGCTTGGTGCATCCAGGGGTGAGTGTAGGGTTAGGCTTTGTTCTTTGTAATCTCTTCGAGTTCATATTCTTGCAGGATCTTGTTGGATAAGGGTGGTGTCTTTTCTAGTTATTGAACCCTATGCTCTGTCAGAAGATCAAGATTTTAAGTGGATTTATATTTCATTTCTCAAGTTGAGGTGTAAATCGCATGTCGGTTAAGAAAAATAACCAATTGTATAATAAAATGAGAACAAAGTTAAATCTAAGAATTTAATATGCAATAAAATCCATAATGATAACATACTATAGTACATAATTTACATCAAATCCTACACATAACAAACTTCATACAAGTTCAGACCAGTAATCTCTTATTCATACAAGTTCACCACCATGTAATTGCAAATTACAAATGTGTAAACTTGCTAGGATTCAGTTAAAAATGACAAATTTATATGAGTTTTTTAATCCTTGACAAATTCTTTTATCTTTTTTTTTTTGTTTGAAAAAAGAAATGAAGCCTTGAGCCACAGAGGGTGGTGATCCCAAAATGTAAAGTCAGTTTCGATGTTTCAATCTCAATTCCAGTTCAGTTTCATTCAATTATAAAGCCCCAAATCAATTTCTCAAGATTCGAAAATGCTAGTTGCTATTTTTTTTTTTGGAGGCCTCCTTTTGATTAAACTACAAAAATTCATGAGAACCAATTTTGATCAGTGCACCCAATTATGAAAACCAAACGAAGTTCGAACTAACACTTGAATAAATCACTAGAAAACAACTTTAAAATCATATGCTAAAACTTCAATCAACCAAGCTTTCTCTTCCTCTGAATTCTCTCAAATTTCCCACCCTTTTCTTCTTTCTTTCCTTATATTTTTCTATTCATTCCTATTGTTGGATTTGAAACTATGCTACGGCAGTTGCTGCAACACACTAATTTGAACTCACTCACAGTAATCACGTATAAGCAAGAAAATCAACACGTACGGAGGTTTTCTCCAAGGGCTGATATATTTTCCAGCTCCTAAGATTTTCTAATCATCTGATATTTTTTCTTAGGGTGAACTATTATGCCTCGTTTGTTTCACAGGACTGTCTTGGCTTGGACTAGCTATAGGGACTGGCATGGACTGGCTTGGCATGGATTAAGCTAGCTAAGAACTGCCTTTATGTTTGGTGCAGTGCAGGACTAACAACCTGGATAATGAAAATAGTCATGTCCTATGTTTGGTGCAGTGCAGGACTAACAAGTTGGAAAATTAATTTTTGAAACAAAATCATAAATCCCCATATTTATTTATTTAGAATAAAAATGACATTTTTGTAAGAATAGATAAGAGGCAATTATTATTCTTATTCAAATTTTGTATGATCATCAGCTTGCCCCGGCCAATTAATTTGAAATATCCAAGTCAATCACTTTGGTCTTTAGAAGTTAATAGAAGTTAGAAAATTAGGTCGATCTAGACCCTCAAGACCCGATATGGTGGTTAATATTAATAATAGGACAATCATCTATTTGCAAACAAGGTTTAGAGCCCGTTTGGCACTGCTTTTTAAATTGTCAAAAGCGCTTTCAAATTAGTAAAAGCGCTTTTGATAGCGTTTGGCAAAAATAATTAGAAGTGCTTTTGAGTTATAAAAGCACTTCTAAGGGGTTTTTTGAGAAGCACCTGACAGGTGCTTTCTCAAGAAGCACTTTCAAGTGCTTTTGCATAAACAACTTAAAAGTTTTATAAAAATTTATATGTGCTTCTTAACATAAGTGCTTCTGATAAAAGCGCTACTAAATAAAAGTGCTTCTAAGAAGCAGTGCCAAACGGACCCTTAATGCTTTTGAACTTGAATGTTACATTGATTTTTCCAAAGCAGTAGTTATATCAATTTGTATCTCAAGATGCAGACAGGGAACACCTTATGATAAGTTGTGTTGTATTCAGTATTCTATAAAATGTTCTCTCGCTCCCCCCTTCAAATTGTAAGTGCAAATTAAGTATGACTTTTTTCATCATACAGCGTCTGTGATGTGCTGGTACAAATCAAATTTGATGTCATGTACTAGTAATAGCTTCCCATCGAAAGCAGTAAACCAATGGACCCAATAAAAATGGTTCGTTAGTATGAACAATCTGAGTAATCTAATTGCAAAATTGATATGGAGGGATCTTAAATTGAACAAGCGAATAGAGGGTGTGTAAGACAATAGAATTCAACGAATACCACATATAATTGACCCATGTAGTTCTGTTTGAATAAATACAGTAATAGTTGTGCCTCTGCATTCATCCCAACAGAATACATGCACATTCATCTCTAGCTTATACATTGCCAATTGAATTTGTCTCAGCCAAAATGAACAATGTTTCAGATGCAAGACTAGTAAAATTTTATTGCACATCCCAAAATGTCACAAAAGTAATATACAAAAATATATAAGAAAAACTCTGGAATGGACAAACAGGAAAACTATATTCCACAGTTGTACTTAGGATGAGCTCACAGACAAATCAGCCATCCATGAGCAACTCTCCACAGTTAACAATTCTGCATGGCAAACGAGGGACATCTGTCCTGCTTGTCTCTTGAGATTCAAGTTTCCGCAAAACATCCATTCCCTCAATAACGTGTCCAAACACAACATGGCGATTGTCTAACCATGGAGTCTACATAATGCACATCAAAAACATTAATTAACAAGGTTATAAGACAGGAGATAACTAACATGCCCAAACAGGATACCTTGTATGTATTTTTTCAATTAACTACACACAAAAAGGACAGTGATAAAATAGTAACAACAAACTAACCAATATTTAAGTGTCTATTTTGACTGGAATGTGCTGACGCATAAACCAAAACTAGATTCATAAATGGAAGTAAACCTCAAAAACCATTTGTCTCCATTCTTCCTTTTACTCTCCATATGTTCTCTCTATCTATCTATCTATTCCTTCAACTAATGATTGATCTCATTGATTATGTGCGGGCTAGTTTAAAGATTTACTTGCAATGGTGTGGTTGGTTAGATGAAGACAATAAAAAATCTTCTCTACAAGACTGCAACCAAACAAAGCAGATGCACCTTTTCAATTATTAAGTTGCAAAAGTCATTTCTTAGCTGATCTAAATGCACAAATCAATCAGCAATTGACATATTCCAGCCTTCGACCAAAAAAAAAAAGTAGACATATTCCAGCCAATTAATGCAGGCCTACCTTTATGGCTTTATAATAGCCCTTATGAGTGGTGAACAGGGTTGGCATAAAATTAAGTCTAACATTTGTCACAGTTGGTCTCTTAATTTACCTCCCAAAAAATTTCGTATGGAAGGACTTGAACAATTACTCTATTTAGTTCGGCAGCTGTGTCACTGACTCACTGTGTGTGATGGCATTAACTCTGAAGATAAGATCCTTTCTAGCTATTTCCAAGAATGCTGAATATTATAAATGCAAGTTTCCGGAAATTCATGATTAATTAAGAAGCAAATTAAGCAAACTGGTCCTTGATTAACCTTACTTAAGCTAATAATCAAATATGCTAGGTAGGGGTTTTGAGTCTTTTGACTTGATCCTCTGGGATCCTTTGAGTCTTTTGAGTTGTACCATATTCGATTAATAACAACCACATAATAATTGCTTTGAAATAAACCACACAAAACATTACATAAGTCAAAGTAATATAAACTAATAACCCAACAGACGTAACCATGAAGCAAAAGTGAATTAAGTAATAGGAGCATTAACTTTACCACCTCTTTCTTTTTCTTATCCTCATCTTCTTTCTTTTTCCTTCTAGCTGGCGGCACTAGTCATCCTAAATTTTCTGTTGTTTCCCACCTCTAGTTGGTAAGTAGTAGCTATTAGGCTTCCCACGTCCTATATATATAATATATAATAAAGTGTGCCGACCTGTATTTATATATATTTATATTTATTTTGTTTGTTAGTTTATCATATATATATATATATATATAAAACAAATTACAATTTAGTACCTCAACTTTACATGTTGTTTCAACTTAGTACCCCAACTTTGAAAACTTGCAAAAAAGTACCTCAACTTTCATTTTGTGTCAATTTAGTACCCAAACTTTGAAAACTTACAAAAAAGTACCTCAACTTTTATTTTGTGTCAAAATAGTACCTCCATTAGTTTTTCTGTCAAAGTTGCAGGGGTATTTTCGTCTTTTCTTTAAATTTAAAAAATAATAATTTTTTTTTGAATAAAAAAATTTCTTAAAATAAAAAATTTAAAAAAATTTAAAAAAATTTCCCCAGCCCACCCCCACCCAACCAAATTGAGGGGCGGCGCTGGGTAAGGCGG
>NC_141371.1:16696750-17133018 GCF_963921425.1 Dryas octopetala
CGGGGGGGGGGGGGGGGGAGGGGGAAAAAATTAAAAATTAAAAATTAAAAGTTTTAATTTTTAAAGAATTTTTTTATAAAAAAATATTATTATTTTTTAAATATGGGTAAAAAGACGAAAACACCCTTGCCACGTCAGCATATAACAGTTTATTTGACAAAAAAACTAACGGAGGTATTATTTTGACACAAAATGAAAGTTAAGGTACTTTTTGTTCAAATTTTGAAAGTTGGGGTACTAAATTGAAAATGAGTGTATAATTGAGGTACTAAATTATAATTTACTCTTAAATTAACCTAAAGAACAATCTTAAGTCTATTAATAAGTAATTCAGCGAACATGCAAGTTGCCTCTTACCTTTCTTTTTGTGTTTCTGAAGCTCGTCACTCTCTCTTGTCTCTCTTCTATTATCTTCTCTTCAATTTGTAGTGCGATCGTGAATTTTCAAGTTGTCGATTTCTCATTCGATTATGGATTTTTAATTTATGCTATTTTTCTATGATTTCTTGTGATTTGCTTCAATCTTCTTTGAGTTGGAGTTTGATTTTTCTCTGTGATTGTGATTTTCAGTTATGCAATTCTTATAGATAGTGGCGAAACCAGACACATGACAGCCCAGCCCAAAATTTTGCTAAAAAAAAAGTTATATATAGAAGCCTAGTAACTATAGAAGTTAAGTTAATTAATGACTTATATAATACTTTTTACTTTGAAAAATCAAACTCATTAAAATTTAAAATAAAGGATTTGAAAAATGAAAAAGGAATTTTTTTTAAGTTATTAACCCTTCTTTTTTGTCAATTAAGTTATATTTTAATTAATATTTGTATAAATATGCATTTTGAAGGGTAATGTTCAATATGTCCCTCCTAACTAAATGTATCTTTTTTTAATATTAATAAAATTCCCTCGTATTGTCGAGGTTTTTTTTTAAGTTCCTGTATATATATTTTATGTGTATTTATTTTACTAGGAAAAAAATTGTCAAGAGATTTTGCTTACCAAAGTTTTAAATCTTGGTTCTGCCACTGCTTATAGATAGGATGTACAATTTGATTTCGTGTTTCTATTTTGCTTTTAACTTTTGATTTACGTTTTGTTGATTTGTTGTTGTTTATGATTTGTTTGTCATTTTTGTATTCAATTTGTAGCGAGAGATTCCATTCGATTTACAAATCTAGATTTGTGTCTATTTCATTGATGTTTTGAGTTGTGGATTTTAAATTCTTTTACAATTGTAGTGGCAGATGCTGCATCTGCAACTGTAGATTTGGTTTGAATCTTCTTTTTTTTTCATTTGAAAAAGCAATGCATTAAAAGAGTCCAAAAGACATAAAAAATATAAAGCTAGAGCCCAAAGGCCCATAACAAAACAAACAAACAATAAAAAGCCTAAACAAATAGGCCCATATAAACCTAACCCTAGGCAAAAGGAGTGGTTCAGGAGAACCACGCTGCCATGGATTGGAAGCAAAAAACCACCATGAGGTGGAAGGGAGCAGAGAAGCCCAAAGCCCCAATATCTCATCACATTGGCACTAAGCAGAAACCACAGCCACCAAAGGAGCCAGAGAGACACTAAAAGGCAAAAAAAGCCAAGGAAGATGGAGATACGAACGCCCATGCCAAATCGCACTTCTTCCAGTAGTGACTGATTCGCTTTTGTGACAACCAAGATCCAACCATCATCGTTGAAGATCAAAGAGTAGTCTCGAATTTGACGAAGGTGACGAGCCGGGGGACAGGAACTGGCAGAAGTAGCGACCACCCAATGCTTGAGAACGAGAAAAAATTAAGGGAGTAGAGACCTCTAGATCTAACCATATAGCTCAAGCGAAATCATCATAAGAGGGTGAAGAAATCACCACAAAGGGTGAAACAAATCTCAAAAAGAGAGAGATAGAAACTTGGGAGGAAGGTAAGGTGGAGGCGGGTGGGAGAGAGGCAAGAAAGGGGGAGAGGGGATTGGGAGAGTGGATGGTTAACTCTTAAAGCAGCAAAAAGAAAAGGAGAGGTACTCTCATTCGAATCTTTTATGTTGTTTGAAGTTTTTTCTTAAAAAAAAAAGAAAAAGAAAAAAAAACCTTTTGAAGATGCAAATCTTATTTGAATCCTTGATATCGTTTGAAGTTATTTCTTAAATAAAAAATATATATTTTTTGAGATGTAGGTACAGGTGCATTTGCAATTGCAACTACAGTACATGCAGCATATGCAGATGCATCATAGGCAGATGCCTTGAATCGTATTGAGTCTAGTTTTTGCTTCGATTTCTTCTTTCTTTAGTAGTTTGGAACGATTCTACAATGTGGTTGTTTGAAATGCTTTTGAATCGATAGAGGTGGAGGTGGCTTTTGGTAGATTTTTGTGTTTTGTGGGATTTTTTTTCAATTGTAGTGTGTGTAGAGGATAGTCCAATGAGGAGTACAAAGAGAAAAAGGAAAAAATGAGAGAAAGAGAGAAAGAGAGAGGAAAGAAAGCACAGTCGCAAATGAGAAAAATGAAGAAAGAGAGCAAAGAAAAAGGAAGAGAGAGAGATAAAAGAAAGAAAAAAATAAAATGCTTGTTAAATTTGATTGGCGTGTGTTTTTGGGTTATGAGTGACAGTTGGTTAAATAAGTAAATTGCGTCGTATTTTTAGGGTCCATTAGTTAAATTTAACGGTTTGACCACTAATAATGTTGGTGAGAAGGACAATCAGCTCGATCACTTGAGTTTCAGGACAAAATTTAAAAAGACCTGCTTAGAATTTTTTTCTTTTTTCCACTCCATCTACAAAAGCTACATTTGCGAAATCTAGCAATTGCATCTGCGAAACCTAGCAGATGAATATTCGAAAACCAACAGCTGCATCTGCAGAACCTAGCAATTTCATCTACGAAACCCAACAATTGCATCTGCAAAAGCTTCAACTTCAAATAATAAACTAGATCTACAATTGCAAGATTCGAGATCTACAATTGCATATCTGAGATCTACATCTACAAAATCAAAATAAAACAAGGAAAAACAAATCATAAATAACCACAAATTAAAAAAAAAAAATACTAAATCAAATCACAAATCTAGAAAAATGTTCCAAAATTTCATATTTGACATCTCATCCAAAGCCGCCAACGCAATACTCAATGTGATACGCTCGCGATTTGCATCGAAAAATCTCCATCTCCTACCACCTAAATCGAGCTTGATCAAGAAAAATATCGATTGAGACAGAGATCGATCAATCGAGAGAAAGAGATATAGAGCTAGAAGGCGAGAGCAAAGGAGAGAGTGAGTTGATAGAGAGATAGAAGACAAAGAGAGGGAGAGAATAAAGAGAGGAGAGAGCGAGAGAAGAAAGAGAGGAGATAGAGAGAGAAGACAGAGATGCACACAAGAAAGAAAGAGAGAGATAAGACACAGAGGCTTACTTGGTTAATAAGTGGACATTATGTCCTTTAGATCAAGTTTGTAGGTTGAGGTCTTTGTCACCAATTTTATTAGTGGTTTGGTACTAGTATCTAATTTACTAGTGTTTTTATTTATTCAAAATGGATCAATTTGAAATTTTGCCTAGAGATTAATGTTTGGGCTGATTATTCTTTTGGTTAAGTATATCAGTTGTTGAACCCAGTAAATTAATGTACCTTTAATTTTATAATAAATTACTCTTAAAGACAAAAAAAGGTAAGGTTCTTAAGTGGAAATCCACCTAAAAACAAAATGAAGTAAAAAAAATATTCTATTTTGCATGAGCGCAGTCGGAAATGTAAAAAAAACTACTGAGTGATTTGTAGATGCATATCCACCCTACATCTACTTCCAGAAGTTTAGGGAATCGAACCTAAAGTCAATAAAACATGACCCTTTACTCTCAGATCATTCATCCATAATCATAATAAAAACCACGCAACATGGCAAGCAAAAACGATGCACGCAGAAACAATACTTAGTATCATATATACTAAATTTAGTATCATATGCACACAAAAACTCGCTGGAAACAATATTTCGTATATGATATATACACACAAAAAAAGTCTCAATAGATGGGGTGTAAGATTCCCCCTACCTAATTTCCAAGCTTAACCACAACACCAATGTCCTTAGTCTCACATCAGGGTCATTGGAAATCCAAGCTTGACAAGAATTCGGTCAAAAGTAAATTTTGACAAAGTTTTGACATGACCTTTCCTTTTGGTCATACGTCCCACAAAAATTCCATAAACCAGTGTATATTAGACAGAGTCTCTGTAGTTTCAGGGTTCCCTTAGGGTTTTTACTTAAATCGATCCAATTTTAAGTCTAGAGGTTAATCAATTAAAGTCCAAAAACATGACTAGGTTAGTGCATGTGAGACTGGGGAGAGCTATGGCCTAGTGTCCAACTTCTGTATGCTCACGCACTGACCTTGACATCACATCATTTGGTTACTTTACTAGAGTGATCTTAATCTGTTATTAGGTTGATTAATTAACAAGTAAGTCTAAGTGAAAGTAAAGTAAATAAATTCATCATATTACATTAATTGCTTAATTGCATGCTAAACTTTACCAATCTATGCCTTTGTAGTAATTCAATTTTCCAATTTGTCATGAATAATTAGTCGTTTTAATATAAATAAACTTTAACTAATCATGCTCTTAATCCAAAACTTATAAGAGAGGTTAGAGTATTTACCCAGTTGTAGACCTTCTTAGCTTAATTTCCAAAAATTGAATTGCTCAACTTAGGACTAACACACGATTAAAACCAAATTAATATATATGTAAACATACTTAATTCAATAACTTAACGAAAATTGGTAGAGTTTCCTTGGTTAGCCTAATGTTTGATCGTTATGTCCTTAATTAGTGCAAAACCCTTGATGGGCACTTATAGGCAAGGAGTAAAATTTCGGTTTTGAGGAAATTTTCGCGGAAATTTCGATTTCGACAAAATTAGACAAAAACGATAGAAATTGCTATTAAAATACGGAAATTTTGAATGAAACTTAACCATATGTTTATTTAACATATTATATACTATTTTGATAAAAAACATTGAAGAAACCAAATTATATAATAGGTTTCATGTGATATAAGATAAATATAATGCGCGCTAGAGACAAATACTGTTAAATAAAATTAGTATAATAAAATAAGTATATTCTTTATTCTCTATAATATATACACTAACCATAATATTAAACCCTATATACTCAATATTTTTTAGGATATGAACAATATGATATAAGATGTATAAAATATTAGGATTTAGGCCCTTTAGGGTATTTTTAATTATTTTTTATATAGAAATATATTAAGATTTTGGGTTTACAAAACAACTAAACTAAATCCCAAAAGAGCCAAATGAAACCCCAAATCCTTCTTTTTCTTTCCAATTATCCAAAGGCCCCAAACTCCAATCAACTTTAAAGCATTTTTTTTTCTTCTCTTTTCTTCCTTTTTTTTTTTTTATATATTTTTTTTAATTCCTTCGTTTTTTTTTTTTTCTTTCCTTGCTTTTCCTTTTAAGATCCAAAACTTAATCTTCTTAACACTACTACAATAATATAAATACACAACACTACCTACACAACGGTTTTGTTAAAACTGTTGTGTCATTTTAAAGGATAACGGTTTTTAAAAAACTGTTGTATATATGCATGAAATCTAATGGTTTTCGGAACGATAAATTTTTTAGTTTTCCTTACACAATTGTTATAATATGTGACCGTTGTGTAAGTGGAATAAAATGAAAAAACCGGTCTACAGTAACTTCGTTAAAAAAATTTACTGTTCACTGATATGTTGGTTCCTTCCATATTTTCACTTTCCCCCGTCTGTCACTTTCAATCTCTCCATCTATTCCCTCACTTTTTCTCACCTTTCACTCCTGACCTCCAAAATCAAAAGAGATCTGAGAGAGAAGCCACCCTCTGCGCACCGACCTGACCTCCATGCGCACTTGTCTGACCCTCCATGCGACCTCACAAGCCCACTCCTCTCGATCTGCTCTCTCTCTCTCTCTCAAACTCTCTCAGTCCAGAAAGTTAGAAACCCATATCTGAGAACTACTACAAATCAGTGAATAACGAAATCTCAGGGCTTCTTGCTCAAGTTCGGGCAACGGATGTGCTTTTCCCTTTGCCGATTTCAAAAACTCAGGTGGGTGTCTCCTCTAGTTTCAAAAGTTATCAGTTGGGGAAAATTGAAGAATTGATTTTTTCTATTCGACGAACTGAACTTTTCGTCTTCTTTTTCTTAGTTCAACCTTCTATTAGTATTTTTTAACATCGTCGCTCACCACTAGGTAGGAATCTCATATGCTCTAGTTTTTTTTATGTGATTTTTGGGTCTTTAGGTTATAATTTCAAAAATGTCTCTGTTTGATTTGATTTAGGGTTTGGATGACTGATTTTGTTTACTTTATGTTTCCATTTTGAATGGGCTTCGGGATTCTCAAGCAAAATCATGAAACTGGGATGATTTCTTTGTTGTTTTCTTTTATTCTTTATGCATCTTCTTGTAATGAAGATAATGACCAAACAAATGCCAAACTTTCTAAAAAGAATGGATCATTGTTGGGCTAAGATTGACTAGCTGCTACTTGGATGACAGTTTTTTAATCCCTTAAATATTATTATACATTTCTCAAGTTAATCACTTATTTGGTGTAGCGGAAACTTTATGAAGCCTTTTTAAAGAGTGAGCTGGTCCTTTCGGCTTTTGATGGCTCATCATTGGCTACACTTACGGTACTGTTTGTTCTTGGTTCTTTTTATTCTATTTACTTCTAAAGTAGCTGGTTCTCTTTTTTTTCTCAATTTTCCCCAAGTACAGTTCTAATGAAAACAATGGTATCTTGTTTTTAAATCCTTTGTTGTTGCTCTGCCTTTAATTTACTGAAAAGATGAAAAGTTTTTGTCTTTCTTGGTTATAATACTGATCATATTATTTTTTTTTTTTTCTTTTTAAGATGTTTGAGTTTGTATAACTATGTAATAGTGAAGTCAGTATACTTAATCACATTAAATAATTGTATAAAGATCCAACAAAGTTAGAGTGCATGAATTTCTTTTCCTTTAGCAGTTTCAGATTTGTTTTTTTTTTCTTGGGAGAGAGGGGGGGAGGTTGATGCATGGCATTCCTGATATGTTGGAATGAAAGTCGATTGGGGTAATTATACAATAACATATAAAGTTATGGTGTAAACATTTGACAAGGTATGATTTGAAGGTCATGGAACTTGTTGATCTTGCAAAACTAGTTATCTTTGTATACAAAAAATTCATATTGTGATGAATGTTAGTTCTTTTTGAAACCTGACATCCCTGAAAGATTTTCCATTATTAGATTTTGGATCAGAAGTCGAGGAGAAACATTGTCTTGCACTCTCCATGATTTTAAAATATTATGATATTTAGCCATTCTATAAGAGAATTGAAATATAAGTTTAGGTTGTCAATTTTTGTTTGAACAGGATGGTGATGAATAACATTTTTATACAATGCAGATCCTGAAGAAAATAATGAACATTTTCTACATGTTATTTTATTTTGGTGAGATGTGGAGTGATGCTCTTATGAACATCAAATTTTCTTTGTTAATTTTGTTATGTATTATTATCTTTCAGCAGTTACTAAAGGAGAAAAGCAATGAAAAATCAAAAAAATCTTTGAAAATTGACTGATTTTGGAAACAAGCTGATCATGATAGGCAATTTATATATCATTAATATGAGCTTTTTATCATAGTAGTAAAAGAAATCTGTATTAAACCAAAATATATTTCTAATACTATTTGCAACAGGGGCTAAGGTATTGACAATTTGTTGTTTCTCATAGTGAGGTGAAGATTTAAGGGCTTGAGACACTCGACTACTTAGACATCCTTTGTCAAAGAGAACATTTTACAGAATAAAGGAGATGCCATAACTTTTGAATATGAGGTAATGTTGTTTAGTTTTCTTATATGAAATGGGTGGTTTTTAGTTATATAACAGGAAGACCCCAGTGGTGGGCACAATTGAGGTAATTAGTACTATTTCATTAACTGGGTGGGTCTGTGGAAAAGAAATTATAATCTTCAATGTGTGTGCTTAGAGCTTTGTCTCAAAAAGAATGGCTCTAGTGCATTTTAGTGTAGCTGTGCTTTGAGTTATTATATTTTGTGTTAAACTGCTGGTTGGTAAGTAGTGGAGGATATGTATGCATGCTTTTCCCTATTGGGTATATAACACTGTGCATATGTTGCTCAACCTCAATATATGTAATTGGGAACTTTTTTTTGAAAGACATGTTTCTGGACCTTGTGTGGCCTTCTAGTGTGGTTTAGATTTACTGTAGGTCAGTAGGTGTAACTTTGTAGGCTAAAGTTTATTGTCAATATCTTGATAATATCTACATTTGAGTTTTTCGTATAGATTAATTTGTTATATAAATTCACATCCAAATAAAGAACCTATTATAATTTTTTAATGGCAGTTCCAAAAAAACGCACCTTTATTTCAAAAAAACGGATTCGTACAAATATTTGGAAAAGGAAGGAATATTGGGCAACGTTGAAAGCTTTTTCGTTAGTGAAATCTCTTTCTACCGGGAGTTCAAAAAAATTTTTTTTGTGTGACAATCAAATCTACTTCCCATGTATATTTGAAATGATAATTATGTAATTTGCAACATATAGGTCAGTGATATTTCACTGGTGGACTACGTTGGAGTGGAATCAGCCAAGCATGCAAATTGTGTACCTCACAAGGTATTGATGCTAATGTTGGATGTCTTTTGGTTAAAGTTATTGTTGAACCTCAAGTGGCCTTTGATACAAATTTCTCCTGATTAGATTTTGATCTGTATGACCTTTTTTTTTTTTCTTTCCCTTTTCCAGTTTAAGTTTCATCAAACATTTTATTTATTGTATATGTTTTTTAGTGACAATCAGTGGTCCACGTGAAGATGCAACTCGTATTGGATCTGCTGGAGTTATTAGGCGTCAGGCTGTGGATATCTCACCTTTGAGACGTGTTAATCAATTTATCTATCTCCTTACAACTGGTGCTCGTGAATCTGCTATCATAAACATCAAAACTATTGCAGAATGTCTGGCCGATGAACTTATTAATGCTGCAAAAGGTTCCTCTAACATGTACTGATGGCCTAGTTTCTGTATGCTTATTTGCCTAGTGCTTGTTTTTTCTCCCAAAGCTCTCTTATCTAGTTTATTTTCATTTTTATTATGTAGTCTGATTTTATTTCTTTTCCTTGATTCATTTTTTTCTTTTCTTACTATAGGTGCTCTACATGTGTGCAGCTATGCCATCAAGAAGAAGGATGAGAT
This sequence comes from Dryas octopetala, assembly GCF_963921425.1. Classification (NCBI taxonomy): domain Eukaryota; kingdom Viridiplantae; phylum Streptophyta; class Magnoliopsida; order Rosales; family Rosaceae; genus Dryas; species Dryas octopetala. Next base: position 16,706,053 of record NC_141371.1, read on the forward strand.
CAAAAGAGTTGCCAAGGCCAACTGTTGAGGGGCTGCATAATACTTTGATGCAACAAGGAGAGTTTTGTCTGCATTTGTTTAGTAAACTGCTGGTTGGTAAGTAGTGGAGATTTCACTTGGTGCTGCTGGGGTACAATTGAAGGATCAGCTCTCTTGTGGAAATAACTATGCTCCCATGGTTTCTACTTTTAGTTGTAATGGTCCTTGTTTAGTTGTTGTTGGTCTACTTTTCAGATTATTGATTGTTCTCCGTGTATTTGCTTGGATAATATTTTCTGAATTTGCTATTTCATTTTTGAAACATAAATAGTCGCTTTCTTGCATGTCTCCTCTGTTTCATTAATGGAAGGCTTGGTGCTGCCGGCTTCATAATCTTTTCATGTTCGTTTCGTTGGCCGTGGGTCTAACTTCACCAAAAAGAGACCAAGTGAAAAATTCTCTGTAATGCCTAGTATTCTATTCAAAATTTCAATACCCATTGTTCTAGTAAACAACGGAGGCCATTAAGATTTTATTTTAAATTTTCTGGTCCATGATTTTGTCCATACTAACCATAGATATTTTGTTTAAGCTTCAACTTTTTGACTGATTGTGAAGCCTTTTTATTTTTATATTTTTGTGGGGTTGCATGCAATTTACTTTCCCCTTTGTGAGCTAGTCACAGTACCTTCTTTGTTGATGAAATAATAACTTACTACTATTTGTAATCCTTGGTAGTCCGTTGGGTTGCATTGAAGATGTGAGAACAACACTCTCAGGTAATTTTATTTTATTGTGAATTGTTTCTTGTAAATTCATTAAGGTTGGATTGGATTTATTCATTTATGTTGTTTTTAGCTTTATATTTCTTTATGCATCTTATGTTCATACTTGTGCCATGTTGAAATGCTGAGAACAAGAAGTCTATGAATTAATTGTCTCTTCCATACATATTCATGATTTTACTATGGTAGTTAATTTATTCTAATTCCCTGAAAACCTTAAAGTTGTGGACCTGTGGTTTGTTATTGCCTATCTTCTTTGAAGTCATTTCTCCATTACTAGCAACATTTGATTCATAAATTTGAAACTTAAGTACTGTCTAATGTATCATTGATTTGCTTCCACTGCAGGTTCTTATAGAGTCCTACTATATGGGCTCTAACAACTCTTGCTTCCTATAGCAGGGTTCAAATCCATTGTCAAATTTCTATGCCTATATATTGCAAAAATTTGAGTTTCTTAATGCATTTCCCTTACATTTTTTTGCAGGTAAAATAACTGATTTCAGTAATGCAGATGTTGCTGTTGACCCCATTCTGTCCAACAAGTGAGACTATTATGTATCCCAATCATTGTGCTTTTACCCTTTCCAATTTAATTTTTTAAAGGCATCCATGTGTCTTATAAACAAAAAATATATGGAGCCAAGTCAAAGCAACCTTTCAAATATTACACAACTGACCAAACATCATTGAACATATATAAATTGAAAATTTATTTTTTGGGAGATATTGAACTTATTGATAGCCAGATTGACATAAAGCTTCAAAGTTCAAGGAAATTCACTTGTTGTTATATGCCAACTCTTGATTTATAATGTTGGGTTGTAGGTAATTAATTACAATTGGCTCTCCTTGTTATTGTTTTTGAATTTCTTGTGTGCATTTGCAAACTTGTTTCATTTGTATTTTTAATGTATCTTATGTGCATACCCTTTTGTTATGTTTGCATCTTTTGCTTGAGTTTAATAGTAATACAAATCTTTTTTTCTTTTTCTTTTTTGTTGAATATTGTTGTTTCTTATCTTGCAGAGTGGAAAGTCTGCAACTATATATCTATGCTTGTGCACAAGAGGAAGGGTTTGTTTACAAGCCTTGTAAAAAGTGCAAGAAGCTAGTATGGGAATAATGCGGATGTAGAAAGGTTCAAAAGTTGGTCTCCAAATTTTTAAGCCATGCCTTTATAGTTTGTGTAACAAGTACTTTTTTTCAATGTATATCAAGCTACTTTACAATTAATTTTTTGGGGTGTTAATTGGCAATGTATGTGTGAATGGGTTTGCTATGACTTTGTAAATTCCAATTCCAATTTAATGAATTCATAGATCTTTTTGAGTTCATATTTGTGGATTTAATTGGATGCAAGCTAAATATTTAGTGAGATTTAATTCCAATTGGATGCAAGCAGAGCTGTTAAATTTTGAATCAAACAAACAACAGTTGTCAATTTAAAAATATTGTGTTAGTCAAACCTAGACAACGATTTTAGTTGAATAACCATTGTGTTGGTCAAACCTAGACAACGGTTTTAGAGGAAAACAAGTTGTGGATAGTGAAATAACACAACGGTTTTAGGTTATAAACGGATGTGTATATGTGATTAAAACAACATTTTTTAGTTAAATCTGTTGTTGGCATATGAATTACACAACGGTTTTAGATTATCAACAGATGTGTATATGCTTTACTAACAACATTTTTTAGCCAAGACTGTTGTTGAGTGCCTCTACTAACAACATTCCTACCAAATTTAACCTGAATTATGTAACGGTTTTTATAAAAAATGATGTTTAAAGATACATCGGACAACGTTTATAGCATATAACTATTGTTAGACATCAGCTACTACAATAGTTTTATATCTATAAACGTTGTGTATTCTATTGCGAGACAACTGTTTGGACGAAAATCAAGGTTTTTGATGGACTTTATACAACAGTTTTAAATTATAACTGTTGTATGTACTAACTCAGACAACAGTTAAAAACCGTTGTCTAAATATACTATAGTCGTCACTCGCCTAGACGACGGAATTTTGGGTAAATAGACAACGGTTTTTCACCGTTGTCTATTTATATTATTGTAGTAGTGTAATCTTGTTGGTTCCAACTTCCAAGAAACAGGATGTTCGTTGGTTAATCAAAAGCCAAATTATTTTGTTATATAAATTTACAATAAGTCAACAATTACTGTGGCAATCTTATCACTTTAGCCTATTGTGAGAGGCTGAGAACTATACCCTATTCATATATAATATAACAATCAAAGTTTTCATTCTCTCCTTCAGTCCTTCCTTTGTTCATCGCCCAGACCTTACTGTAAGGTAAGTTTTTTTTTTTTTTTTTCTTTCCTTCATTTTTCCTCTTTGCTTGTGACTCTCTCTCGTCCTCTTCCTCCACAGTTTTCTCTCTCACACCCATCATCTTCCCACCCAGCACCAGCCCCTCCCCCCCGCCTCTCTCCCCCTCAACCTAGCCCATCCCCGACACACCCCCCCTCATCCAGCCCTTCCCCGCCCCTCTCCCCTAAACCCAGCCCCTCCCTGCGCCTCTCCCCCTAAACCCAGCCCCTCCCCACCCCTCTCCCCCCAAACCCAGCCCCTCCCCGCCCCTCTTCCCCTAAACCCAGTAAATAAAACTCGAAATTTCGCCGAATTCGCCGAAATTTCGTCAAATTCGCTGAAATTTCGTAAAATGTCCGAAATTTCGCCGAAAGAATTACAAAATATAGTGGGATATTGATAAAATCTCGGTGACTCAAAAAAACGAAATTTCATTCCTTGCTTATAGGATAACCTAATCAAAAATTAAACTATGACTACAAGATTAGAAACTTGTTCCAAGAGAAAGGAAATTCTCTACATCAAAGACTCCCAGCAAATTTTTGGTATGTTCTAAAAACTGAAGGAGAGAAATTAAGGAAGCTAGAGAGCTTGGAATCAAGAGAGAGAAGCTCTCAAGATCCAAATGTGAGGTGCGGTTTGGAAGGGAAGGGGAGCTAGGCTGCTATTTATAGGCTTTTGGGTGGGTGTACTTAGCAATTTTAGGTGGATACAAAGAGCAAAAGAGTGGGTGGGTTCAGCAAACAAGAAAGGAGATGGCTTTGTGTGGTTGTGACATGTGTTTAGACGATTTTAGGATCAACATGCATGTGTCCTGCATGCCCTTTCTTGGCACGCACTCCTCCGTTGGATTAAGATAGACGGACATCGCGCACGTCATTGATCCAGTAATTCTTTTCTTTTTCATTTAATTTTTGTGTTTTCTCCAATTTCTTCCAAAATTCACCGGAAAATATCTTGTGGTCTGATGAAAAATTCATTGACACCGATATGTCTGTGATGTTCGATACTATTCTTTAATTTCCAAAATTTCAACCCAACTTCCGTAATTCAAAAAAATTATCTTGGATCTCCGATTGAAGCAAACTCAATTTGAAAACCTAGTCGAATGAATCAAAGAACACTAAAGAGTCTATTTTCTAATTTCAGTAAAACAATTATATATAAAACATTCTAATGACATTAAACAAATTTCAGAAATTAATACGAGCACAAAATAAATTATAGAAAAACTCTAAGGCATCGCATCGATTCATCATGCCATCAACTTGGAATTTTCTTAAGTGGTCCTTCGCATTTGCATGCACATTTATAGCCTCAGCATATATTATTACTCACTATTCTGGGCTACTAGACAAAATAGGCTACTGATTTTTTGGCACATTTGTAGCCTCAGCATACATGTAATTGTAGTTATGTACGTTCAATTAATTGCATGATTTTTTATGAAGAAAAAGGCTACTGAACTTTCGTCTCAGCTATCAAAAGTGGGTGTTCCAAATTTTATTTTTCTGTTTATGTTTAGGGTTTAGGGTTAATATTTCACAAATAATTTGTAATAAAAAGTCATTAGTATAATTATTATGTTAACATAATTTTCAATTGTAATTGATCAATAATATTATAATGGGGTAATTTTTATAGGGTGATCGATGATCAGTGGAACGTTAAAACAAAGAATGTTTGAAAGCAAGTAAACAATCACTTAAAACTCTACCACGTGATGGAATTGACTCAAGAGAGAAAATAAAAAAGTGGACAGAGGAAGAGTCTGGACAAAGTGAGAAGGGGACACCTCATAAATTACCTAATTAATGACTAGGAAACATGCATATGATGATATGAGTATAACCAAGAGCAAGGGTCCATGCAGGACACTGCCAAACTTTGTTGTCAGAGAGAGAGAGAGAGAGTAATTGAGATAAGCAGTGACTGGAAGTGACACAAGCAAGGAGTCACTTTCTTGTATAATATGTTATGAGAATTGAATTTACAAAACATGCATGTAATAGGTTATATGCATGCATCATATATCATTGGTCGAGTCAATTCAACAGTGCACAAATCGATATTTGTTGAATGGTCATCACGAAGCTTTTGTCCAATTATATTTATTGCATATTGTCCACCACATGGGCACATGGCCAAGCCTTCTTGACCTATTGGGAATGAGAGAGGTACATCTGTCTTGCTTTATGCATGCCTTGACAAGCTTTAAAACGGATATAGAAAAGTGATAATTAGCAAGTCGACAAGACCATCAACAATTGGATGCTATTTCCATCTTTCGATCTTTTGGTAGAGAGAAATAATTGGAGATGATTTCTCTAGAAACCTTCAAGCTAGCCTTCAAGTGTTCAGAAATAGAATTCCCATAGGGCTTCAAGTGTTGATGATAGAATATTCCATCCATAGGGAGCTTAGGTAAGGAGTATCAGATTACTAATTAATAGGCCAAAAGATGTTTTTGATTCCGTATTATATATGAGTCGTACTTTAGTTCTGTCATTTTAATTTGAATTTTTTAAGAAATATATTTTTATTAATGTCGTAATCAGATTCAATCCGTCAAAATCATCTACTTCAAAGCCAATCAAGTGATACCACATTGACATTTTCTATCTTGATTTTGACAGATTAAACATGATTACGACATGAATAAAAACACAATCTTATAAACGTATAAATTGAAATGAAGGAATCAAAATGTAACTTACCCCCAAAATAAAAGGACTAAAAATGACTTCACGCCTAATTAATAACTTAAAAGGACAATTATTAGCTTGTCTTATTATATTCCTTTAACAAAAAGCAACATGGAGCAATCCGGGGCATCTATTACAACATTACAGCTATATCATAAATTCTCCATAAAAATATCTTAAATTTTTAAAATTTTAAACTAATAAATCTTCTAAAAATACACACTATAAAAACACCCTAATAAATCTGCTGTCAATGAGATGCATATGCAATTGCTGCCATTGAGATGTAGACGTAGGTGCTGCCATCAAGGCGCAGCAGCTTTTGCAGAGGCAGCTGCTGCCATTGAGATGCAGATGTAGCTGCTGCAGACGCAGCTTTTACGGGAAAAAAAAAAAAAAAACAGGGTTTGAAGCGGGCCTTTTAAAATTTTAACCTGCAACTGAACATTTGGGCTACGTGTTTTTGGAGTTAAGGTTTTTAGTAGTTTTGGCCGGGAAATTAAAACTGTAAAAAAAATTAAATATACAACTCATTTATTACATACATAGGTTTGGTTTATCGCGCATGTTTTTACTTTTTCTTTTTGATCATTTTCACATAAGCATGTCCGGATGTTTATTTAGTGACAATTATTTGTCTACATCGATCAGGTCTAATATAATTATGAGCAAATGACAATAATAGTTCTCCATTTTTACCTTACTATCACTTTGATTCATAAACATTTTTTTTACATTATATAGTACTCGAACTTTCACCCATGTATTATTTAAATTTATTTTGTCAATTTCATCTACGTTTTATGTTAATTTTAGTCACGTATTAAATATGTGAGTCATTTTTAAAAAGTAAAAATAATAACTCATTCTCTATTTTTTTTTCCCTAACATGATATATATGACTAAAATTAACGAAAAAATACATATAAAAATTCGTGTACTATATAATTCAAAAAACAAGTTTATAAAGCAAAATAATACTCGAAGTAAAGTTCAATAACCATTGCTAGGACATCTGCCGTGAATAAATCAATTGACTAACCAAACATATAAAAGAGTACCCAAATTATATATTTCCTTGTCATTGCATCTAACTCCTTAACCCAAACGTTTAGTTCTAATTCAGTAGCTAGGACAACAATTATATGGACAATATTATTTATGCCCTTTGTTTTGCGAGTTTTAGCAAGGAATGAGAGAGATAGGAAAGATGTCATGCATGTGGCCATCACATCATATATCGGACAGTTCTGATTAGAGGTAAGGCTGGTGGAGGCTGTTTAAGAAAAAGTCCATTAGTCTAACTTCTTAGATGAGTGCTTGACAAACTCTCCAAAATAAAGGTACAATTATTAATTAATCTGCTATATATACAAGTATACAACACACATCATAACTTAACCTCACCAAAGAGGCAAAGATACAACAGACAAGACAACCTATTGGACCTATGGCCCACTACTATGTTGGGTCACTCCTTGTCTCTCCAGCTGGTTCATGATTAGGGTGAACTCATCATGTCGATCTTGAAAGAAGTGGTCCAAGTGGATGTATGACAATTTTGTACTTAGTGCACGTATCTTTTTTTCTTTCACTTTTTATTTTTTAGGGTTTTCTTATATTTTTCTCATTTAATTAGACATGTTTTTCAATGATGAAATACAGTCTCTATTTTGTTGGAAGAGATTCTGAATTCAAAAACTCATAAAACGATAATTTATATATATATATATATAAGAATGTTTTTGTGTCGGTCCTCCCTATTCCACAAAAGTGGGTGTCCCTTGGTCTAAACCCAATAGCCAACACAAAATCATTAGCTATTTAATTTATTTTCTCATGTTCAAATGAGTAACTGCGGAATCAGTTCTTCGATCACTCGTTAATAGTTTTGAGCAAATGATTCATCACAAAGGAGAACATTTTCCAACATATATGTGATCCCACCTTGGCACCTTTACTTGGTTTGTGTGAAACGCTCAAGTATTTGTTTGCTTAATTAGTGCTTGCTCTAAGGAAACTTTTTAAAGCCATTTGCTTGAGTAGTGAAGCTGATGGGAGAAAGTTTGTAACCCTATCTACTGTACTTTTTGAAGCTGGATGCATTATTCACTTCTCTTCTCTCTCTATTTTTGGTTAATTTTCCTCCAACCACTTGATTCTCTGACGAACCACATAGCTCTTATGGAAAATATATGTAGTACTGTTACACGTGGATAATTACAAAGCTTCACCCTTTTAGATATATATTTCTTTTTTGGTACACAGATTGGCAAGAAACATTTGAATTCTAGCCATGAATGTGGAAAAATTATTTTGTACAATCATAACACCGCCACATAATGTAACAAATTCACGTATTAAAATATGAGTAGATAATGGAATTACACATCATTTGATTACACTAAATGACAGTGTTACAATTATACAAAATAACTATCGGTGAATGTGGAAGTAAATGCTAACTACCATTAGAGCTACAAGCCCGTGACCAAGAGCCTGGCTAGCCTCATAAACAGGAAACACAAGTATATTGCCAGGAGGCCACTCCCCATATAACGATCCGGCTTCATATTCTTCCTTGGCAAAATCACAAGCGCCCAAAGCAAGCCGCCCATCAGAAACCCTAGTGTCTCATAGAGAGAATGGTCAGTAGGGATGACATATGAGGCTGGATACTCAGACCATGTTGACAAAATCAAAGGCAAGCCCACTCCCACCAATGTGTTGAACATGGGTCCAGCATAGCATCCTGTGAAAGCAATTTGGGCCCCATCTGGTCCACCATTGATCGCCATAGCAACATTAGCTATCAAATCTCCAAGAGAGTTACCCCAAGCAAGAACAGTAAGTCCAAGAATTGAAGGGCTAATCCCCAATATATTCCCATATGAAACCAACAAAGAAACCAATTCCTCAGCAGTAATGTAAGTCCAAGCCACACTCATCAGAAACCCTCCAACAAGCCAAGGGAACAAGCACTTTTTTGGTGGACCACACCTCTTTGTAGTCACATATGCAAGATTACCAAAAATAATCCCAATCAGCCCTGCAGTCAAGTAAGTTACCAATCTACTTCTTAAACCCCCAATTTCCCCTAGTGAGTTACAAAGGACAGCCAGAAGAAGTGGTGCCAAAGTCACAGAAATTACTGCAAATGGCTTAGACCACCCCTCTTCACTCACAACAGGTATAGTCAATCTTCTAGGCAAGGAGAGAGGCAACTCCAACAGATATACCAATTTTCCCAAATAGAAACGAGCATGTGATGGTAATGAATGATCAGGATCAAGCAACCCATGATTCTGATCTTGATCCACAAGACCAAGACCAGCTTTTTCATCATCATCAAGATAGCCCAATAATGGTGTTGTAGTAGTAGTAGCATCTTCTAAATCAACAATTTTCCCAAATGTGTCCCTTTTTCTCTCTTTACTTTTGTACAACTGTGTGGCTGAAACAGTCCCAACATAAACAAAGTAAATAGCAACAAAAGCAATGGCACCCCACAAGTTGATCCTCCCAATAACTATGATCACAAGAAGAGATGAGAGAGAGAACAAGAAGAAGAGGACATCTCTTTTAAAACTGCCCTCATCAACTGAAATCTGTTGAGGGCTAATTACTATGCCAATAACTCCCACCACAATGCTTGACACAAAGAAGGCGCCCCCCAACACACTGTTTAGACCCACGTCGCCGTCTCCTCCGGATGATGTGAACGAAACAACACTGGAAAAGACGTCGGGGGCCCCGTTTCCAAGCGAAAGGAGGGTGACTCCGGCGATGGTGGGAGAGAGCTTTAGGAGTTTGGACAAGCTTTCTAAGGAGGAACAGAAGAAATTGGAGGCTGTGTTTCCCAATAGATAGAACAAAACAAGAAGCCAAAGGAGAATTGAAGCATGACCTAGAAATGGGAACTGCCCAAAATTGCAGTAAAATATTTGGAGATAGTTTATGAACCCATCAGGCCTGCAGCCTTTTTGGGTTTTGACATACAAGCACTTGGATTCCGAATCTGTGTATTTATGGAGGTTGATGCAGCCATCATCAACTTTGTACTTGTCACTGAGAATCAATGAGTTTGAGTTGTAATTAGTGGATTGGAGAGAGGTTGTGATGAGGAAGAGAGATAAGAGGAAGAGAAAGGATATGTTGAGGAATAGAGAGAGTTTGTTGGGTTGAGATATGGAGGTTGAGATTGCCATTCACAAGCTTAAGAGAGCTTGTAGAGGAAGTGTTTTTTGGGAGATGTGTAGATATTGAGAGTGAGTTCTAAATTGCATGTATTGGCTCCTCCATGGTTTTGACGATTTCTGGCGGGGAATCTATTATCTTCTGAAGGTAACGTGTGGTGCTAGGTGTCTACTCAATGAAGGAAAATTTGAAATCATGCAGACAGACACAGACTGATTGTGAACAAGTTGTTTTCTTTTTCCCCTTGATTGTAATAATTCTATGCACAAACTCTAGCTTCTCCTAACCTTTGGTTAATTATGAACTGATGTAACACCCAGGGACGCAGCCAGAAATTTCTTTGGTTGGGAACGTCTTCGAACAATTAAGTATTCACAGGTGATATTGTCTTTTTATAGATTGGATAAATCTTACCTCAACCGACCTATAACTTTAACTTCAAAAAAAAAAAAAAAAAATCATAAAATTCTCTTAGCATATACTAAGTTTAGATAAGAACTAACAAATACAGTATAAAACTTTAATAGAATGTGAAAGTGAAATTATCACATGAATTTAGATTTACTGTAAAGAAGAAATGTGTCAAATTAAAAAGCCAAAAAGAGAGAGAATTTCATTAGTAATGAGAGAGTTATTGGAGTGGGTATGGCAGAAAATGAAAGTGGCATGCATGTGCTATTATGTGTGAGTGTTATTGAGGTGGCCTTAGGCAAATCCGTCCATTGTAGCACATGATATGAAATGAGTGTATCTAGCTTGTTATTAATAAATGAGGTATAAAGTGAGTTCAAATATAAGAAAATAAAATACTGTCATATCAATCTGTTAATAGTTAGTGCCTCTAACATTACTCAAACACTAAAGTTTATAACCTCTAGCACAACCCAAACATGTACTATGAATAATCCTTATACATGGAGTTTTTTGTAATTTTGTCCATTGGATCACTTATATTTTATTTTATTTTATTTTTGCACAAGTTCAACTAAATTGGAAATTGCTAATTAATTGAACGATGAATTCTTAAAAAAGAAAAATGCTATTCACTTTTTTCCATCTACTTTTCCTTTCTACCATTTCCATTTTCTTAATACTGAGTGTCGTTTGAAAGTACTTAAAATTAGGTTATTAAATACAATAGTGCATGCAAAAAAAAAGACATAAAACTACCCTTTTAACCAATAGTGCAAGCAATAACATAAAACTGAAAGCAGTTGCAATCCTCCCAATTCTAAAAATCAAATGCCAATAAACTCAACTGTGCAATCATATTACCCATAATCTTAGATTCTTCATAAAGAAAAATAATTTGAGGTATTGCTGTAATTGAACCCTACCAATATTACCTATAACCTGTACTGTTTTATACAGATATATTCCCAAGACCCATGATTTGGTACGTTGTGAGCTGTCAAGGAGAAAGGAGGAAGAGTGGAAGACAGCTGAAACGTTTTAAGAGACAACTGGCCGGTGAAAAAAGTGAGCTGAAAGGTGCTTTTGTGGGTTTTTTAGTTGGGGCCCTTGGGGGTAGATATGACAAAATATAATTAAAATTTAAAATTTCGACTGCATTAATAACCTAATTTCAAGTGCTTTCAATTGAGTATGAACGAATTAGAGATGGTAGAAGGCAGAAGAAAAATAGATGGAGAAAGTGATCAATACCATATTTTGTTTTACCATGATGGATATAGAGTGATCGATATTATTATTTTTATTGAAAGATACTTTATTTAAGTAAACTAAACAGAGTAACAATCAAATTGAAGTTGTTGTTGAAGTCATATAGGAGTTTCTCTCACCTAACTAATATAATCCCCACAATGTAAAACTAAACGGACAAGAGCATGTGTCATCCCACTAGAATATGAGGCACATAACAACAGCAAATCTCAAACAATTGAATCCAAAATTCTCTTAACTTCTTCCAAAAGGTGTCCGTCAATGACTAAATCCTCCTTCATCTTCTGAAATCGAACAAACTCCAAGAGAATATAATAAACCCAACACCCAAGATAATTAAACCGGATCTCATGCAAAAATGCAAGTATCTTTACTTGTTGAGAGGAAGCAATACAACCAAGAGGGAGAGCCATAACCACAACAACCTCTTCATGCGACTACGAACACTCGTACCCGCACCACCACCCCCCAAAACGGGTATCAAAAGCACATTCGGACATGAAAAAGAACTGGAAAAAAAAAACACAAACAAGAATTAAACTGACCATAGTTCATCTCTCTATTAACAAAGAGTCACATAAATTCTCTAGACAAACCCTCTCTAGGAAAAAATAAGAATAACTCGACAAAACAAAACTAAAACCACAACAAGAAAAATCAGTTTGGCCGACGAACCTACTTCATCTCCCAAAGTTGATTTTCGTTGCCCAAAGTTTTAGGCGACGAAATGTGTTCGTCAAGAAATTCGTTGCCCAAACCATGACACCCAAGACTTTGGGCAACAAACTTATTAAATTCATCTCCCCAGGTAGCTTTGGGCGACGAATGTAGGTTCGTCGCTCAAAGAAATGCTTAGGCGACGAATAATTCCATCGCCTAAACATACTTTGGGCGATGAATCGGTAATTCCTCTCCCAAAGTATGCTTAGGTGACGAACAATCCATTGCCTTATCTGCTTCATCTGTTGCACCCTACTCATCTGCCGCGCATATTCCACTCTCGATTCTTCAAATGTCACTCTTGATTCTTCTAGCTGACCTTTCACCTGCTGCACTTCAGTGGACAAGTTGACGAATTATGCAGATGGCTGAGATGAAGACGAGGAGGCGCTGAGGTCACGAACCCGACTCACTCCCATTCCGCATATCTCCTAACTGCGCGTAACACCCAGTGTCTCCGTCATAATACAAAGTCCGACATCGCGATCAAGGACTGAGATCGACTTCAACGAAGTGTTAGGAGGGTACTAGCTGACCACCTCCTCCAAATAACTCGCATTCTTAGCGAACATCTCAGCCTTCAAAATGTTATACACAAGTTAGAAATTAGGAAATTAAATACAAATATAAAAAATTGTGAAAAAAATTTAAAGATAAAAAACTAACGTGCTTCGCCATGCCCTTCTCGTTGCCGGGTCAGGCATAAACATCCCTATAGTTGTCGAGCTCCAAGAATTGTGAACCGGCCTAAAAAAGAATGTAATGTTTGAAAAAAAACCCAAAAAATACTAAGGAATATATATATTGAATTAAATGATAACGCACCTGACGATGCAACTCCACCCGGTATGAAAAGGACATCGAACCACCATGATGATCAATCCTTGCGGGCGCTTTCCGGTTCTTAAGATTGGCCTTCGACTTCTTCTGTTAAATATTAGGCAAATTTTAAATGTATTAGTGTATATACGATAAAGGAATAACATAAGAAAATGGGTTTTTGAAGTCTTAAAATGATATAACGTATCAAAAATTTCGGACTCTACAAATGAGTGCACAACCACTGTCACTGATCAAGCCAAGATGCCATCTCCAAAGGAGGGTTGACCAATGCCTCATATGTTGACCCAAACAAGTTATATTCCCTTTGTAGCTTGTACTTCCATTGTGCATAAACTTTTCTCAATAACTTCTCAATATACCCAGCAGCATTCGGATCCTGCATCCGAATGTTATAGTTTACCTAAAAAGAATAAATATTAAATTGTTAAAATTGTTAAAATTCATCATTTTATATTAATCGAAATATACTCACTGAAATGGAGCCCAGGATGCTCCTTTTGATGGCATCATCAACCTCTTCCCAACTGGGGAAAAGCATGGGGCAGTCGGCACATATAATTGCCTAAACTGAGGAAGCGAAAGTACTATGGACCTCTCTGGCCGCTCGTAGGTGATCTTTCACAATCCCAATTCGAATCATCTCGTTCGTCGTGCTCATGATTCGGGACGCCTTCAATCCTCTACTTATCCCCCTCGTGTTTTTGGTACTTACAAAAGTAAATATAACATATTAATTTCACTGTATCTTATAACATTTAAATAAAATTAAACCTAAACACAAGTGATGTAGGAACATTTTTCTTACCCTCTGATGATTAGGCAGTACGAGTGGATGTCGCAACATTATCAGCAACTGAATAACGATGACCACGTCGGGCCCTCCGTGCCGACGGAAGAGCTGAACCAGTACTCGATGATACATTTGGGGCTGATGCGGCTGGGGTCAATGTGCCCTGTACTATGGGACCGGCCTGTACTGCGAGGGTGGGCTGGAATGTGGGGGCAAGCATGGATGCAGAACCGAACCTCTGAGATCCACCCCTGTTCGAGATCAAACTCATCTGCACAATTCAATAAATATTTCTGTTAGTCAAAAAGAAAACCAAAGTGATGACTTACTAATCTGAATCACCATTATCACTTACTAATATGAATCACCATTATCACCATAAATACTTATTTCATCATCATCATCATCATCATCATCATCATCATCATCGATGAAATCATTAATATCAATTCGCGGAAGTGGCCCAAGATCAATTGATAAGGCATCGATCTCAATTGGAGGAACGTCATCTATCTCGACTTGTTGTATGATAACATTATTGTTGTATGGATTGTGTATGGTCGAAGATGAATTCTCTTGGTAGGCCACGTCATCCTGATTTTCTTTTTTCGGAATATCACATATATTTCGACATTGAATCATTTGAGCTACTTTCCAACCCCCACCTATCTTAGGATTATTCAGATAACATACTGGTTTCGCCATAGTGACAAGAATAAATAGATCATTCTCATACCATCGAGTGTTTGTGTTCACAGATATTAAGTCATAATCGAGTTTAATACTGTTGTTTCTATTTGGGTCTATATTAAACTAATAACACTTAAATAACACAATTTGAAAGCGGTGTGAGTATAACATTTGATGTACACTCGTCAGCTTGCTGTAGAAATCTATCATGCCAGTCTCCAAGTTCTTTACACAAACCCTGTTATTTTGAGTGCTCAAGATGTCATCTCGTTCTACAGTTAAAAACTCAACTTCATTCACATTACATTCAGAAAACATTTCAACCCATTGAATGTCACTTGCCAAACTCATTAACTCCTTGTATAATGGCGAATTATCATCACTCAGCTTTTCCATCTGTTAAAAGACAATGTAATTATAGATATTACAAAAAAGAGACAAATAAATGAACAAAAATTATTGTCATTAATCACTTACATGTTCCTTAAACCATTTCGAAAATAATTTCCGATGCTTTTTATCTACATGTTCCTTGTCTCATCCCGGATAGTCGCGATTAGTCAGTTCCTCATGCTCAATGCGCAAGGAGTCCACTTCTTCGTAATTATTGAGTATGAACCAATGAGCTACCTCCATGTCGTGTTTCGAGAATTCAACAGTTGTTTTAGGTTCGCCAAACAGTCGTACAATTTGAGAAAAGGCAAAAAGTGTTTCATTTCTGTCACCACTGTCGTCGTTGAGTTGGGGCCGATTGAATGATGTCTCAACAGTACGGAGATACATTGCACAGTAAGTGATAGATTCATTTGCAATGTATGCCTCTTCTATAGAGCCTTCAGGGCGTTCCCTGTTTCGGATGTACCTTTTGTAATTACCCAACATTTTGCAAATGTAAGTACGTAATGAAAAAACTTTTATGAGTAACATAAAGCTAAACTTGGAGAATAGTAACTGTTTAGGAATTGTTACCTTTATATTGGGTACATCCACCGATAACTGACCGGCCCAGCAAGAATTGCCTCTTGCGGTAAATGTATCAGCAAGTGAATCATTATATCAAAAAAAACCGGTGAAAAAATTTGTTCGAATTTGCATTGGATGTACACAATCTCATCTTTCAATTTTGACACATCTGACACACGCAACATCTTGGCGCATACCTGCTGAAATAACCTCGACAGCCTAATAATTGGTTCAACCAAATTTTCGGGAAAAAATTTTCGAATACCCATCGGAAGCAGCCGTTGCAATAAAACATAACAATCATGACTCTTCAATCCCAAAATTTTGCCGGAGTCGATTTTCACATTTCATGAAATATTGGCCGCGTATCCATCTGGAAATTTGACCGATGTAAGAAACTTTAAGAATTCATTCTTATCTCCAGGCTTCATTGTATAAAATAGATGCTTCTTTATCATTTTGTCACCCTTCTTCGTTAACCACAAATGTTTCATGATGCCCATTTCTTGCCAATCTTGTCGAGTCTTATGTGTCCTTTGATTTTTCCTCAATGCCTAAAATTTTCCCCACCAAACTTTCACAGACTTTCTTTTCAATATGAATTACATCGAGATTGTGCCTGATTTTTAACTTGGACCAGTACTCCAATTCAAAGAATATTGACTTGTTCGTCCAATTTAGATTTGCAGGTGACCTTGGCATATTTTGTTCTTTGTTAGAGGGATGTTTACCAATCCGGCCAAATTATAAGCTCTTCAACTGCCTCAAGATGTCATCGCCAGATAATTCTTTAGTTTTCATGCCCATCTCCCTTTTTCCATCAAAGGTCTCCTTGTTGTGACGCCATTTATGATCCGTTGGCAACCATCTTCGATGGCCCATATAGCATATTTTTTCACCGTGCCAAATGAAACTTATATCCTTATTACAAGTAGGGCATGTCATATAACCCTTGGTGCTCCAGCTTGATAGATTCTCATAAGTTGGGAAATCATTTATTGTCTACATGATTGCTGCATGCATGTTAAACATTGTTCCAGTAGACTTATCATATGTCGGCACACCATTTTGCCACAATTCTTTCAGCTCATCAATCAACAGCCGCAAATATACATCGATCTCCTTGTCAGGAGATTGCGGTCTCAGAATTAATAGTCATAATTGTGAATTCTTTTTTCATGCATTTACAGTGAGGCAAATTATAAGGAACCACGACCACCGGCCAAGTGCTGTAAGATGTGCTCATGCCCTCGATCAAGAAAGGAACTCGTGATATTATTCGTAGTCATCATTTTATTCTACATCCATCCATCCACCCTCTTTTGTCATCCTAATTGTATTGTTTTTTCTTTTTTGGAAAAAAAAAAAGACCAATTAGATTTTAATCCTTCACTTATAATGTTTTTGTACTCAAATCCACTCCCTTTTTATTTTTTGATTGAGGCCCTCCATGTCAATAGTTTTATGTAGTTTTGGAATTACATGTCAGCCTTTTTAGGCTTTTTTATCACCAATAGTCCCTCTACTTTCACTCAAATATTAAATTGGCCTCTAAAGTGCATTTTCAGTCAATTTCATATCTCATCTTTGCCATCTAACATCAATTTGGTTCCTAAACGCACTTTTAAAATTCGTAAAAAGTAGCTCGAGATACGAAAAAATTTCCCGAAAATTATACGAACCCGTCTTGACTGCTACTATTTTTCTATTGAGGTCATATTATCAAATTGATTTTTCATAAAGTTCTGAATTTCAAAACTAATTCCCCAAATTTTTTAAAAAATACTAAACGTCAATTTAATAATTTGACCCCATATAAAAATATTAGTAGTCAAGACGAGTCCATAGGAATTTTCTGAGAATTTTTTCATATCCTGAAGTATATTTGGCGAATTTTTAAAGTGAGTCTAGAGACCAAATTGATGTTCAGTGGCAAAGATGAGGGATGTCATTGAGTGAAAATGCATTTTAGGAACCAAATTGATATTTTAATGAAAGTTAAGGGACTATTTATGATAAAAACCCACCTTTTTAATAATGTTTAAGTATACCATTTTATAATTATACACTGCCCTCGTATGTTTGTTGTGTGTTGGAGTGATATATATTAATAATATTATGTCATAGTCAACTTTCCTGAAAAACTTTTTCCTCTAATATATCGATTGGAAGTAGATTTTCTCAGATTTTTTGTTTTTTTTTTTTTTTCTGAAAAAAATATTGAATTCTAAACTATAAAATCCATAAACTTTCTTCTCCAAACCTTGTAGCACCCATTTCCACTCTCTTTATAGGTGTGGCAAATTGCAAGCTGCCAATGTTGACTAGCATCTTGTAATATTGGGTGAATATCTGATATTGTGAGAATGGACGGAGGGGAGCAGCAAAGTCTGCAATTTCACTATTTTTGCTGGTGTCCCGCTACTGCAATCTAACTCAAGGAGAGATGTTCCATTTGTGGTCCCTCCTCCCCTTACATTTCTCTTTTCTATTTGTCTTTTTTTTTTTTTTGTTATTTTCTTAATTTCTATAGTTTCATGGTTTAGATACGTATTGGTGCATGTGATTTTTGTGTCCATACATAACTATGGTCACTGGTGTAGTCAGAATATTGGGGGCATGATAACAATAAAAAATTTTCTCCTTCCCACTATAAGTCTATAATTCAATAGAAAAATTTTCAGCTGTTGTATCTACTTCTTTTAGCTTCTTGATGATAATTGTTATGAGAACCAACTACAGCTCATAAAAAGATATTTGAAATTTTGTGTCATCTTTATTTATTTAGTAGACATAAAATAAGTATTAAAATAAGAAACCAATCAAACCAATCAAACTAATCCAAATAAACAAACATAACAAGCCAATAGCCAAAAGCACATACAGAAACTAAAGTAACACAGTATTTATATTCAAATAAGAAACTCATCTTCTAATGTTTATAAAAATATATCCGAAAATCAATATACTCATAGTAAAAATATATTTATTTGGATTCTCTTCTAATCCCTTGTTTGTTAATATCATACTAATCAATTAAAATTACATGGTTTTACAATATAGTCTAATAATCGGAACCGTTCATTTTTAGAATATCTTTTAAAGATCATCTCTGCAAAAAATCAACCAAATCGAAAATTATTTAGTTATATAACTGTAATAAATTTAACATACGGTTTTAGTAACGGTTAGACTCACTATATGTTTATTCAATAACAGTTACATAACCAAACGATTTCTAATTTGGTTGATTTTTTGTATAAATGATCTTTAAAGGGTGATCTAAAAATTAAACGGTTCTGATCATGAGACTACACTGTAAAATAACGATTTTAATTTATTAGTATGAGATTAGACACATAGAATTAGCAGAAGATCTCAATCCGTTGAGGTACCTCATTTGATAGTACCCATATGAATATGGGTACCCATTTTTTTATGGATACAATATCATGATGCCTTGTTTGATCATATTAATATTCATATAGGTAATTTCTTTTATAAACAATTGAGGGGTTTTCCTTTTAATTATGAGAATGTGGAGTGTATTGTCCCACATTTCAAAATTATAACCTTGTATAAGTGCTTATAAGTATTTTGGGCTAGCTTCTCATCCTATAGCCAATTGGTTTTGATCAGTTGGATACTCAAATTTCCTTCATAGTATCAGAGCAGGTTTACCCAGTTATGTTGAGTAGCTACACGTCATCCAATATGAGTTGTCCACGTGTTTAGCTTAAGTGACCGTCACACGTTGGGGGCGTATGGGAATGTGGAGTGTGTTGTCTCACATTGAAAAATTATAACCTTTGAATAAGTGTTTATAAGGGTATTGGGCCTCTCCTCCTATAGCTAATTAGATTTGAGTTGGATGCTCCAATTTTCTTCATTAATAAGAACCAAAAATTGTTTGGGCTATCTCCAATTGTGAATTAATAATCTGAACTGCTAAATTTTAGATATATATATTTAAAAATAATTTACACATAAAATTAGAACTTGTTTAAATATTTTTAATATATATATAGACTTATTCTATTGAGATCCCTTAAATAAGCTTATTTAAGAGGTCTCTTATAGGGTGGACTCCACATTGTATTTTGATTATTGGAACCATTTATTTTTCCAGTCTCCAATGAAGGCTCAATCTTGCAAAAAAATAGGTAAATCGAAAACCATTTCGACCATTGATTAATTGGTGACCATTTCAAGTGTTTATCGAAAACATTTTGTTCGTCTATTTATTTGATCAAAATTAGATATCTCAATGGTTTCCAATTTGTCGAGATAATCTTTAAATAGAGACCTACAAAATAGACAATTTGGATCGTTGAAATACAATATAAAATGGGCCTTATAAAGGATCACTTAAATAAAATTATTTAAGAGATTTCTTAAAGGAATGTGTCTATCTATATATATATGTGTATGTATATATATCCTTAAAGTAAGGATATCCTTACTTTAAGAGAAGTAAGAACATCCTCTTTGGGTACCACCTAGTGTCACACCCCAAAACCCAAATACGTAACAGCGGCACCCGCCCTAAGGATCTTGAGAATATAATACTCGTACCCTGAGTAAAATATTTCTCAAGGTACCATAAGACAAGTTAAGCCCTTTGAGTGAAAGATGTGGATTGGAATAATTTTAGCAACATTGGCAAATAGAAAACATGAATTCATTTAAGTTACAATACCAACCCCTTAGGGGTTTAAGTTCGCAAAAGATACCCCTCTAAACATCATTATCTAAGGATGATATATGTTTAAGAAATTACGTACCAACCCGAAAAATAAATAACTGATGTTTTGAATGATTACAAACGGGATTTTAAGAAAATTAATGAAAGGTAGTCACGATGACACAGAGCAAATAGAACAACAAAAGGTAGACTTGTCAGATGTCAACTAATATCAAGTGCCACGTTGCCCGGATCAGTTGAGATTTGTCAGACCCCCACCCCCCCCCCTTTTTTGCATAACAGAACGAACGACCAGGATTTGATTTGGGTTAATGAGGCGGACGAACGACCAGGATTTGATTTGGGTTAATGAGGCGGAACGGTCATGATTAAAATGTGACATGTTCATAGGCAACGCAGCCCTGCGTTGTAGCATGCTCCCTCGTCTGAATCCGTGCCACGCATCTTGGGGACAGATCTGATGTCTAAGATTGCATGCACCTCTAGCTGGTTGAGTCAACACGCTTGGTGAATCGTTGACAACA
Source organism: Dryas octopetala (assembly GCF_963921425.1). Lineage (NCBI taxonomy): Eukaryota > Viridiplantae > Streptophyta > Magnoliopsida > Rosales > Rosaceae > Dryas > Dryas octopetala. Next base: position 16,726,975 of record NC_141371.1, read on the forward strand.
CTCATGACCACGTCAGCAATTTCCTACTTTTGTTAATTTCTAATTTCTCCAAACTTCGAAAATTTACCAAAAATTCATCTAAGTTTCAAAAAATGTTCCGTAAAATCCTACTGACTCTTCTCACTGAGTATTATTTATCTATGCCTCAAAATAATATTTTCACTTCCAAAATTGTTTTCTAAAATTTCCAACTCCTCAAAATTAATTCTGAAAAATTAAAATAATGTTTATTCAACTTTGAAACATCATAACTTTTTTTCCCAAACTCAGGTCGACACAATCTAAATTTTCTTTTATTCGTATCAATGAGTACTTTCCAAACATGGTCCCACTTTGATCATTTGACATTGAAAACACAAGGGAATAACTTCTAATAATTCACCAAAAATTTCCATAATTATAGAAAATTCAATAAATCACCTAAATTTCAAATAACCTCAAATTAAATCCAGTATAAATTTTCAGGGTGTCGCACCCAAGGAATAAAATTTCGAGTTTCGAGAAATTTCGATGGAAATTTCGATGGAAATTTCGACGGAAATTTCGAAGATTTTTAAATTTCGACAGAAATTAGATGGAAATGACGGAAATTGCTATCAAAATACGGAAATTTTGAATGAAACTTTACCATATGTTTATTTAACATATTATCTACTAAATTGATAAAAAACATTGAAGAAATCAAATTATATAGTAAGTTTCATGTGATATAAAGTGAATATAATGCGTGCTGGAGCAAATACTGTTAAATAAAATTAGTATAATGAATAAACAAAATTAGTATATTCTTTATACTGTATAATTTAATTATACACTAAAATCTAAACCCTAATACTCTATATATTCTATATACCCTAATACTCTTTATACTCTATAATCTATACATTAAACCCTATATACTCTATATTTTTTAAAATATTAGGTTTTAAGCCCTTTATGATACTTTTAATTATTTTTTTATATAGAAATGTATTAAAGTTTAAGGTTTAAAATAACTAAAAGAAATCTCAAACCTTTTTTTCTTTTTTCCAATTGCCCAAAGGCCCCAAACCCCCCTTCATTTTTTTTCTTTTTTTTTTTTTTCTTTCCTTACTTTTTTTCCCCGTGCCTCTCTCTTCAGTCTTTTTTATCTTTCCTTCCTTTTTTCCCGTGTCTCTTACTTAGCCAAGCTTTGTCTTCACTAAGTGTAACAACCCAAATTTTGGCTTATGGTAATTTTGTTACTTAAATTTTTCAAATTTGTTTTAAGGTTTGTTTAAAGGAATTATAAATTTCTTTAAATTTATTTTAACTAACTTAGACCTTTGGTTGTGGTTCTAGAGCTTAGTTGTGTGGAAATGAATTTTAGAAATGAAAATTCAAGAATTTGACGATTATTATTTTTTTCAGAATTAAATTATAAGAGTAGGATTTTTCATAATTTTTTTTGAAAGCAATTTGACTATTTTGAGGTTATAGGAAATTAGTACTCATCAATACGAGTTCGTAGAATTTTTCGGTGAATTATTTGGAGTCTCGAGCTATTTTTGGTGAATTTCTAAAGTTGGAGAAAATAGAAAATATGATAATTTCGATAATTTCGATAAATTTCGGTAAATTTCGGTAAATTTTGATAAATTTCGATAAATTTCGGTGAAATTTTGAAAATTTCGGCGAAATTTTGAAAATTTCGGCGAAATTTTCTCGAAAAATTATTAAACATGTGTTTCGATTTCGACACCCTAAAAAAACGAAATTTAATTCCTTGGTCGCACCTAGTAATAAAGTTCAATGATTGAAACCGTCCATTTTTTACGCCCCTCCTCAATGATCGTCTTGTAAAAATTCAACTAACTCAGTAATTATTTAGTCATCTAAATTATGCATACATCCACAATCTATCAGATAAAATTGAAATAATGTTGATAACAATAAATTGGCTAAAAAGTTTTTAATTTTGCTAATTTTTTATAAAAATAATTTTTAAATAATGTCTTAAAATATAAACGATTTCGATCATTATAAAACTTCTAAGAGTAGTCTCATGTATAAATGTTGCACCAATTGAGATATTTTCCTCTCTCCAATACGTGTGGCACCGCTCCTTTGATAATAGGTTCAAAAGCTGCACAAATGTAAATATCTAATATCTATGACATCCACATAGGTGATAGTGATAAGAGAATATTGGAGTAGGAATTAAGAAGCGTGTTAGCACTTGTCTATCTAGATCTGTTCGACCAATAGTGGGTTTGGTGGCTAGGAATTCTCTTGACTTTCTTGAGAAAAACACACACGTGTTTCCTCACGTATTTATATGTGACAAAATTAAAATCTAATATTGATCCATAGCTTAGAGGTCCGGCCATGTGGGGTTTCTTGGATCTTTCATTAACTCTATAGTTAATTTAATTTTCTCAATTATATCATGGTACATTCACCTTTTGTGTTTGACCAGGGCAGGGCCTAAACTTTAGGGGCCCTGTGCCAAGATTACAATGACCCCTTTATATATAAACAATTCAACATTAATGTAATGACTAGAAGAGTGTATATATATATATATATATATATATATATATAAATGAGTGAGTATATAAATATAAATGATCACTCGCTTCTTATAAAGCAGAAAATTCAATGATTGAGAGCTGGGACCGTCTATATATATATATATATATATATTCAGGCCCCTTCTATTAAGGGATTCTTTAAATAATTTTATTTAAGAGATCTCTCATGGGATTTAGTTCATATAATATTTCAACGATCCGAACCGTTTATTTTTTAAGTCTATAATTAAAGATCATCCTTGTAAAAAATTAGACAATCGAAAACCATTAAGCTATCAAACTTAACGGCAAAAAAAAAAAAAAAGCTATCAAACTTTGATAAAATAAATAGACAAACAAAATATTTTAGATGAACACTTGAAATGGTAATCATTTAACCAATGGTCAAATGGTTTTCGATTAACCTAATTTTTTATAAGGATGATCTTACAATAGAAACAAAAAATATAAACGATTCTAATCATCAAAATACAATGTAAAATAAACCCCACAAAAAATTTCTTAAATAAGCTTACGTAGGAATCTCTATATGGAAAGGGTATGTATATATATTATAGCAAACCTCAATTAAATTGAAATCTAGAAGAAAATACATGAGTTCAACATCTTGCAACAAAAATCTGTTTTTTCTTCTTTTTTTGTCTGATTGCAACAAAAATCTAAGAAACTTTTGAAATATGAAGTCAGCATTTCTTAACAATTAAACTGTATATCAATTGAGAATGAGAGATTGAGAGTTAGAGCAAAAGCTAGAGAGTAGAAAGAAAAAAGGAGAGAGAATAAATGCGTCAAATTTTATCTAATATTTTAGCATTTGAGTCTCATCCGTGGTAGATAGAATGAAAAAAATAAGTAGATGATCATGAATATAAAGTAAAGTAAGTTCAAAAGAGGCCCATCTTTAATGTTTTTCCTTTTTAGCATTTTAGAATTGTAAGAATATTATCTTGACCTTTTAAGTTCTAAGTTCTAACAATATTATCTTGTAAAACCCTTATTAGAATTTAGAAGAAATTAAATTAGAAACGCACTAGTTTTATGATATCTCCTTGATGGAGTAATTAAATAATATTTATTTAAGTGTCGGCACTTTCACAAACCAATTAAGAGTTGACACTTGACAGTATTCATGATTATCCGAATTAGCCAAAAGTGATATGAACCTATTCATTTGGTGATTACAAATTTACAATACAATATAATCTTTCTATCACAATATTGTTCCGATTGGAATAATATGACATGAATATCCATTACTGAACCCTCTATTAATTCCAATCATATATGTACTCACTCGCATTGTATAGTCTAATTAACCCAATAGATACTTTGGCCAAAAGACTTCTTGGACTATACTATTATGTTGGACCACATAGAACATTCTCCTTCTTTACCAGATACACTCACATGTCTAATGGCATGGTTTATTAGCCCAAGTTAATATCCATGAACCACAACCCTTAATTAGAATATGACTTTTAGCATAAGTAATGATTAGTGAGTACTCGATAGTCGATTAATAAAAAATTAAAAAAAAAAAAATTAGTTAACATTCACACACAAAACAACCCTGGTCGTACCTCAAGTTTTGGTATCTTTCACACCAAATTCTTTACAAGTCCTTTAATTAATGGGCCAAGTCTTGGCATGGCCTCACAAAGTCATTTTGAAGACATAGTCACTAATTAATTGCCTCACATATATAATGTCTCAAGGCAAAATACCTTGCCAGGAAAGTTCGTTTTCTCTTAACTTATTTTCGGTACAAAATGAGATTTAATTGGCATTTCATGTCATAGGAAAAACCACATTAGAGTTCCTTTACATCATTATGGGGTTGAGTAGATTTTGAAGCAACGGGTAAGGACCTTATAACACTCGTCCACATTTTCGTACCTTCTAACAAAATGTATAAAAGGTGCCAAAAAAAAAAAAAAAAAGTGTCTTTTACACAATTGGTTAACCCCAGGGTAATTTGAATGTGAGAGGGGATGTTTGAGCATAGGTTTATGAGATTTATTGGTTTCATATGGTTTAAGATATTCAAATTTTTTTATTTTTCATTTTTCTACAGAGCTCAAAATCTCGAAACTAAACCAGAACATAAACGTCATTGAACCAGCGCCGAGCGCTCGGTAGCTATAAAATTCTAAACCATAACATAAATGTTATTGAACTAACGCCAAGCGCTCGGTAGTTGCAAAATTTTGCACTAATGAGTGCAAAATGTCTCTGAACAGGCCTATATATATATATACAGTCCTTTTCTAGGGCGAATGCCTGCATTTTTTTTCACAGATTTTCAGCGCCTAATCCGGAATATGAACCATAAAAGAAAATACCGATTAAACCGATCACAAGAATACCAGCTACAGTACCTATTATCCAAAGAGGAATCCTTCCAGTAGTATCGGCCATTTGTCCTACTTTCCTCCACATTTTTTCAAGTGGTCATGCTAGAGACATAAACAGCCATAGATAATTATGAGATGATATCTTTCCGAATGGGATAAGGCATTTGACAATGCCATTTTCTTCTTCTCCTGAGCGTTCGGCACTGATTTGTCGACTTTATGTTAGAGCAGCAACATCGGCAACAGAAAGGACTAGCGCCTCTTCTTCCTTCACACTTCAATCTGTCATGACCCCATAGGCATTAATTTTTCTCCTTGCTGAGCTTGCCGGGTATTTCCGATATGGCTAATTCCTATTAGAATATGCCAACATAAGCATAAGACAGCAAAGAAGATATGAGATCCCCGAATCGGATTCAATTGCACACAGCCTAGTCTCTAGCATCCTTTTCTGGCTATGGCTAATAGTGCAATCAGTCTGTCGATTTCCTTGTCTCGCTCTCATATTGGAAGGCTAGGTTTGGAACCCTCTAGGAACTGAATCGCTAGAAAGATCTCTTCTTTCGTTTAAACCAAGTGGGCCCTAAACCAAAGCTTTGATCGCTGCGCTTCCCCCTTATTGTTAGTCCTCTTACCATACACCACTTCGAATGGTTACTTCCCCCCTTACTTAACATAGGCCGATTCACATCGTTTTTATAGGCAAACTCTGCAGTTGGAAGATCTACGAAGGAACGCCAAAAGCGAAGGCAGCTCTCTGGGTCCCTACCGACGCTGGAGTGCGAAAGCATGGGGAGCGAACGGGATTAGATACCCTGGTAGTCCATGCCGTAAACGATGAGTGTTCGCCCTTGGTCTACGCAGATCAAGGGCCCAGCTAACGCGTGAAACACTCCGCCTGGGGAGTACGGTCGCAAGACCGAAACTCAAAGGAATTGACGGGGGCCTGCACAAGCGGTGGAGCATGTGGTTTAATTCGATACAACGCGCAAAACCTTACCAGCCCTTGACATATGAACAACAAAACCTGTCCTTAACGGGATGGTACTTACTTTCATACAGGTGCTGCATGGCTGTCGTCAGCTCGTGTCGTGAGATGTTTGGTCAAGTCCTATAACGAGCGAAACCCTCGTTTTGTGTTGCTGAGACATGCGCCTAAGGAGAAAGTCTGGAAGCGGCAACAAAGGAAGATAAAAGAGGATAGGCGGACAGAGGTGAAGCGGCTTACCTTCCTTTCAAACCAATATGGCCTGCGACTTCATCTGAATCTGGATCTTCCTCCGCAATTGGGACCGGCCACTCATCTGGAGTATGTCACCAGGTCTGATCTGGCCTGGCTGATGAAAGATCTCGTTTTTATGACCATCTTTCTTAAGCCAAAAGTTTTAATTCCGAAATTTTGGGCGAACATGCAATCTCTACAAGTCTCATTCTACACCCTAAGAGGGTATGGGGTAAACTGTCGGGGAAATATCCTAAAAAATCAGCAGAGGAAGCAGTGCGGAGCACTTGTTGCAATGCTCAGCTGTTATAAAAAATGCATTGCCAAATGCTCGGCAATGAGAATCCGTGAAAAAAAATTATGAACGCGTTCGCCCTAGTAAAAAACTGTATATATATATATATGTTTAAGAGTTCATTTTTGCTCATCACAAAAAAGTGATAGTGAGTATTACCACCATGGTACATGAGTGACACATGTCACCCATCCACCATGAGCAAAAATGAATCCATATGTTTTAACTATAACATGGTATTGGGTTTCATGAATTGTATCTTAGACGTATATTTGCATAAATGATTTTGCACACATCGTAGCAGGGGCAAATAATGTCTTATGTAAAGCATTGGTACAACCGTACAACGAGCCTCTCAAGTATAAACTTCTTGCTTCAGCCATAACCAACAAACACCTTGTTCCAACAATTCTTATATCCTGTTATAGCTGCCACACAATTTTAAAGCATTGAGAACTGTGCTAGCATGTCAAAATCACTCTTATTCTAGTCTTAGGAAGTTAAAGTGAAAATGTTTTTCTAGTGACAGAAAATTCAGGTAATATGAACATAAAATCATTGTAAGCACCATGGGTCATTGACACAACATTTTTTGAGCTGCTGAAAGCAGAAACTCTCCCATAGTTTCTGTTGGCTGTTTTGAGACTTCAAGAGGCGAAATTTACAAACTCGTATCTTCAAAAGAAAAAAAGAAAAAAAGAAAAAAAAACCAAGAACGGAGTGTGACACCATGTAGAAAGAAACTTGTTTGGATTTTAAAAGTCCATTATGATTGCTTGCTTCTTCTCACGTTGTCTTAAGGGAAAAGGATCAAAACGCTAGATAGTGAAGCACATGGTGTGTAACTCTCCATCACCCCAGTGCTACGTACTCATGCCAGTGGAGAAGTTGGGATATGTGTTTGATATGCAACACTAAATACTCAAGATAAATGACATGTTTAGACCTCGGGGCTATGTAGTTCACCATGGCCGAGTTTCCCCCTACCCATTGCATTGGCTTAGGTTCATCCTTACTCATAGGATATAATATTTTAGCAAATATGAGAGAGGTGACACTGTATCATAGAAGACTAAGTTTATGTGAGGCATCACATAGTTAGGCAACCTGCTTGCATGCAAGCCCTGAATGTTTTGTGAGCTTACCTTTAGTGTTAGATGGTTATTCAAGAGGTGTAAAGAGAAAGACCCCTTTAACTAAGTTGACAAAAAAAAAAAAAAAAAGAAGAAAAGACCCAACAAACAGCATGGAATGTCAACTTAACCTTAGAATAGTGTCCATTCCAAAACCTCAAAGCACACTGCCTAAGCTTACCAACCTAATCATTAACACAAGACCAAATTTCAACAACTCAAACAATAAGACTAAAGGATATGCCTTTGCATAACTATTTAACGAAAAATTCAAATAAAACAAATTCATATTGGCACGATAATTGGACATTTTACTAGTCCTTAATTCTGTGAGGAAAGCAGGGAAGCCCCCCCCTGGTGAAATGCAGTGACCATTCTAAGGTCATCTGCCATGCCTTCTAACTGCTTAAATACTATGATCCAACCAGTGAAACAAATAGAAATTGAGTGAAGAAATCACATGCAGCAAGTAACAAGAACGACAAAATAAGAATAATTGAAGTTAGGGAGGGCTCATATGGCAAGCTGGAAAGGAGGCAAATCCAAGAACATTGACAATCCAAAAACAAGAACAAGATGGCATGGGGACAAAAACCATAACATCCCAGAAGGAAACAAAAGGGAATGTTTCAGCATTTCATTCGTCTTGTAGGATCAATAAACAAATGAGTAAATAATAAAACTGCACCAATTATGAAAGCGACAAACATAACTCCTCAGCATTCATACGAAACAAATTTTTCAATCACTGTGATTTAGATCAATACAGAAAGAAAGCTTACAATACTAGGATGCATCATAAACCTGAATCAACAAACTAACATCAAACAGCCATGTTACCAATACGTTATCCTTCTCCAAACAAGGATTGCACCCCCATGAACATTCAATATATTAATTAACAGTGTCGAACTGTAACCAGAGTGTAAGTGCGACCTCCCATGGAGAAAAAATGAATTTGGTAACATGGTTCAGGAATTTCTAAAGTGATATTAAACACAACGCTTAAAAAGTTACATCCAAAGCATTTGGTTCAGATAAGTTACCTGTTAGGACTAGGGATCGACGTGAAAATGGAAAAGAAATAACCATTGGATGAAAAGGTCCAGAACACCAAAAATATACCACAAACACCATTTCTATGTGCCAAATCTTAACAGCCTATATGATAGAAAGTTTGTTGATATCAATGTCATATATACATGACTTCAAATCTTGAAGATTATAGGTCAAATTAAGTGACAGCTTCATCATCATGCATGCCCAATGAAAGGAATCATAACTCTGACAGATTAGTTGGAACAGACCCTCAGTATGCCAACCTACCAGCCGGACCATAGCAGTCACTGTGTACCAACATTTTGCGTCCAATTCCTGGAAGCTCCTCATGAGTTCGCTTGGGAGAATCATCTACAAAATCAAACACTTCGTCAATACTTAATTTCAGAACTCAAAGAGGGAAGCAAAGAGGATTCAAGAGAAAAGTCCTCACCCCCACCTAACACGTCAGCCAGTTTACCAAGTGCTTCAATGATAGCTCTTTCATGCTCCTAAACCAAATTATGTATTATTTATGGTATTAATTCTGATTAGAATTTAACAATCACAATTGAGCTCATATTGACAATATAATTCAATGCAAACAAAATGGTACTATCTTGCAGAATAGGGCATCAAAATTACTTGAAGGATTAACTTTGCCTTTTCCACATGAACTGGGTAAAGAATTTCTTGACAATTAATCAGCTTCTCAACCTGCCAGAAGTGAAGGGTTCAGACATGCAATGTAAGCAAACTCATGACAAGCAGCACCTTCATAGTATACTACAAAGTATTACAATAAACTGAATCACCAAACTAAGAAACCTGAGAGAATACCACTGGCAACCATATGGTCATGCCACATTGCAATCCAAACTTTTAGCAACAGACATGCTTTTGAGATGATCCAAAAGTTTAAAAAATTAAACCCAAAAAATTCAAATGACTGCACTAATTATTAATTCTTTGAAAAAGGCCTTATCAAGGCCAAGGTTTTGAAAATTCATGTGAACATTTAAATTGATAGGTAACCAAGTTCAATGGACAGTCATGTGAACATTGAATTGATAGGCAACCAAGTAAGTTGAGTGCCTTGGCATAGATGATATGTTGCTATAAGAATAAAATTTTAAATCATATGCTTTATATCTCCCAAGTTGACCACCTTTTAGGGGTGCAACTGGAAATACCTTCAACTGCAGTGCGGATATATATATTCTGTGTGTGTTTAATATATATTTATATATATATATATATATATTTCTGTGTGCGTTTATATTGCAGTGCAGATATATATAAATATATATATATTTCTGTGTGTGTTTATTGATATATACAGAAATGTTTTCTTCCCAAACTGTGAATCTGGATCATTAATAATGTTGACTCTTAACTAAATGTGTGGTCTAGATTCACAATCTAGCAACATAATAATGTTATGTTGCCAAACTGTTTGAGAATAGAAGAAAGGATGCTGAGATGGATTAGTAACTAGAGCAAGAGTGCAGAACTACATAAACTACATTCTCAAGGGTCAGAAATGACACCTAAGGAAAAGTAAACTAAACTAAACATTTACTGATGTGATTTCAAGCAGAATAAATTTTTTAAGCCTAACAATAAGTTATGATGTTCAAGTTGATACAATGGACTGGTGAAATCTCCCAGAAGAAAATGAAAGAATGAGCTTGTGAAGAAAGAAAAAATACTCACAAATAAATGGAACTTATTGCCCAAAATGAGTGACATGGGGCAAAATCAACTACGAGACCACTCTATTGAGTCAAGTACATCTACCAAAAAACAATTGCAATGAAATTGTCAATGGAGATTGCTCACATATCCAACTAAGATTTCTTTTGTTTGTCAATTAATGTTGATTGTTTTAATAATTTATTCAAGTATCATATTTCTTTTGAAAATATTTGTGGGGAGGAGGTGGGAGTTCATATGGAATAAAGTTCGTTGTTGGGCATTATTGCAGGCTTCTGTATCCTTGAATTTCATGACATACCATTTTCCTCTTTATCCAGATTTGCAGGCTGCTATTATGTAAGATATTGCATTTTGTATGGTCAGATCTTCTGTAATGTTTGTTTTGATGTATTGTTTGTTGTTCTTGTATCTGAAGGCTGTTTGGTAAGTGAGTGCTAAAGGTTGTATGTGTACATTCGTTGGACTGCTTGCCACTGTTGGACTTGTACTTATGTTAATAAAATTATTCCGTTTCTTATTTGGAAAAAAGAAAATAGAACCCACTACAAACCTTATATCAAGGTTCATCCAAGAAAAATTTGTTAACAACATATTGAAAGAATCCTGTTATAACTTATAACTTATACCAAAATCTGTTTACTAATCTTTGTTCAATATCTAAACATTCTTCAAATGTGGCTTACCCATATTTATATGACTATCAGTAGTTTAACAGATTTTGTGGGCTTTGGTTTCTTCAAAGTTTAGGGATTGGTTTTCCATGCTACTTATTCTGATTGCACAGCTGTTGTAAAGTAGTTTTTATTTTATTTTTTTACTGTTATTTTGTTTTATTGATTTATCTGTTCAGATGTAGATTAGTGGAGGACTTTCAGGGAACAACCTGTCCCCTGTGTTGTAAATTCATCTTTTATTTAATTGAAGTTGTGTTTCTAATCAAAAAAGGGTGCAATTGTTACTAATATCAACTATCAAGTACTGTAGATCATCCATATACAAATATAACCACACAAAATCATAATTCATAATGTTTTTATATTTCTGCATCAAAGGTTGTATGTTAAACTTCCCATCCAAACTCCACACAAATCCAGTTAAAATAAAAATATTACTACTTAACTCATGAAACCATATGAAGACAACGTTTGCCTCACCTCATGAATAAGTTTATCCGTTGAGCGAAACTCAATCAAATCAGATCTTTTCTTGAAATTATCAAAGCCAGATGTGTATAAGCCCATCTTCAATTGGGATTTTACCAGTTCAGAACTTCTGCTATTAGATGACGCCTGAATATTGTGACAAACTATATTCATAGACGGTGTACCAATCCCAGAGGAGAGCATTGCCAAGTCACCACTCCTTTGATCATTGCTAAATTGTCCTTGGTGCTGTATAAATATTTAAGAAACTTGAGTTCTAAGCATTTGATTCCAGTATAATCATAAAGGAATTCATAAGGAAACAAACATAAATTAAACTTTCCATGCTACTGGATGGGTGAGGTTAGGGTAGGTCTTAAATTCATCAAATTTTTGCCTGATAATAAAACATATAATTGAAGTAATATTCTCCTGATTATATAATAGATTGGCGATCTGCTAGAAACAGAGGTAAAAAAAAAGTCTGCAAAAGAAATCGAAGGAGAAATATACATAAGGTGCATATTTGGTAATAAAAAATGCAATTTCCAGGCTTAAACATCAGTAGGAAGTTAGAGTGCAGTTGATGCAGGATATAAATTAACTAGGTACCAACGTTGACCACAGAATTAATTTAAGCTTTGAAACTCATTCAGCATGCACACCCATCCATACAATAGGAAATTCAAAGTGTGAAATCAGCATGAACAAGTTAATTGTAATTCCAGCAATTAGTTGCTCCAGAAATTCAGAAATTAGGTGGACTCAATGATTGGGCAAACTCCTCTAGTTTAGGGTTTGTTCAAGACGGTAAGAAAACCCATTCCTTGAATCTGGACGACAAACATTTCCACAATCCTTTTATCAATTTCCACCCACCTTGTTTCTTGAAAAATTACTATGTCCGGAACCATCCTTAGAATTATCTCTTTATTTTTTTATCAGTACTTATCTCTTTAATTGCCCTCCTTTTTCGACTATTACAGGCCCCTCGTGTTCCAACTGATTACACTCATGGTAAAACTGATTCTCCTTTTCTTCCCCCTTCAGGCAACTCTTCTCAACCCCTGTATATTTTCTCATTATCTACTCTCATTCTTTTCGGTTCAATTGGTATAATTGAAAGATCCACTTTTTCCAAATATCTCTCCGCCCTCTCACATCCCTTCATCAAATAGCCTAACCTATCTATTTATACCCACTCCAAAGTCCTCCAAAATCCACAAAACTGTTGGAGGATATGGAATCTCACATCGAAAGTCTTAAGCCTTGCATAACAACACATGAGATCTTAGCCGCTCCACCCAAGGCCAATTGTTTTGGGTTGAATGCTCTAATTCTAACATGGTATCCAACCAGAAATCCAGCACGTATTGGACCAGATTTCGGGGAAGTCTAAGCCTTGCATAACAATATATAAGATCTTAGGCTTCTCCACCCATTGCCAATTTGGGAAATTCATACATACCACTAAGGATACAGACACTCAAAGGTAAGCCAATTAAGTACTTATACTGAAATGTCCACCCACTCTTGCAATTCACAACTCCCACATATGTCCCTAACTTTAGCATACACTAACTCATGCACTTTGTGCATTTATTCTTTTGCTTCTCGCACACGAGAGTTTATATGTGTTATAGAAAAAGACAGCGTGTGTGTGTGTGTGTGTGTATCTGTGTGTAAGGGAGAGAGAGAGAGAGAGAGAGAGAGAGAGAGAGAGAGAGAGAGAGAGAGAGAGAGAGATGACATTTGCTTAAATAACAATAGATCAAGTATGCATCATCCCAATGAAAAACACAAGGCCTTTGGCGATGTTAAGAAGGCCAAAGCTCTTTGGGGGTGCTGCGTGTTGGCCGTGATTTGGATCATTTGGATGGAGTCAAGTCTGGGCTTAGTTGCAAGCAGCAGTATCATTGGAAATCAAGGATTTATAGGGCTTAGTTGCGAGCAGCAGTATCATTGGAATTCAAGGATTTATCTTTTTCTTCTATTCTTTTAGACTGGAAGGCAGCTCTTTCAACGTCTAGGTTTGTTGAGTTTTTCAGTGGCTCTGTTGTAGAACAGAGTTGTGTTGTGTCTCTTTGTGTGGACACCTTGTCCACAATGTACTACTTTTGTTGAGCTTTAATAAAGCTTGTTTCCTTTCTCAAAAAAAAAAAAAAAAAGTATTCGACATCACAGTTAAATAAATGCATGCTTCAAGTTCAAAAAAAGAAGGTTATTTCAAGTCACAAAGTTTCTTATAAGTTCCACTGATTCCACCATTGACTTTGGTTTGGGTACTATGAGATTTTTTAAATAGATTATTGAGATCAAATATCCTTCCATGGGATATAGAAAGGTTTAATGGTGTAGTATAAATAAATGTAATGACAGAAAACCATCTTCAGCTTGGAAACTTTCTACTTACTGGTGCTGCAGAAGGGATAACTGCTGTACAATGCTGACTGCATGAGGCATATTTCCGAGATTTTGAAGAAACAGCAGGATGTGAAGTCTCCAGTTTTCTATGGCGAGCATTGCCCTCTAATTTAGGAGGATATCTAGGAGCATCCTTACCGAAATCTTTAGCACAGTGGGAATCTTTCTGCCACTCCCTACATGAAATGCACCAAAAACAAAGAAAAAGAAAATAACTAAATAAGATCAGTCAATCACAAGAGGATGTAACAGTGTATGATTAAACAGGAAGGAATTATGATGACCTTATCATTTTGATTGACTCATCTGATTTAATCTTCACGAGCAGCTCTCCATGCTCATCATCTGTAATATTAAGCTCCTTTCTCAGCTCAGTCATAACCGACTCTCGGCTCTGTAGAATAAAAAAACTTTTTCAGCATTAAGATAACACAAGGAAAGACAAATCACCTATAGAGGCAACTAGGAAGCAACAAGATTAGGAAATGTAAGGGCAAAGAAAATGGTTCAAATTTAAAAATTTACCCAAGAAAGATTATTAGATTGAGCACTAAAAGCCTTCAAAACAGCATGGTATGCCTCCACTTCCATATGGTGAATCTGAAACTTTATATCCCTTTCATCCCTTCCATGAGGTTCTGTTGGTAGAGACATCCTTGCAGTTCCAATACCATAACTATGTTTGTGATCTCCTAACAAAAAAAAAAATCAAAGAATACAAAATAAAAAATATCTCACGAAGCCTAGTAGACTAGTAGTATATCAGGCTTAATTGAGTAGGTGTTCTAGGTACAAATTCGAATACAAGAAACTAGCTGCAAGCATTTATGGAAAAGAAAGTTTCCTAAAAGGAGCATAAATTCATACACTACAAAGACAATATTAATTTACTTCAAATTTAAAATAGTACATAGCAGAATGATTACAAAGTCGCAGTATATCATAAATACTATGAAGGAGGGAAAGGAAATCAATCATGTTCTAGATTTGCATTAAATCACAGAAGTGCAACTTAAAACGGAAGAAGCACAGCTTGACCATGATGAACCTCAACTTCCATTAATTAGAGATAACAAACTTTCTTTGGAAGCATAAAGCACCTCTTCTGTAGAGAAATCATAGTATAGTTTAACTAAAAAAAGAATACCATATAAAACAAATAGTAAATCAGTTAGTCAAACATGCTCATGGTCTTTTATTAATATTATAAAATAGGACCCCCTGCAGGCAATAGTCAGTTCACAGAAATCCTTAGAACTCTGAATTGCTCGTTAGAATTGGTACAGAAATTTTTTTTGTTCAAATACAAGTGGTACAGAAAATAAAATCTCACATTTATACATAGCCAAAAGCCAAAACTGATCCTATTTGGCAAAAAGTGAACTCCACCAAACTGGCTTTTGGTTAAAAGTCCCATATAGGCCTAGTAAAAAACGTGCTTTTGTGGGAAATTCTGGCACCTCAAATCAATGGATGGTTCTTGCAACTTGCAAGGCATTATTTAAATCCCATTTGCTTTAGATATATGCCCCTAAGCCATACATTTAGAAAAAAAAGTATTTTTGCACATGAAACGTGGCACTGGGGTTATTTCATCCAGCTCCAGACAAGCATTTTTTCATTCAAGAAGTACAACTATGCTTTAGCACAAATTTTAAGGGATTCATAATCAATTCTGATTTTTTTATATCATATTCCATGACCCCCTATAATTAATAAGGAATTTCCTTACATGTCCATGCATATTTTCTCCTTTCTTTTTCCTTTTTTGCTTGGTGAATTGACTAACACTTACACACTCATGAGTAGTAAACCCACAAACTCACCCTCCCCCCATACTTATGGGGAAAGATTGAAAGAAGACACCATGTGGCCCAAAGGCCATTGACAAACTCTAAAATGCAGCTCCCAATTCCCACCCAAGTCTGGTTTAACATCCGAGAAATGATTAAGAAAAATTAGTCTAGCATTAATTTAAGGGAAAAATATCCCAAAATAAAAAAGTGGGTCACACCTGTTACCAAGATTCTAGGTAACCGACAAGCATGTCTCTCTCATAAACTTTAATCATTTTTTTTTTATCACGCACCCTTGTCAATGGCCCAAGGAAAAAGCTTTGAAAAGCCACACAACAAACAGTATATGTCACGATGTGTCCCAAATACTCTAATAATCAGATTGCTATGTTACAAGTTACTACTCCCCTTCAAGAAAAGTTCACATCTTGCAAAAAAAAAAAAACCTTTCAAGGCCACAACTCTTAAACTCTGTTTGGTAACTGGGAAAATAACAGAAAGGAAAACAAAATTTAATTAAAAGAATGCAAACACAGTCTGTATAAAAGAGAAGAAACATACCCATTTCGTCTTGGATGGTGTGATAGCCTATACGAGAAACCCTATGGGCCAGAGTGCCAGACAATGAGAAGAGCTTCGCCGGACTCGATGTCAGAATCGAAGGTGGGGTTTGGTGTCTACGGTTACTCTGTTACCGTGGCCAAGTTACTATGTCATTCTTATTTTTGTGTGATCGTGTTTGGCTTACAAATAATGCTAGATTGCTAGGATTCCAAATTTATTTTTTAAATTTTTATTTTTGTGGTCAATAAAATATTCACACATTATTTAAGATATTTAGCATTATCTGAAAAATTATTTTGTATAACTGATATATTGACACATTGTATAACCAGTCTATGTGTTATAATCAGTATATGTGTTATAATATGAGTGGATGTTATTAATATTATACCCTACTAATATAAACACATCGTCTAATAATACCCTTACACGCTAGATTGATTATACCACGTAACGGTATATCAACTATACTTTATAATTTTTCCAACTATCTGGTCTTAAATTACCTCCAAACTCAAAATTTTGTTAGTTTACCCTCTCTAACTTTTAAAAATAGGCCAATGTAACCCATTTTGTCAATTTATTAAGATTTTATCCATATTTTTGTCCAAACACATGTTATGTGTCATGGGCATGAGAGTAAAATGAATAATTCATTTTCACAATTAAAGTTATTATGCTTAAAATAAAAAACTGAAGAAAACAATAATAGCCATTTGATTTTATTTTTTATTTATTTTTTCAATTTTTTATTTTAAGTAATATAGTCATTTTACCCCAAGTTTGGGCATGAATTGTCCATTCTCCCTCGTGTGCATGGCACATAACATATGTTTGGAGAAAAATACAAATGGAATCCTAAAAAATTGACGAATGAACTACATTGGCTTATTTTTTAAAATTAGAAGGGTAAATTAACCAAATTTTAAATTTGGAAGAAATTTGACACCTGAGTCATAATTAAGGGGATAAAATGACTATTAAATAAGGGTGGGCAAGGTTTGGTTTGGTTTGGTTTTGGGTCAAAACCATTACCAAACCGCTATGGTTGGTTTGAGAAGTAGAACCTAAAACCGAATATGTGGTATATCGAAAATGTCGGTTTGGTTTGGTTTTTCAAGGCCCAACATTATTTTATAAGCTCAATTGCAAGATAAATAATTAAATACCACATTTTGAAACTTACCTAATTGCAATTGTTGAACTGAAGTTGTTGGGTTCCAATGCACGGTTTCAATAGCCCAATTGCAATATCCTATTAAATGTTAATGTTTAAAAATTTAATTCTCTTAAATCTTAAAATTTATACATTTAATTATTTCAAAGGCTGAACAAGTGTAAATATTTTAATGAGATCTTTAAAATGAGTCTAATATTGAATGTATTTCAAAAGATTTAATTTAATACTAAAATTAAAATTATACAATTAATTTTCTTTCTACCAAATGTTATTTCAACTTGTTTGGTATTTTGCAATGTGTGAATTTATAAAAACGATAAATATTATAAATTAGAAGGCACATGTACAACAATACTAAACATAAAAACAATAGCACAATAAGAAAAGGAAACAACAATAGCAACGTTTTTTGCTTTTTTTTTTTTTTACGGCCTATGGCTATCTACTATAGGGCCAGAAAATGATGCACAAACTCATATAGATTAAAAAATTGAGCTAGTTGAGTTGGTTATCTAATATGGCTATCTACTCCAGGCCATGAGCTGATTGCCTCTTCTACCACACTATAAGCTCCAGCGTTACTTATACAACCAATACTTCCCCAAGACCAACTTGCACGCAGCCATTTGTAGGGGGATGTACACCTTTTATGGTGCACCTTCATATACTTCATTCTAATCTCTCCCTCATTAAAGATATGGTCTACACCTTGTTATGGTGTTTTTCATACACCTGATCATATGGTGTACTTTATCTTACATGATTGTTACTTCATACTAACCTATGGTGTACCACTTAGACTAACACTACAACAAAAATTAGCATCAATAGCACTCAAAAAACGCTATAAAAGTAAAAGATAGCGTTTTACAAAAAATGCCTCATTGAAATTTGAAACTCAAAATCCATCGAAAAACAATTGCAATAGAGATCGTTGTTGTTTATTGTATAAACAGCTAAAATGCATTAATAACCAAAAGACTAATACAATTAAAAAAAAAAAACCATTTTCAAATGTTTGCTAAACTGCAAATTACAATTAAACAAATCATTTCATAGTTTATAAAAATAAAATAAAAGGCTAATCAGCAACAATATCCTAATTTATGTAATCTTAGATGAATGCACACTCTTCATTCCACATCAATATCGTCTTGGGCGTGATGTTACCTTTAAAATGCATTAATTAATAAGAAAGTATGTATTACAATTAAGATATATAATTGAAACATTTGCATTAAACCAAACAAACAAATAGCAAACATAAGATCAAATAGTAACATGGATACTAGGTTTCTAATGAATTTCAAGTTTTTATACTTATAAATAGTTTTCATTCACAATATCAAATGCACAACTTTTCAAATTATGATGATAATGCATCCATATGTCACTTCATAGCCTAGCATTCTACTAAGCATTTAGATCAATTTTTTTTTTTTTTTACAGCAAACATTACAGTAGGCAAACTCTAGAAATTCATGGATATTAGTTCATCCCTCTCAATATCAGTTAATTAATACCCATACTAAACAACTTCTCATAAACTCAAACAAAGTCCTATTAAATTGAATAACATAATAAAGCGAAATAAATAGAAATATATATTGGGAGTGGGACAACATGCAGAAAGGTGGCTAAAAAGATCGAGATTTGGGTAAAGATTGGGATGTGATATGTGCATATAATTTATATGTATAATAATCTACATCATTTAGTTGGAAGTGTAATACGAATGACGGTGAATTTTTAATCTAGATTGGTTCACAAATGAGTATAAAACCGAGGTTAATTTTTTTATGAAATTTGCAAGACACAATGTTAATGAGCGGAACGAGATAAGATCCACCATGTAAGAATATATTTTCTTATTGAATTGCAGAGGTTTATCTTCATTTAATGTAGTATGGTATGTCAGTAACTTATACTACATGGGTACACCATGGACAACATAGAGTTTTACAGACTCGGGCTCCAAGTACTCCAATTGATGAGTTGATTACTCAATCCAACATTGATATTTTTTATATGATATTAGATGATGTATTCCATGTAATCGATGACAATGAAGACATAAAATAGCATGAAATGGTGTATTGGGGGAGGGAGATAATATCAATATCATAGAGCAGATGCTGACAATTATGAGAAGTTGTTGCGTGAAGCTGAAAGTGAACTTTACCCTGGTTGTACCGAGTTTTACAGTGTTAATGCTTGTTGTTGAGTTGATTCACTGCAAGGTTAATAATATTTAGACTAATAAGTTAGTAGATATGATGCTTAAGATTGTGAAGCGAATGTGTCTCATATCAAATAGTATACAAGAATCAAACTATGAGTGCAAGAAGATGTTGAAAAATTTGGAGTTAGGGTAAGAAAATATTAATGCATGCAAAAATGACTGTGAGCTGTTTTATAAGGAGCTTTCAAGGAAATGATAAGTGTCCGAACTGTAACGAACCAAGGTTTGAAGATAGTGATCATAAACAGAAAAAAATGGTTCCCAAAAAAGTGTTGCGCTATTTTCCATTGAAACCAAGATTACAAATGTTGTTTATGTCTAGACGTACAATATAAGGTGGCATAAGAATAAACGGTTTGACGAAGAGGGTGTAACGAGACATCCAACAGACTCTCTTGCTTGAAATTTTTTAATAGAATGTTTCCTAAATTTTCTCAAGACCTGCGAAATGTCAAATTAGGCTTTGCAACTGATTGGTTCAATCTTTCTGGGAATATGAGAAACTTTTACAATATGTGGCATGTCGTGTGGGTACCGTATAATCTACAACCGTGGAAATGCATAAAGAAACCATATTTGAAATTGACATTGTTAATTCATAATCCACAAGCAACGGGAAAGGAGCTTGATCTGTATATGTGCCCGTTAATTGATGAGCTTAAGGAACTGTGGGAGATTGGTGTGCAAACATACAATAAGATGACAGAGTCAGAATTTAACATACGTGCAACTGTAATATGGACAATCAATGATTTCTCAGCTTATGGAAATTTATCGAGTTGGAGCACGAAATGTTATTTAGTTTGCCCAATATGTAATGAGAATATGTACGTCTTCAACCAAGATCAGGAGTAAGATCTGTTATGTCAGACATCAACGGTATATACTCATTCGACATTCATGGCGCAAGAGTCCATTATTTAATGGTAAGGCAGGGATGAGACCTCCCCCAAGGAAATTCTCTAGTAATACTACTCAACCAGTTGAGTATCTCTATACCTTATAAAACAGACATACATCAAAATAATAAGGATATGAAGAGGAAGAGAGAAGATTTTGAATTAAATTGGTTAAAAAAATATTTTCTTTGAACTTGATTATTGGGCAACATTGAAAATTAGACATAATTTAAATGTTATGCACGTTGAGAAGAATATATGTGTCAACGTCATTGGGACGTTGTTGAATATAGATGATAAAGTGAAGGACATATTCAAGGCGGTGATGGATTTGGAAGACATGAAGATTAGGAAACACTTGGACTTGAATCTAAACAAGAATAACTTTAATAAGCCTCATGTGAAGTATGTGTTCACACCATCTGAGTATAAAGTTTTCTGTGAATTTTTAAAATCAATAAGTTTCTAGATGTGTATGCTGCTAATATATCACGAAGAGTGAGTTTGGTTGACGGGAAGGTATTAAGGTTGAAAAGTGTCATGATTATCATGTACTGCTGCAACGACTTTTGCCAGTGGGAATAAGAAAACACTTGAAAAGAGAGAGTTTTGCTAAGTTGTTTTCATCTTTTTCCCTTTTCTCTTAGTAATTGTGAAAGTCTTAGTCACAAATTTAGTTGGGTTGATTTTTGGCGATTGTGGCATGAGTTACAAAATTATTGGTCCACTACAAGAAAAAAGGGTTTGGGAGAGGAACGGAATTCGTCGCCCAAAGTAGAGTTTCGTCGCCCAAACGTTTAGGCGACGAAATTCGTTCGTCGAGCAATTATTCGCCCAAAATGTGTCGCCCAAGAGTTTGGGCGACGAACCAATAAATTTCGTCGCCCAAAGACACCTGGGGCGACGAATTTTTTTTGTCTCCCAAAACATAAAATTCGTCGTCCAAAGCATGTTTAGGCGACGAACAAATTTCGTCGCCCAAAGAGGGTTTGGGCGACGAACACACTTATTCGTCGCCCAAAGCATGTTTGGGCGACGAAATTATCCGTCGCCTAAACAAGATTTGGGAGAGGAATAGCTAATTTCCTCGCCGGAACGTACTTTGGGCGACGAAATTTGTTCGTCGCCTAAACATGCTTTTGGGCGACGAATAAGGTGTTCGTCGCCCAAACCATCTTTGGGCGACGAAATTTGTTCGTCGCCCAAACGTATTTTATTTAAAAAAAAAATTTTTATTTAAATTATATATATGAATTTAATATTCAAAAATTATATAAAACAAAATTAATAAATTTATATATCCAAAATATCCATACAAAGTAGAAACAATTTAATTAATACATACATACAAATAACTAATGGCCCCCTAGGTCAGTAGCATCATCGACACCGGTGGAGGAGTCTGGCATGCACTGGTCAATGTTGGGCGGCAGCACAAACCCAGGTACAATCCTAGCCAACTGGCCAAACATCTGCTGCATCTGCTGCACCTTACTCGTCTGCTCCGCATATGCCGCTCTCGATTCTTCTAGCTGACCCTTCAACAACTGCACTTCAGTGGTCAGGTTGACTATATCTGCAGATGGCTGAGATGAAGACCCGGCGCTGAGATCACGAACCCGACCCGCTCCCATTCCGCGTATCTCCCTACCACGCCTAACACCCAGTGTCTCCGTCATAATACGAAGACCGGCATCGGGATCGGGGACTGAGATCGTCTCCAACGGAGTGTCCGGAGGGTACTGGCTGGCCACCTCCTCCAAATAACTCGCCTTCTTGGCGAGCATCTCAGCCTTCAAAATATTATACACAAGTTAGGAATTAAGAAATCAAATACAAAAATTTAAATTTGTGAAATAAAACTAAAATATAAAAAACTAACGTGCTTCGCCTTGCCCTTGTCGTTGCCGGGTCGGGCATAAACATCCCCGTAGTTGTCGACCTCCGGAAATTGCGAACCAGCCTGAAAAAGAATGTAATGTTGACAAAAACTCAAACAATACTAAGGAATATATATATATTAAATTAAATAATAGCGCACCTGACGATATGACTCCACCCGGTATGAGAAGGGCATGGAACCACCATGATGATCAATCCTTGCGGGCGCTTTCCGGTTCTGAAGATTGGCATTCGACTTCCTCTGTTAAATATGAAGCAAATTGGAAATGCACATATTAGTTTATACACAATAAAGGAATAACATAAGAAAAAATAATTTTGAAGTCCTAAAATGATATAACATACCAAAAATTCCGGACTCTGAAAATGAGTGCACAACCACTGCCACTGATCAAGCCGAGCTGCCATCTCCGGAGGAGGGCTGGCCAATGCCTCATCTGCCGATCCAAACATGTTATATTCTTTGTGCAGCTCGTGCTTCCATTGTGCGTACACTTTTCTCAATAACTTCTCCATATACCTAGCTACATCCGGATCCTCCATCTGAATATCATAGTTTACCTGAAAAAAATGCAATTATCAAATTGTTAGGAATGATCAAATTAATCATTTTATATTAATCGAAATATACTCACAGAAATGGAGCCCATAATGCTCCTCTTGATGGCGTCATCAACCTTTTCCCAACTGGGGAAAAGCATGGGGCATTCACCACGGATAATCGATCCGACAAAGGAAGCGAAAGTACTATGGACCTCCTTGCTCAGTCGTAGGTGACCTTGCTCAATAACGCTTCGAATCCTCTCGTTCGTCGTGCGAGTGATTCGCGACGCCTTCAACCCTCTACTTATCCCCCTCGTGGTTTTGGTACCTAGAAAAGCAAATATAACATATTAATTTCACAGTAATCTTATAACATCTAAATAAAATTAAACATAAACACAAGTGATGTGAAAACATTTTTCTTACTCTCTGATGATGAGGCAGTACGAGTGGATGATGCAACATTATCATATGCACCATAACGGTGACCCCGTCGGGCCCTCCGTGCCGACTGAATCCCAGACCCAGTACTAGATGAGAGATCTGGGGATATCGCCGGGGTCGAGTCGCCCTGGGCTATGAGGTCAGGCTGGGCTGCAGGGGCGGGCTGGGCTGCAGGGGCGAACATAGATGCTAAAGTGGACCTCCGAGATCCACCCCTGTTCGAGATCAAACTCATCTGCACAATTCAATAAATATTTATGTTAGTAAAAAAGAAAACTAAAGTAATAACTTACTAATCTGAATCATCATTATCACTTACTAATCTGAATCATCATTATCACTTACTAATATGAATCACCATTATCAATTACTAATCTGAATCACCACTAGAAATACTCATTTCATCATCATCATCATCATCGATACCATCAACATCATCATCTTCATATTCATCTTCATCTTCATCTTCATCTTCATGATCTTCATCATCATCATCATCATCATCATCATCGATGAAATCATTAACATCAATTCGGGGAAGTGGCCCAAGATCAATTGATAAGGCATCGATCTCAATTGGAGGAACGTCATGTATCTCGACTTGTTGTATGATAACATCATTGTTGTATGGATTAGGTATGGTCGAAGATGAATCCTCTTGATAGGCCACGTCATCCTGATTTTCTTTTTCTGGAATATCCCATATATTTCGATTCTGAATCATCTGAGCTACTTTCCAACCCACACCCGCCTTAGGGTCATCCAGATAACATACTGGTTTTGCCATTGTGGCAAGAATAAATGGATCATTCTCATACCATCGAGTGTTTGTATTCACAGATATTAAGTCGTAATCGAGTTTAATACTGTTGTTCCTATTCGGGTCTGTATTAAACCAATCACACTTAAATAACACAACTTGAAAGCGATGCGAGTACAAGACTTGATGTACACTCGTCAGCTTGCCGTAGAAATCAACCGTGCCAGTGTCCAAGTTCTCTACACAAACCCCGCTAACGTCCCTGGTCAGTGTACAGTGCCATGTTCGTGGGATCTAGCCCGATCCCACAAATTTCTTTTCCTTCACATCTTGTCTCTGCAGAATGTGTTGCTATATTCTCATGGTTTGAAAGAGAAATAGCTAAATTACGAGAATCTTTACATGAAGTGCAGCAACATGCACATGTCACAGTTGCTGATTTGTCACTATGCATGCAATCCCAGATACAGCTAATGAATGAGATAAGAGCCTTTGAACGGAGAATGACATGGGAATTGTCTGCTGCCTAGCGGCGGGTATGATTTCTAACTTTTGTTTGGTTTCAAATCAAGACTGGAAGATTATAGGCTATCACCTCATTTATCTTCTTCTGTTATTTTGTTACTTTATTTCAGTGAAAGAGCAAAAAGGGTTTTGCTCATATATGCATTTTGGTCTATTTGATTTGGTTGATTACTTTTTACTGACTTTTTTAAAACTTGGAATTATCTCTTTTCTTTCATGTTCATTAGCTATTAATAAATTTTAAATTTGTTAAAACTGTAAAAGATGTGTATCATGCTTCATTATTCTATACATTTATATATAATGGTCTGATTGTTAAAACATTTTATATTCATTTACAATAAAACTTTTTACAGATCTTTATAATCTTACCAACAATCAATAAATTTTATCTGCATAAAATAAAATAAAAACCAAAATTGAGATTATAGTTGTTTCATTAGCTTGCTTGCAGATGCATCTGCCTCTTCATTTTGCTTGCGGATGCATCTGTCTTTTTTTTTTTTTTTTTTTTCTTGCAGATGCACTTCCTTCTTCTTTACTTGCAGATGCATCATTTTGTTCTTTGTTGTAGATGGTTTTGGCTTTTGTTTACATATACATATTTTTTTCCTCCCCGATGTATAATTATTATGAATAAATATGTATGTTATTATCTTTTACAAATGTTTTAATTATTATCTTATTTTTCAAAAATGCCCACCTCATTCAACACTTCATCTCTTATTGCAGTCTCAATGTGTTTGTATTTCTAATGTTCATCTTAAATTTTTGGAACCTGAAATTTCAATAAATTACACAAACATACATCACTGAGTAAACATTCAAAACTGGTCAAATAAAGTTGACTAGATACTGAATACTCTTGGTTGCTCAATTACTATACTTGCAGCACATCAAACCTCATTGTTTAAAAATTTTAATAGTTTTAGTTTTAACTTTAGCAGCATAACATTGTACATGTTCTTTGATTTGACTTTCACTATGCATGCTTGCTTACTTAATAATATTTGACATTACTTACTTCATTCTAATTAAATAAACTTCTCTACTTCTGTTTGAAAGAATAAACTAAACATGCATTCAGTTAATTACTTTACAATATTCAAGTATCTTATCAATCTAAACAAATCATACATTTAATTTACATAATCTTAAATTCCACTATTTACTTATATTAAGAAATATTGTTATTCAACTTTGCAGCCAAGGACAAGACAGCCCCCTGCAGAAACCAAGGAAAGCAAGGACAAACTCACTGATTCAATGAACACAAAGAAAGCCCTTCCCATTTCTAGGTAAGAGCTCTTCTAATTTTTTGAAATGATGAAACGGCCAAGAGTAATGAGTACTCTTTTTTTTTCTTTGTTGAACTTTTTTCAATGGTTGCTGCAAAAATGATTTATTGAATAAAACTTATGTGCTACTTGCTACATAGTAGCCATGTTTCTATATCGCTAATTATTCAACAGAATAATTAACTATTGTTTTACCACTTAATCCATGTTTTTCATTTACATGGTCAAAAGTTTAAGCATATATCTGTACAAACGAATCACATTTTCAAAATTTGCAACCAAAGAAATGCACAACACCACAACACATGACGAGCTCGCTAGTTCAAAGAGTCAAAAAAAGAAGAGTGCACCTGTAGAACATGAAAAGCCAGTTGAAAGCCCCATCAATAGTCAATATTACACCATTGATTAACCTCATCCTTAAATTTTTTGAACACTGAACAGTTGAATGCTGCAACCCTTTTAATTATAGAGACAAAAACATTGTCTCACTCAGGGAGTAAAATTTCGAAATTTTCGCCGAAATTTCGCCGAAAATTTCGTTTTTTTGGGGTATGGAAATTTTAACATTATACCAAATTAATTTCGTTTAAATTTCGAAAAATTTCGGCGAAATTTTCGAGCTGGGAGGCGGAGCAAGAGGGAAAGAGGGGAGGAAGTGGCCAGCCGTCGCCGGA
Organism: Dryas octopetala; assembly: GCF_963921425.1. Classification (NCBI taxonomy): domain Eukaryota; kingdom Viridiplantae; phylum Streptophyta; class Magnoliopsida; order Rosales; family Rosaceae; genus Dryas; species Dryas octopetala. The sequence goes on from NC_141371.1 coordinate 16,753,684, forward strand.
GGAGGGCGGCAGATCAAATAGAGAGGTGATTGGGGAGGGAGGAGAGAGAAGAGAGAGGAGATCTGGGAGAGAGAGAGATCGGGGAGGGAGATGAGGAAGAGGTAGGCCGGAGAGAGAAGAAATCTGGGACAATCACAGTGGGACTGGGAGAGAGAAAGAATAGATGAGAAATCAGAGGGAAGCTTCTGTAAGGTGGCTAGTCTGGTGGCGTGTGGAAGTTTCTCCTCTTCGTTGCTGAGTGCTAGAACTGAGGCTGCAGGTTCTTTGATAAAAACAAAAAGCTGGAGGTTCTTGTTTATTGTTTAGTATAACTTGTATTGCACAACCACAGTTGTACACTTGTTTGTACTGTAAAGTATTTTAAAAAATAGGATTTCTTTATTCCAATAAAAAATATTTTAAAAATAGGATTTCTTATCCCATTATATTCATACAGTTTTTGCTTTAAGCCTTTAACTAAAAGAGCTTGCTGGAAACATACAAAGTTGTATATATAATAATATAATAAGTATCTTGTTAGTGACTGTGTAAGACTCATAAAATAAAAAATGTTTAAAAATTAATGAAAAAATGTATAATATTGATATTATATTTTGGCAATTGGCATGTGAAGTTGCTGTTGTTGGATACTTGGAGGAGAGAGTCACGGCCCATGGGGGAAGAGGAAAGAAAGAAAAAAAAAAAAAAAAAAAGGAAGAGAAAGAAAAGAAAAAAAAAAAGGTTTAGGATAGATTGGGGTTTGAGGTATTTGGGCAATTGAAAAGAACAAAAAAAGTTTGGGATTTCGTTTGGGGTTTGGTTTGGCCCTTTTGGAGTTTTATTTAGTTGTTTTTAAACCCTAAACTAGTAAACCATAATACATTTTTATATAAAAAATAATTAAAAACACCCTAAAAGGCCTAAACCCTAATATCCTATATCATATCCTAAATAATATAGAGTATATAGGATTTAGTGTATAGATTAGAGAATATAAAGAGTATTAGAATATATAGAGTTTAATGTATAGATTATAAAGTATAAATAATATACTAATTTCATATATTCATTATACTAATTTTATTTAATAATATTTTTTTTCAGCGCACATTATATTCATCTTATATCACATGAAAGATATTATATAATTTGGTTTCTTTAATATTTTTTATCAATGAAGTAGATAATATATTAAATAAATATATAGTCAAGTTTCATTCAAAATTTCCATATTTTGATAGTAATTTCCATCGTTTCCGTCTAATTTTTGTCGAAATTTAAAAATCTTCGAAATTTCCATCGAAATTTCCGTCGAAATTTCCATCGAAATTTCTTCGAAATCCGAAATTTAATTCCTTGGTCTCACTAAGCCTTTTAATCCTTTTTGGAATGTTGCTTGGTTTATTAAGTTATCAACAATATCTTAACATAACAATCAGCGTATAAAATTTCCCGTCAATTCACATTTTGTAACTACAGTATGACAACAAACACTAATATCAATGTTAACAAAAATATCTACCTTGCTATATGCATGTAAAAAGTTTACTCTTTGTCTACATTTGTTTCACCGGGCTAGCTAGTGCTAGCTAGGATTGTATTAAATAATACCCTTATCTCATGTTTGGTTGTTACTATTCTAATTTTAAGTTAGACTATGGAGTCTGGCCCAAACCAAAAATTGAGCTTAGCCCTTCTTACATAGCACCGTGTAGACACACCTCGCTATGTAAGCTCCCTCTTACATAGCACCTGATCTGTTTATGCATTTGACATTCGACGCTCGCCAATACTTCGTCGTCTTTCTCAAATTTCCGCTGCTTCAAATTTCACAAGGTCAGCTCCCTTTCTTTCTCTCGTTTTATTTCATGATGACTCTTTTTTTTAGCTTTTGGTTCTTTTCACCAGTGTTTTCAAAGGCGATCTTCAGGCGCGCCTCAAGGCGCGAGTCATGGCGAGGCGGCGGCCGATTGCGCACGACGTCGCCGGAATCTGCAAAAGGACTGAAAGGCGACGGCAAGGCGTTGAAGGCGTACGCCTCGCGACGGCAAGGCGTTGAAGCGTTGAAGGCGGACGCTCCGCGACCACCTCTGCGGGATTTTTTTTTTCAAAAACTCAGTCCCAAAACGAGGTCGTTTTGGGCTGAGAGTTTAATAAACCCCTTCAGTCCATCAGACCTTGCCCTATCAGCGATTCTCTCAACTTCTCTGTTCTAGGTTCTCTCTTCACGACGACAAGGCGGCTGCGGCTGGGTGGTCTCGGACGGCGGCCGATCAAGCAAGGGTGGTCATCTCTGTTCTGCGCAGCTAGCCAGCAAGGACGGTGGTCATCTCTGTTCTGCGCAGCTAGCCAGCAAGGGGTCTCCGTGGGCAAAGGCAAGGGGTCTCCGCCTCTTACACAGTCCGGCGAGTTGGCGACAGAGGCAAGGGATCTCCGCCTCTTACACATTCCGGCGACAGAGGCAAGGGGTCTCCAGCTAGCCGGCCAATCAAGTTTCAATCTCTCTGACAGAGTCTCTGTGCGCAGCAAGGGTCTCCGCCTCTTACACAGTCCGGCGACATTCATCTCTGTGGCACAGCTATCATGTATGTTTGTTTCTAACTTTCTTGATTTCTTCTCATCTGTGATCTGTAATATTGAATTGAATTGTGATGTGTTTTGGGCAGAGTATTGTGAATGGTGAAAACTGAGTATTGTGAATTGTTGTGAATAATGAATATTGGGAATTTTTGCTGGTATTATATTTGTGATTCTGTGAATATTGTGTGTATTGTGCATTGTTGTGACTTGTGAGTATTATGAATATGTGATGTGTTTTGGACAGATATTTTTTGATAAAAAATCATGAGTCGAAAGGATTTTGCTTGGAAGTATGCAAAAGAGGTTGGTGGAGAAAAATATATAAGGTGCAAGTATTGTGATCAACAATGCAGTGGGGGTATTTCTAGGCTGAAAGAGCACTTAGCTCACACTCACAATGGAATGAAACCTTGCAGCAAAGTCCCAGATGTTGTGAGGTTAGAGTGCCTTGGAGCTTTGAAAAAATTTAAGGATGCAAAAGCAAGGCAAACTGAATTGCTTCGTGAGATTGGAGAGGGTCATGGAGGGGAGGGGGGGAGTATAGATTTGGATTCTCTTCATTCGGAGAATTATGGAATTTCAGGAAGTGGGAGTAGTCCTACTTCTGGGATTCGTATGGTTCAATCTAGTGCTGAACAAAGGGTCAAAGGACCCATGGATAGGTTTGTTGTTACGGAAGCACGACAAACCACTTTAAATTCGGCATATAAAAAAGAAGAAAGAAGGGAAGTGTGTCGAAAGATTGGGCGCTTTATTTTCTCAAGAGCACTTGCCTTTAATGTTGTGAATGATCCTTATTGGCTGCCTATGGTTGAAGGGATTGCTGCTTATGGTCCTGGGTTCAAGCCTCCTAGTATGCATGAATTGAGGACATGGGTTCTTAAGGAAGAGGTTGCAGATATTACTATGTTGATGAATGAGCATAAAAAAGCTTGGGAGAAATATGGATGTTCCATTATGTCTGATGGTTGGACTGATGGAAAAGGTAGGGTTCTAATTAACTTTTTAGTTAATAGCCCAAGTGGTACTTGGTTTTTGAGATCGATAGATGCATCCGATACAATAAAAAATGGGGAATTAATGTTCAAGTATTTGGATGATATTGTTGAAGAAGTTGGGGAGGAGAATGTGATTCAAGTAATCACGGACAATGCTTCGGTTTACAAGAATGCAGGAAAGAGGCTAATGGAAAAGAGAAAGAAATTGTGGTGGACTCCATGTGCGGCACATTGCATTGACTTGATGCTAGAAGATATTAGCCAATTGAAAGTTTTTGATAACACAATCAGCCGTGCCAAGCAAGTGGTCAAATTTATTTATGGACATTGTTGGGTTCTTGCCTTGATGAGAACTTACACCAACAATAAAGAGATTGTTCGTCCGGCAATAACAAGGTTTGCTACTTCTTATCTTACTCTTCAAAGTATGTATAAGCAAAAGCAACCTCTTATGACTATGTTTAATTCCAAAGAATGGTGTGAAGGTCCATTTGAAAAAAATCATGAAGGTATTGTGGCTCGTTCAACTATACTCTATAATCCCAACTTTTGGTCTCATCTAGCATTTTGTATCAAGAGTGTTGTTCCACTTGTATCTGTTTTGAGAGAAGTTGACTCAGAGGAGAGACCGGCCATGGGATATATCTATGAGTTGATAGATGCTGCAAAAGAGAACATTGCAATCAATTGTGGACAAGTGGAAAAAAGGTACAAACCAGTGTGGAAGAAAATAGATAATAGATGGGCTCCACAACTTCATCAACCTTTACATGCAGCTGGTTATTATTTGAACCCTCAATTGCGCTATTCAGACAAATTCTCAAATGTTGAAGAAGTGAAGAATGGTTTGTATGCTTGCATGGATAGGATGTTGGATGGTGATGAACGTATTAAAGCCGATATCCAATTGGATTTGTATGATGCTGCACATGGGGAATTTGGAAGTCAAATTGCCATCAAATCTAGGAAATTGAGATCTCCAGGTATTGCATTTAACATATAGTATCATATTTTATTTTATTGAGTGACATTAAATAAATATCAAATTGAATGACATGATTTTATTAATAGCAAATTGGTGGCTACGTTTTGGGAGAGGGACACCCGAGTTGATGTCATTTGCGGTGCGAGTACTTGGCCTTACTTGTAGTGCATCTGGGTGTGAGAGGAATTGGAGCACTTTTGAGTCGGTAAATTTCTTTGTTTTTTGTGGTGTGAAAAAGTGAATGTGTCAAAAGATTAATGTGCTTCTAATATTTATATTCTTATGTTTATTCTAGATTCATACAAAAAAAAAAGAATAGACTTGAACATCAAAGGCTTAATGCATTAGTCTATGTGAAGTATAATATTTCTCTAAGAGAGAGAAGTATTAGAAGGAGAGCGAAGATGGACCCGATACTAGTTGATGACATTGCTTCTGATGATGAGTGGATTGCTGAGGCAGAAGAACCCACTCTTCCAACTGATCTTACTTGGCTTAGTTCACAAGAACTATTTGAAACCGATGCCATAAGAAATGTGCCAATTGTGACCTATGAAAGTATATTAGACCGAGAGTCCATTCCTACACCTTGAGAGTCCATTCCTACTCCTGTTCCTGAGCCTACTCCTGTTCCTGTGCCTACTCCTAGTGAGCCTATTCATCTTGTGCCTATTACTCATGCTAGTTCATCTTTAACTTCAAGGAAACGAAGAAGTTGTGAAAGCTTATGTAAGTATTAAATTTAAAAGTGAACTATGGAGTGAAGGCTACATTGGATGTGTACTTTTTAGTTTTTAACCATTATTATTATTTGTTAATTAGAAATTCCAATTAAATGTGTAGGTAAAGGTCGTGGAAAAGTCAAGGCCCTTCTCAAGGGTCGAAAATCAATGCTTGTGGATGAAGATGATGAAGTAGAAATAGAAGCTCCTCTTCAATTTGATAGTGCACTTCCTCCTTCCCACATCGATTCCTTGGACAAGGATGATAGTGATATTAGTTTGAATGATATTGATGATAATGAGTGGGATGAATGAAGTGGTTGTTTTTACTATGTTTTTGTGAATGATCTTGTTAGATCAATATGCTTGTTTGGATTTCTATTTAATTTGAACAATATTATTGAATTTGATATGTAATATGGATGATTTTTATTTATGAATGACAATTAATGCTATTTTTAGCTATATAATTGTTTTTATAATTGTTTTATTATTATATTTTTTTATGCCCGAAAGGCTTACGCTATACGCGTCAAGGCTTACGCCTCGCCTTGCGAGACTGCAAACGCCTCGCGTGACGTTTTTGCGTCTGAAAACACTGCTTTTCACTCTACTGGATGTGTTGGTTCTTTGCTTTTGCTTTCTTTTACTTCAAATTTTGGGGTTTTTTTGTTGTTTTGATGGCTTGATCTATTGGGTTTTTCTGCATATTTTTTGGGTTTTTTTTTCGGCACCCAAACTTTGAGCAGAAACCTTGGATCAGCAGCTATGAGTTTTGTGAATGAAAGTCCTCTTTCTCTGTCTCTGTTTCTCTCTCTCTCTGTTTCTCTCTCTCTCTCTCTCTATCTCTATCTCCTTGCTGAGTTCCCAAATGGTGGTTACTCCACAAGTAAATATTCATCATCCATGATTTCATACACAAGTGGGTATAGTCATCCATCACATATTATGAGTCATCCATCACAGATGATGAACATGTACGCAACAACAGGCTAGGCAAGCAATGCAACAACAACCTCAGATGATGTACCATAGGTCCCCCGTCATTCCTCTTAGTACTGGCTATTAAGCTCTGCCCCATACTCCTCTTAGACATATATGCAACCATAATTAACATCTTGAATCAACTTAAGCAACTAGGTGAAATTTCAGACACCAAAAGATTCTTATTTTGATGGATTTACTGCAGACTTCAAAATTTTCTGCTATTAGTAAATCCCCCAAGAAAAATTGGAGAAAAAAAAAAGAGAAAAATATGGACATTGAAATCATACAGACTAATATTGAAAATTTTGATGGCATGTTTCTACATAAATCAGATACATGGGGAGGTCTTCATAAACCCCCTATACTCCTCTCACTCTCACTCTCACTCTCTATCACACATCTGGTGTCTTAATTAGCTCTCTATCATTCAATGAATTGCAAAAATATCACATTGTAAATGTCAAACAGTCAATGCTTTTGTTCTCAATGTTTTTGTATTTGATAATCTCAATATTGTATATTGGTCTCTCAATTATATGTTTGATTTATTTTTAGTTTATCATTGAGGCTTTGTTTCTGATTGTATACCAATGCTGAAGCTAGGTGGCATGTTGATGACATATTGAAAATTTTTAAAGGTTTGATTTAGGTGTTGTGTTAGATACTAGATGGGTTACTGAAGTAAACTCTTTGCCATCAAAGGTGAGTAATTTGCTCAAGAATATTCTTTGTTGTTGAAATCTTCCGTCTCTAAACTCTAAGGAAGAATACTACATTTTTTCTTTGTTATTTGATCAGAGTAGTTGGGTACGTAGTTCATCACTAGCTTTGCTTTTAATGTAGTTGTCTAGTTCCATGGATACATGACCCTTGTGTTTGAGAGAAATTATTTTCTAATGATTGTCTAGACTGTTGGTAGTTGGATTAATATATTTTCCCACTTTGCATAATCATTTGGTTTTAATATTCTTTGTTTTCATAGGAATAGATGCCTTGTAATATTCTTTTTTTTTTTTTAACGCATTGCTTGCTTTTAGGTGGGTGATCATACCAATTTGAAAGAAGGATGATGATAGAACATTAGTTCTCAATGCTGCATCATCAATAAAAGAAGCACTAGAGTCAGCAGGGATTAAAGTTAATGTGCAATGGAGCCTTATAATGTTTGAATTTATGTATTATGAACTATGAATGAATGGAACTTTATGAACATTGATTGTGCAAATTTATTAATGCGTGGGCTTATGTGATATAGATTATTAATCTACATGTTGTGAGATTTGGGAAATGTATAAAAAACAAAAGAAATGCTGCCAATTTTTGTGCAAAATTCATTTAAGACAAGAAGGAAAAATTATGTGTTGTCATTCTGGAAGATGTGTGCCATTTTATTATACAAAGACCCCGTTTGGGATTATTGTGGAGGACCCAAAAGCTGCTGTAGATGACAATTCTCAATCACCCACAACAGTTTTGGTGTTTGGTAAAAAAATGAAAAAGTGCTTTGTCCCACAATTCTCAACTCCCCACAGCAAAAATAGAAAGCAAGTTTGTAGGTGCTTTTGAAAGCTGTAGTGAATCACAGCAACAATGAAAATTTTATTTTACTCATAATACCCTCATTTTAGTAATTATAAATAGTCACAGCAGTTTTACATTACAATTTACTAAACACCTTCATACTGCTTTTTGTACTCACAACACTTTTGAAAATATAGTTTACCAAACACTCAACTGCTTTACTTCACAGCTGCTTTACTTCACAGCTGTTTTTTCTTACAGCAATCTCAAACTAAGCCAAATGCGTGTTGAGCTAAACTAAAATTTTTATTATACAAAGATGTGGATTGCCATTAGATAACATGTTATTTAATAAAATAAATACATGAAGTTAATTATTTTGACCTTGAAACTATATTTAAAATTTTTTATAATTAAATTTTTTTATTAATTTAAAATTTAAAATAATTATAACTTAGTCCGGCCATACACCCAACACAAGACAATGTTATTTGGCTTATGCAGTTTCATAATCTGACACAACATCAAGCATATAATAACATTTAGTCCAACTTACTCAAGTTCAACACAGTTCAGCATAATTCAACAGAATAGTCCAGTCTAACAGAATCCGGCGTAACAAATGAAGCCTTTATGTAAAAGATTTACTCTTTTCTTACAACTCTACTAACTCTTATACTCAAATTTAATAATTCTTAACTACGCTTTAAAAATTATTTAAATATGTAGCAACGTGTGGGCCAATTTCTAGTAATGTCTAGATTTCATGTCAAAGGTAATTACATATAAAAGGAATGAAGAAGAGATAAAACTATGAGCACAATCAAAGTCAATCAGCTCTTTTCCTTATACGAGGTAACCCCAATAATTAATCTTCAAAGAATCAATCTTGACAAAGGTCAAGGGTCAAAAGTTTTCTTTGTATCATGGCTATTAGGGATGAGCACCAATACCGTATATCGAAAACCATACCGATTTCATTCCGTTCCGTGTCAATTTCATGACAAAAAATTATACCAACCAATATCTCATACTGAATCTGTACCGTACCAATCATCAATGGGATGAAAGTGGTTTTAACATTTCAATCCCATATCATTCCGTACCATACCGAAAATATTTAATTTAATTTTTTATTATTTTATTAAGTGTGAACAAAAATTATATATATTCATTTGGACTTGATATAATAATTCATAAAATTAAATATATTTTATATATCATTCCTTTGGATTTTAAGATATTATTTTAAATCTCTATTTAAATATTACCAGTGCAAAAAAGTCTAAAAATATTAGTTTATAGTTTATATAGTTTATATTTTATATAATTTATAGTTTATAACATATAACATATACTATATAATATATTGTCATATTCTATATAATATATACTATGAGGAGTGCTGTAACGCTAACTAGTTAGTAAGTTAATACGAAACTAACAATGTTTTTGGGCTCACCATATAACTAATCTCATAATCCGAACAATCTATTTTTTAGGTCATACTTCAAAGATCATCATTGTAAAAAATTAACTACATTATAAATCATTTAGTCATCTAATTGTGATCAAATATATAGACGGTCACTATTTTCGATAAAAACATATAAATAATTTTTATCATAATCAAATGATTAAATGACTTTTGATTTTTGAGATTTTTTTATAGAAATGATCTTTGACGTATGACCTAAAAAAGAGAGAAACTTACCTGTAACTGTGATGCCATGTTAGCTTGGGGATCTGGTGTCACAGTCCAGTAAGAAATTGCCACGTGTAAGCATCACTTATTCAATTTAATTTAATTCTCAGAATAAATTTTCTGATCCAAAATAAAGTGAGGGCACGTATTTCAAAAATCTTCTCGCCTTATCCTTCCAAGCCTCCCTCCACTCGTCTGTTCACTTCTTCTTCTCCACTTTTTTTTTTCCTAGAAACTCTTCTTCACCAGTGAGACTCTTACTCCGGTGCCTCCCCCACGCGAGCTCTACAAGTTTTTTTTTTTAATTTTTTATTAGTTTAGGGTCTTCTTCCCCTCTGTTGCTCTGCCTCTGATGAGATTTCTTTTTATTTATTTATTTATTTTTTATGTGTCTTGGTTTTCCTTCAACACCTGAATTTTTTGTCCAAAAGAAACAAGAAGCATTTTGTTTTACTAATTAGTTTTACACTTTTACTCTTCAAATTTGTCTTCTCTTGTTTGCTTGAAGTATTTTGTTGTGTTATTTTTCTACTTGAGCTCTTCGTAAGTTCTCCCCCTTTCCCCTATTTTTTTTTTCTTTTTCTTTTTTGTATTTGGCTTTCTATTTCCTTTGTATTTAGGTTCTATTTTGCTTCAGTTGAGAATTTGGATTTTCATATTACTCATGTTTTTGTTTTTCTAAATCTTTGCAGGGATTTTCTTAGACCAAGGGATTTCAGACATTCTAACACTGGTGCAGGATAAGCATTTGCATACAATTTAGTGGTGCCGGTGCTTACAGAGAGAGAAGATAAGAAGAATAGAGAATGATAATACTTGTTAATCTGTGGAGGCCTATTTCGACAATTTATTTTCATTTGTATTATTTTTAGGTGAATCAGAGATATGTGAAATTGCTTTGTAAAATATAAAAATTGGAGTTGGAACAACTCACCTCTAATATTCTATTGAAAGTCGTTTTAACTTGAATTACATTTAGATGTCACCATTGGATGTAAATTAAATTGTTGCTTTGCATTGACCTCTTTGGCATGCTAGTCTCTGCTTTGAGTTAGATCTAGAGTGGTCTTCTGGTATAACCTTTAGTTCCTCTGCTGTTTATTTTGGTATAACCTTATACTTCCTCCCTCTTGTAATTCTCCTTTTTAGTGGTAAATTTTACAAAACAAATAAATGTGTCTGGCAACAGAGAAAAGATTTGCATTACAATGTGAGATTTTTATTATGTAAAAATCACAGTAATTTTTCTTCATGAGAAGAGCATTGCTGTTCATAGACTGGAAAACACACAATTCATGGTCCAACAAAAAACATGAAATCAAACCATTTGTAATTTCTCCCGTCTCTATTTCACCAACATGAAATAATTAACGATCACCAATTTTTTTTCGTTTTTTTTACTACAAAATAATCCTCATCCATCTGTATTTCACCTAAAAAATTTGAACCAATATTGATGTATCCAGAGAATGAATTAGTGGCATCAATCGGTATGCAATACTTGCTTTATAATCCCTACAAAGATTTTAAAGAAAAAAATTAGGGAGATTTATAAAACCCAAATGCAGAAGAAAAGGAAAGGAATTAAGGGGAAAATGAGAGACTTACGAAGAACTCGACGAGAAATAAAAAAAAGAAAAAACAAAGAGAGAAAAAGGAGAAACAACGAAATACTTAAAAGGGCAAATTTAACTAGTAAAACAAAATGCTTCTTGTTCCTTTTGAAAAAACCTGAAGCTTTGAAGGAAAACTAAGAAACATAAAATAAAAAAATTCATCGGAGGCAGAGCAACAGAGGGGGAGAAGGCCCTAAACTAAATTAAAAAAAATAAATAAAATCTGGCAGAGCTCCGGCGTGAGGGAGATGCCGGAGTAAGAGTCTCACTGGTTAAGAAGAATGTCTAAAAAACAAAAAATAAAAAAAGGAAGAGAAGAGGAAGTGAAAAGACGAGTGAAGGAGAGAGGAATTAAAGAGAGAAGGGAGGCTAGAAAAAGAAATACCTGGTAGTTTTCTATCAGGATATCAAAAGAGGGATGATAAGGAGGGAAGAATTTTGAAAGACGTGCCCTCACTTTATTTTGGATCAGAAAAATTATTTTGAAAATTAAATTAAATTGAATAAATAATGCTTACACATGGCGATTTATTACTGGACTGTGACACCAAATCCCCACGCTGACATGGCATCACAGTTTCAGGTAAGTTTCTCTCCCTAAAAAATGGATGGTTCGGATTTTGAGATTACATTGTGTAGTGGGCCCAACATGGTGGTTAACTTTATATTAACTTGATCACCAGTTAGTTTTAGAACATTCTTATATATAATATATAAGTATATACTATATATAATCTATATATATAAAGCAAACACCCCTATTAGGTGAAATTTTCAGAATTTCCAAAAAATACCCTTCGTGAATTAAAATGTTAGAAGAATAAAAATTAATATATGGAGGATAAAATGGTAAAGAACAACAAAATTGTAAACCCAGCGTGTGTTTCCTAAGAGCAGTTCAACTTCATCCCACTATCTAGGCCACTATCCCACTAAATGCAAACGTTCCTAATAGCCAACAACTAATCAGATTTGCATTTTATTTTTCCTATATTCTGCTGCTCTATCTCCTCCTCAAAAAGCATAAAATAGAGAGATTGAAGATGAATTTTTCTTTGGTTGGGAATGATACGAACTAGATTGAGTACAAGGAGAAGGGCCCAAGGCAATACCTTAAAGCTTTTGTAAGTCTTGATTATTAGAATCTTCAAGGTAATTTATTGTTTTAATTGCAATTTATTTATTTTCCTTTATCTACATCTTAACATAGAAGGATTGGGATGTTATTTGCATGGCCTTGATGTATTTGCATGGCCTTGAGAGATTGGGATGTTATTTATTTTCCTCCATCACCTTCAGTTTTTTTCTACTGCGTATTCACCCTCCACAAGTTCTCTCTTCGCACCTTGAGCTCTCACACGTATGCTATATGCTTTAGACAGTTGTTTTTTTCCTTTGCATAAAATAAAGGCTTCTTTCCATAAATGTCATTTATCTTTTCCAATGGTGCTAGAAAATTAAACTAATATTATCAAATATGTAATCCCAATTAGTATACAGAGAAAGACAAGGGAATGCCCATTGGGTTTTATGTTCTTAAATGAGGGTTTGGGTACTTTGATTTACTAATCATACACACTTTATTACAGACATTTTAACCAAACAAAATGTACACCGAAATTCCTATGTTAGTTGACTAAAAGAGACAAGAAAGCAATCACACCAAATTAACATCCATGAGTCCATGACAATTAACTCTACTCATGTTCAATTCATAAAAATGCCTCTGCAATACTTGAGGTTTTCATTTCCACTCCAAACGTCATTAATAAAAGTAAAGAAAAACTAGAAATTAAGGCTTGCAGTTGATCGATGAGGAAGCAAATGTACGCTTTGTTCACTTTATGTTTCTTATTGGGTTTGGTTGGTGATATATTCAACTTGACCAAGCAAATGGTCTCAATGATTTGGACAATTTCATGTACATCTAGGTACTAATGTTTACATACATTTCATTGCTCACTTTAGTAATAGAGAGTTGGTCAACAAGAAGAAAGTTCATTCTCATGGTCCTTACACCATTAACAATATATCTATACATAAAGGAGTTGTGGTAGTCAGAAGCACCTAGGTGGGGGTCTATATTTTGAATGATGTCACCTAAGTTATTAGATGCAATAGAAAATTAGAAAAGTGGGTACAATTACAATTTGAGAGCTGAAGTTGATACACCAAGATCAAACTCTTTAGTTATTGGTCGCATGAACAGAGAAGTCAGCCTTATATTAAGGTAATGAACAAAATTTTCACACCAACATTCAAAAATTTAAAATAGTCAGTTGAAACATATCTATGATCCGTTCATCCTATTATTTTGAACATAATGCTATCCTCACATTCAAAATATTTATCTTGACAAAAGAAGAAAAAACAAAAACATAAGCATAATGAGAAAAATATATAGTTTGGCTTACAAACTCATTGTTTTACCTTTTGCATTTTTCCGTAATCTCTCTTGCATCATTGCGAGAAGACACTGAAAAAAGGCAAAAAAAAAAAATAACACATCAAGTAGAAGAGGAAGCACCATCTGAAACTAGCCTACATAAGCTTTGCCTAAAGCAAGGACCAGGTTTTGTGATCTAAAATTGATTTCTGATTTGTTCACTGAATTATGTGAAATGCTTATTTCAATTTTTGGATTTTTAATAGCTCTTCGCTTTATTTAGGCTGAAAGAGGGCAAGAACAAAGCATTCGAAAGTTCAAAGCAGTTTCATATTGTCAATCTCTCTCTTTGGTTTTTCTAATTCTAATTCCAAAGCTTTCAGGTATTAAGCTTCTTTCTTTGATTTTGTTAAAATAATTCTTTTTAAAGCTTTATATTCTTCTGTTGATTATTAGTTATGTTGCACTTATTTAATGGTGTCTTGATTTGGTGATTTCATTAGCTGGCTTTTCATTCTGATCGTGTTGTCTGAATGGTGGTTCCTACTGCTTTTGTTTTTTGGTTCATTTTTAACAAGTTAAAAATGAGAACATACTTGATTGATTTGGGGCAGGAAACTCGCTGAGATTGATGCTAAGATGACCTTATCAATACTTATCATCACCTTATCTGTTGGGTTAATAATTTAGTAGTTAAAAAAAACCAAATTACTTTGAGTTAATTATCCACCTGAGTTATAACATATTCAATAAGTTATAATATTATAATTAATTTATAACTCATAAGTTAATAATAATAAACATAAGTAATATTTAAATAAGTAATTTATAATATGTTACTAATAATATGTTAAAACATATTATAAAAAAATTAATATATTACTATTTAAAAGTATTTATGTTATAACTATTATAATAAAGTTACTAATAATATTATAATAGATTATGTAAACCCACATTTCTTCACTTTTTTTTCTTTCCAATTATATAAACTTATATGCTTCCGATATCAAATTGTGTGCCTATTGAATTGTGTTTGTTGCATAGAAAAATCGTGTTTATGTGACTAAAGACAGGTATGTTTCCACTGTAAATCTATATTTGACGTTTTACTCTGTTTTTCTTAATCAATATTATGTTTGTCTTTAGCCTTTGTATCAGGAGATGAACATCAGTTTATAGAGCTGAATTCACTTTTACTTTGATTTGCTGCAGTCTATTTTAAATTTGGCCGGGTTTACAGATTTTGTTAATTTTGTAATGTTAATTATTAATTATGCCTGATTTTGATGTTGTATTAGTTTTGAACGTTAAATAATATATCTATCTTTACTATTATAAAGCTAGATATATAGTTTACTATTACAAGCTACAAAAAAAAAAAAAAAGTATTTCATAAAGTACAATTTATTAAAAAAAAAAAACAGTCATTTTATAACAACCTAATAAATGAGGGTATATTTGTAAAATACAATTAGAGTAATAAAAAACACACCCCACTACCTTAAGACATGGAAAAAGTGGTGAGAATAACAATAACAATAAAAACAAAATAAAAATAAAAAATAAAAAAAACAAAGTAAAATAAATTGACACATGCGGAGCGTGTACCAAGAGGCTAATATCTAATTTATTGTTTTAATTGTAATTTATTTTTTTTTCCTTTATTTGCATCTTAACGTAGAAGGATTGGGTTCTAAAGAGGCACCGGCGTCAATTTCTATACCAACTTAAATCCCAATATTTTCTATAACATGAACTTTGATTAATGCCTTTAATTTTTTCCATGTGAGGGGACTGTCATGCTGAGAGTTTGACGGATTATTTTGTGCTCTGTAGTTCTGCTGTGGGCTTTTCTACAGAATACCTGCAGGGTTTGCCATTTCTAAAATACTAAATTAAATTTTGACTAAACGGTCGTGAAAGTTCTGGTTAGAAATCATGAAAACAATAAAAGAAAACAAAAAGGTGAAGAGAGATTCTTACAGCATGATATCTTTACGTGTTCAGTAACATCCCTAATCCCTATCAAGTTGCTGTCTATGTAATAATGTTATAAAAAAGTTTCAACAATGATTAAAATTGATTTGTATATAATGTGGCTCCTGTGATTGTACGGTTTTATTTGTTTACATGTTTTTTCTTTCATTTAATTTTGTCATATAACTATGTAATCTCTTAGTATACATCTGTGCAGTACTGTTTGTGAGACAACGTATAGTTTCTCATAGTTTCATCACTTTGAAACAGCTTCCCATATTCATTTTTATTTTATTTAATTTTTTAAAGGCATCCTACTCCTCTATCTGTTTGTGAGCCACTATATATGTCTGGCCATATTGTAATTTGTACATAATCTCTTTTGCATGTAATTTGAGACTTTGAGTAACCAGAGCAATAATCTCTTCTGGCCCATTACATATTTACGAAGAGGAATAATGTACTAAAGAACAAAAGCAAGCAAAACAGAAGTAAGCAATAGGACCAACAGCTAGAGAAGGCTATATGATTCTTTAGATTGTGAAATTAGAGTATTTAAATTCCTAGCGTTAATTGAAAAAAAAAGAGAGAGGTTGTTTTGGCATTTCTCATCAGGTTGTGCATGATTTTTTTGAACGTACCTAGAATTGGTATGCTTCTTTCCTAGGTAATGAGCTTTTTGGTTTGCCTAATCCGTTGCAATTTTTAAGATACACTCAAAAAATTCTTTCACACACTCTTAATTCTGCGCATCACATTTGAATTTCAAACTTTCATATTTCATAACACACTTTTTATATATTACCTTCATAATCTACAATACATATTGGAATACAATTAATAAATACGAAAAATAGATAGAATGTATGCTAAAAAACTAACGTATGTGCAATAGAAAGAGCCGCTTCGCACTCGCGAGAGCGAGTGCGGAGAGGCTAGTATAACATATAACATATATTATATGATAGTTTATAATACTACTTCGCACTCGCGAGAGCGAGTGCGGAGAGGCTAGTATAACATATAACATATATTATATGATAGTTTATAATACTATGATTTATATATGTAACATATATAAGTATATAATATAAACATATAACATATACTATAATAACTTTAAACCCTAAACCCCAATTGAAAGTTTGAAACCCCAATTGAAATATATATAAGTATATAAGTTATAATATATACATATATACTATAGTAACTTTAATTAAAAGTATGAAACCCCAATTGAAAGTTTCAAACCCCAATTACACATATTATGAATTTGGGTATTCTATATTTCTATTTGTTAGGTTTGAACTTTGAATTACATTTAATCTGCATATATTCTGAAAATTATAGGTCATTAAATTTGAGTGTTGACTAAAAAAAAAAGTGGTTATATGTTATTTTGACCAAAAAAAAAAAAATTAAAATGTTGGCATTATCTTATACCATCCCGTATTGATATGAGATGAGATGATATGAGATCATTTTTGAAATAGTCATCCCATTTCGATCCTGATCTCGATCCTAATCCTAACCAAAAACTTCGGGATGTGATGAGATGAAGTCCATTTCATCACATCTCATCCCGTGCCCAGTCTTAATGGCTATAATTCTGATTTCTAGCAGGGTCAAACTCATAACCCAAAAAAAGAATAAGAAATAAGGAATTCCAAGAAAAAATAAAGAAAGGGGAAATTTGGGCCAAACACTCAAACGTGATTAATAAGCAAAGCCCACGTTAATTTTCTTTTTTGGACTGAAAGCCCACGTTCATTAGATATTCTCGATTTAACAGCCCAACCTCAAATTTTTAAATTTTGATTATTTTTTTTCCTTTTGTTTTGTCTATCTTTTGTTTTTTTCTTCAACCTTGCGCGCCTTTAAACGGATAAAGTTTGCGCTCTGTCTGCTCTCTCTATCTCACCTGAGAGTGAAGTGACTGAAGCAAAAAAAATGTTGGCAAACCCTAACAGTGGCAGACTGCGCTGCCCTAATCCCTCCCAATTCCTGCACCCAAACAGCCCCAAATGTTTTCTCTTCCCAAACTACTCTCGCTCCCTTCCTTGCTTCACCAGCAGCAAGTCCAAGTTTTGCACTTTGTCCCTGCTTCTGCCCAGAAAGAATGGCAAGGGGTTTGGCATCAGAGCTTTGGCCGAGCCCCAAGTTTCGGTTGGTGCTCCTCAGGGTTACCCTCAGCCCTTCTCTGTCAAAATCCCTGTTGGTGATAGACATGTGAGTCAGTTTTGAGAAATTTGGTTTACTGCTAATTTGAAAAAATAAAAAATTATATATATATATGCATATTATTATTGGGTTTATCTTTTATCTTTTTGTTTATTTTATAGGTACTGTGAGTACCAAATTGTGTGAAATTGATGCTAAAACTAAACTAAATATGGTACTGGAAGCTTTTGTAGAAAATTAACTATGTATGTTTTCTTCTGTTACAGCTAATAATAGCTGAAATGGATGAGCTATTGAATGTGGAATAGAATAGGATGGAAAACCCATTTTGGGAAAAATGTTGGTGTACAAACTTGAAAATTAAACATGGCCTAGAAAATAAAGAACTTGAAAATGAAACAAGCTAAAAATGGAAAATAAAAACCGTGGGTCTTGCTTATCATTTCAAGCAAACGTCAGGAAACCTAATCTGTTACTTCATGTTGTAAGACTATTTTCGTTTGAGCTATCTTATGTTTTCTTCAAAGGGCTCTTATCATTTGTATACGTTTACAGAAGTTATTTCTTGGAATTTTCTTCAATATGCTAAACGCCACAACCTAGGGATGATTTGTGGCAATCTTGAGAAATGGGCTAGCGACAAGATGTTATAATAGTTTCTCAAACCTTTTTTTAAATAGTGGCTGAAAACGCCATTAGTTTCTAATAGGTTGTTTATCAGTTTAGTTGTATTTTATTGAGATTTTTGGCATAGTTACTTGTTTAATAGAAAAGGATACACTAAATTAAGCTACATTGTATGATCATGTAATATTTATTTGGCATTTTTTTTACAGATTTTGGTTGAGACAGGTCATATTGGGAGACAATCTAGTGCTGCTGTTACAGTGACAGATGGAGAAACCGTAAGTTATTATTTGTGCCTGAAAGTAAATGGTTGCTTTTCCTAGTCTAGTACTGTTTTCTGTTCACTTGCAGTAGTCTCTCCATTTTTTTTTTTTTTTTCTGTTTTTTGTTTTGTTTTGAGTAAATTTCTGCTGTTTCCATGACTTTTACTGATATTTCCACCGGTATTAAATTTTCCACTGCTATTTCCATGGATTTGGACTATCTATTTTTCTACCGATATCAGTACTTTCATCCTTGGAAAGCATAAACACAAATTTAGCATCTGATAAAGAGAAGCCCAGAAGTTTCACATTGTCTCATGTAGTAAAAGCACAACTTTTATATTGATTGCTAAGTAATTTGATGCATGTATTACTTATGGTTATCATCTTTAATTATTAATTTTATTGTAACAGTTGAACTTGGGTTTTTTCTAGTGAAGATTTAGCAGATTTGTGTTTGCTCTTGTAGATTGTTTACACGTCTGTTTGTTTGGCTGATGTTCCAAGTGAACCTTCAGACTTTTTCCCTCTTACTGTAAATTATCAAGAGCGTTTTTCGGCAGCCGGTCGAACTAGGTGTGTCTTGGACTTTTTTCCCATCTTTTAGTTGCCTTAGACTTCTATTTGTTGCTTGAATTTTTTCAATACTTTGTATCTGCAATTGTTTCAGTGGTGGCTTTTTCAAACGGGAAGGAAGGGCAAAAGACCATGAGGTACTTTCCACTTAACTTTTTAGTATTTAGAATCCTTTTATCCCAGCTGGAGCTGTGATGATGAATCATAGACATTCAGTTTAAGATTTTTATTTCATGTGATTTCTATTACTTTGTAGCCTTTTGGGAGTTTTCACTTTCAACTATAATGCTGGATTGGCTAGCTGTTGTTAAGTGATGTTTGTGGGTTGTTTTGCGTTTTTGGTGTCATGAACCATCCATGTAGCTAGATACTCTTGTTAAACTGATTTTTTTTGGTAACCGACAGAGGATTCCTTATCCAGATGTGTACATATATTTGAATTTTAATAAAATTTTCTCTTAAAAAAAAGGAAATTTTTTTGTAGCCTTTGTTTTATGAGTCTGGTGTGTTTATATAATTTATTTTTCCCTTGGACAGTGTGCAATAGTTTGCCTTGTTAATATGTATGTGCAACATCTAGGTCCTAGCCTCCTAGGAATAAAGGGATCAATATTTATGTATCAAATGAATGATTACTGTTTCATGTTATTAAAAACAATCTTTTCCGTTGTTCTTTAGAGGTCGTGCTCCTTTATTGGCCACCTCAAATGCACTTATGGCTTTTGGCCAATTGGCAGCTCCTCCCCCCATAAGTATAAGTGGAGGGTGAGGTTGCGGCGGGTTCATGTCATGTCTGGTTGTGTGCTCATTTGTCGAGCCAAAAGATAAAAAAGAAAAAATTTGTAAAGGTCCCTACTTTAATTGAAAATTCACTCTTCTTATTCGAGACATGGCTCCTTGTCAAGTACTACATTTCAGATCAGATTTAGAGCAGAATAATAACTGCAGTGTGGAATTATTTCTGGAAGTTTTTATGTTTTTCATGGTTTTGAACCCCCATGTTGGGACAGATTGTACTTACTACAAATCTCACGTACACGTACAATGCAATAATAGCATACAATTTCTTTTTTGTTTTTTTAAAAACTTCAGTGATGTAGAAGACAATTGAATTATCAATTCAAAATGTATAAATATACTGTTATGTATTCATAATACATAACTCAACTTTCCCCTTTTTGATTCTTTTTAATTTGTTTTAGCTTTCCCTTGCATGCAGGTTCTCATTTGTAGATTGATTGATAGGCCTTTGCGTCCAACCATGTTGAATGGCTTCTACCATGAAACTCAGATACTTTCTTGGGTATGTTTCATATGAATTTCAATTTTCAACTGCATATATATGTTGTTAGCTTTGTGGATTGTTTTATCTTCAGAAAATAACTAAATGAATAAATGTTTCTGTTTTATAATTGTCTTATTTTGACTTACTTTAAGTTCTTCTGGTGCCCATGGCATTCTTACTTTGTAGAGGGTTTTTATGGATAGAATGCAGTAGTATACGGTTGTCACACTTCATGTTTGGCCGAGTTCATTGCTTGAACGTGAGGATGAAATCATTTTCTTTATTTTCTTTAATACCTTTCATTTATACATTCTATTTAGTTCTATTTATACCTAAGACATTATCTACTTCATAGCAGAGTATGAGATTTACATTATTTTGTCATAATTTTGATGTAGCTTCTCTCCCCTTATCTCTTTAAAGCATTAGTTCTAATTCTAAGAAATGTTGGTTGCTTTAAAGTCATTAATTGCTATTTTCTTTACACATTCTTTATTAAATAATTATTAATAATTTTTCCACTGCCTTGATTGATATTACTTTTGCCCTTATCCTGTCAAGTGGCACCTGTTCTTGAATCTAATTAATCTCTTCATTAGTTTTTTCTATTTTTTGCAAATTTTAATGCGCCCATGATCATTTATCTTGGGAAAGTTTTCCTCATTTCCTCCTGATACTTTCCAGAGGTTTTTCTTAATAAAATACCCAAGAGTTTGATCAGACCAAGCAATTTCTTTCAGCCTTCTGATAGGACTAGAAATCTGATTTTGCATCCAATCAATGATTCCATCTCGTGCAAATCTATGCATAAGAGTGAGGTATGCTATATATATTCCACTACATGACAGAACATGCACACGGAGAGATAATCGAGATGATTATTCACCCTCCAAGGAAAATGATCTCTTTGCTTCAGATCCAAAGTTGCACATTGTGAACAGTAGAAATTATTTTGCTCAGGCTAAACCTAAATGGTTGCCTGCAACCTGCATTCCAGTATTCAGCATTTAGCTTATGCCTTAACTACAGAAAGTGGGTTTCTAGCTTTCCCAAAGGCACATAAGTCATAAACATGATTTCGAACAACTCCTTCTAGCCACCTTTGAATTCAGTTAGAGTCCTACATCTTTTAGAAACAATGGGAGAATCCAAT
Source organism: Dryas octopetala (assembly GCF_963921425.1). Taxonomy (NCBI): domain Eukaryota; kingdom Viridiplantae; phylum Streptophyta; class Magnoliopsida; order Rosales; family Rosaceae; genus Dryas; species Dryas octopetala. Next base: position 16,775,228 of record NC_141371.1, read on the forward strand.
TTTAATTTATTCATACGCCAACTTGAGCACTTACAAACTACTTATACTATGATTTAGTGTGTTGATAATCATGCTTATTCATCAATGCTTTAATTTTCCAACAGCATGAACTGATATACCAGAGATATGGTGCCATTATTTTCATATTTCTAAGAACTTCTTTTGTCAACTTATGGCTACAGGTTCTTAGTTATGACGGTTTGCACTCTCCTGATTCTTTAGCAGTCACAGCAGCTGGGATAGCAGTGTAAGTCTGATTGCTCACAATTTTCTGAAGCATTTAGGACACATGTATCATACTATTTGGTTCACCTTTCTTTTAAAAGAAAATGAAACTTTCTTAGGCCTAATTATTCAAATTCCACAGGGCTCTATCAGAAGTTCCAAACTCAAAAACCATAGCAGGAGTTCGAATTGGTCTGGTTGGTGACAAATTTATTGTGAACCCAACAACTAAGGAGATGGAAGACTCTGAGTTGGACTTGTTGCTAGCTGGCACAGATAGTGCAATATTGATGATAGAGGTAAACTTTTAGTGGACGTTAAATGTAATGTTTGTGAAATTCTTTCTTAGAACCCTTGAATGGTTTAAATTTGTATCAGCAATCATGCAGACTATATTTTTAGTTTTGATAGAAAACAAAATAATTGTATTGATAAAAGTGAAAGGTACAATCATAATGGAATAGCAGTCCACAAAAGATACTACCCACTGCCTACAAAAAGAACACAATAGCTATTATACATGAACAAGCAACACTCAACCATTCTTTTTCCTTTTTTTTTTTTCTTTTTTTTTTTGAAAACAAAGAAACATTTTACTAGTTACACCCAAAAATACAGTAATACAAGGTTTCCACTACAATGATCTAAAGTCTATATTACAGCAATAACACATCCAACACCCTAAACAACACCTAAACTACTGTCAGATTAGCAAACAGCTGCCTTCCAATCTAACATAATATCAGAAAAAGATTGATGTGGGACAACCTAAGGGTTACGAAATGCATGAAACACTCAAAGAACTAGATTAGTCAACTTTGAATTAAAAATGAATACTAATAAATTCTGAAGGAATTAGAATGCAAATATGGAAGCTGAGTTGAATGTGACTAGCAAGTCAACAATGTAAATTATAAGAAATAACATATGTGATCATGCAGTACCTGAAAATAGGAAACTTTTAAAGTTACAAATGAGAATTCACTCGTACGACTCTTCAGTTCTATAGTGGAAAGCTGTAGCCCTTGAATGAAGCTCCTTTGTAGTCATTTAGATTCAGTCCCATGCTTTCAAATGGATGTTTAGGCCAAAACTGTATTTTGATTAAATGAGGGTGAAGTAGAATTAAAGTTTATAATCTGTGGTGGTGGGAATTTGAGTTAAATATCCTCGAGGATGAACAAGAGAAGAAGGGAAGATGAAGAAATCTGGACTCTCTGCAGGAAGAGTTCTTTGGAATCACAGCAAGAATTCTCACGAATGATTAGAGAGGTGATGTTAATTAAAACACAAGGCAATTTGATTCACTGTTTTTCCAGAAATACAAAATAGCCCTTTTATAGGGCTACAGATACAATTACACAACGTGGAAACATAGTTTTTATAAATGTTACTACGATATTCAATAGAAGTTTCTTGTTTAAAAAAAAAAAATAATATTCAATACATTAATCAGCAGTGAAGAACATTGCTATGATTATTTCTTAGAGCTATATTCCTGTGTTTCTTTGATGTGGACCTCTTGTCGACAGCTATGTACTTTTTAAATTTTTTCAATAAAAGGTGTTTCGCTTCAAAAAAAGAAAGAAAAAAGAACATCCCTTGCTGTTAGGTCTGTCCACTATGGTAGAAGTATCTGGTACTAAACCACATCTTTAGTCGGTATAACTTATATGTATGTGTGTATGTTGTTTAACCTTATGTATATGTTTACATACTTTTGGGCTTTAACTTTAAATTCATTTCCTTTTCCGTATGTACTTAATGTGGGTATGTCATAAAAGAATGTTAACTACTAATTTTCTTTCTTCAGTGTTGGATACAGTAATTACATGAAAATTTACTAAGTTTCCTTATTCTCATGCTGGCTCACAGTCTCGGTGTGTGTAACATCTTCTTTGCAGGGCTACTGTGATTTTCTCCCAGAGGAAAAGTTGCTGCAAGCAGTAGAAGTTGGGCAGGTTGTTTACTTCATTTAAGTATGTAGCCTATTTGCTTGCACAAGTTATAATATCGTATTTGTTTTATGTTGAAGAAGACAATGACACGTCCCGATTATTTTCTAGATGATTTTTATCTTTAGCATACTAATGTAGTCATCAAAAGTTAAGCCATTCCTTTCTTTGCTTGTACAAGGACTTCTTTTTGTAGTATGATTCATATGATCACAATCTGGTTGGGCCTGTCGTGTTATCACTGTCATAACGTTAATCAATAGCACATTGTTATGTAATGTTTACTAGCAGTTGCGGATCTATTAATTTACTCTAGGTGGCCAAACTCACATAAAAAATGATATGGCATCTATTTTCTTTTTCCATTTTTTTTCTCCGCAATAAAAGTTCCTTTCTTGTCATCTTCAAGTAGTACTGAGAAGTACTCCGACCTATTAGTGGCCTTATTTAAAATCTCTTGTGGAGTGCTAATAAGTTGGAGAAGTCAATGAGAGATTTCTTCTGGGGAGGAGTAGAGGAGGCAAAGAAAGACCATCTAATTAAATGGGCTTTAATATCTCAAAGTAAAGAGAATGGGGGGTTGCAAATTGGTAACCTAGTGGTAGAAAACAGAGCTCTGTTAGGTAAATAGGGATAATGTCAAGTGGTGGGAGGAGGACTATGTCCAGGGGTGGGAAGGTTATAGGTTTATCAAAAAATTAGAGGTTATTAAATAAAAGTTGAATGTATGGAATAAGGAAGTGTTTGGTCACATCAGGGTGGCTAAGAGTGCCATCTTGAATTGAAAAAAAGGAAATTAATGATCTAGAAGAAGATGTGAGTATAAAGGAAGACTTCAGAAGAGTGATCCGAGCTCAAAAACAAGTTTGAAGGTTTAATTCTTAAGGAAGAAATATCTTGGAGGTACAATACTAAATTGAAACGGATGAGAGATTGGGAAAATAACTCAAAAATGTTTTACAGAGTAGCTACTGATAGAACGGTGAATAAGTTGATGAATAATTAGACGATGAGGGTAATTAATCGAGGGTAAGGAAAGGATCGTGAATTACACAAAAGAAAATGGGGTGGCAATGTGGCATTCAAGGTGAAGCATTTGGATTGGTTCCCCATTAGTGAAGAGAAAGCTAGATGGCTGGAGAGGTCTTGAGGAGGAAGAAATCTCTTGGGCCAGTTGGCTCTCAATGGCAATTTTCCAGGATTGTTGGTATGTGGTTAAAGTTGATTTATTGAAGGTTTTCCAGCAATTTTTTTTTTCTTAATAGAATTGTTAATGCTTGCACTAATATGACCTGTATTTGTTTGATTCCAAGGAAATCCTACTGAGAGTAAAAACTACTGTCCCTGTACTTTACAATTAGTTGCAATTCAAGGACACGCTTGCATTTCCATCCATTAAGTCGTCAAATCCGTTGCGATCTTGGTTTTGTACTTTACAAACTGTTGCGATTTTGGTCGTTTACTTTACAAATAGTTTCAAGGACAAATTTGACAACTTAATAGATGAAAATGCTACACAGTCTTTGAAGTGCAACGATATATAAAGTACATGGATGAAAGTGGAACTTGGCCTTTGTTTAATGAAAATTTTGTGTTTCTCATTATAAAATAAAAAAAGAAGAAGAATATAGCTAGTGCATCCTGGTTGTGTAGTCATGTGATTAGTTGTTCACTTTCTCCAGTATTAAGTTTCACAGTTAGTGACAAACTCAATCTCACACCTAATTGTAAAACTTGCCATTTGAATTTTCCTTTTTTATATGCTTTCCAAAACTGGAAATTAACAACCAATGTTACTGCTTACGGGTCAGTCTATTGCATCATGGGTCACATTTATTTTTGATGTGGTGTGATTGCAGATATATCATACATGTTTTCTTCTACTTGCTGTATTTGTTTGTGCATACTAAAAACTTGAACTATGTACCAAGCCATTGATGGGAGATTTGTAACTCTTTTTAGTTGGTCAGACTGTTTGTTGTCAGTTATTTCTTTGATTGGCTATTAGAAGAATCACACAACAGAAACAAATCCACATAGATGTATAAAATTTTGCTTATACATTGATATCAGGATGCTGTACGAGCAATTTGCAACGAGGTGGAGGCTTTGGTTAAGAAGTTTGGGAAGCCAAAAATGTTTGATGCAATTAAATTACCTCCCCCTGCGCTTTATAATCATGTTGAGGTATGCTTTCCATCTTTCATTTTTTACAGAAAGGGTTTCACCTTTTGAATTAGATCTCTCTCTCACACACACAGACACAAACTCTGAAGTGCAAATAATATAAATTTATTAAATACTTCTTGTCCACTGTCTTGTTCTCTTTCATATGTTTTAATCAACGTTTTGTTTCTCATGAAAAAAAATTAAATTCTTCTTAACTTGTAATTGCTAATTTCAATATAATGGTAGGAGTAGGAGTATTTAGTTTTTCATAAAAAGAAAAATGTTTCCATCGTTTTTTCCTCTCTTTTTTTTTGGTTTCTGTGCACAAATGATCGTTTTATTATTGGAATGTGGCAAATACAATTAAGTATGCGGGCTTTAGAGAATAGATATTCAAGGTGCTTTCAAATTTTAATTATCTGGTATTGAAGTAGTTAATTGTGGTAGTCTGTTGTTCAAAGGCGTGTAGGAACAAGGAAGTGAAGAAACTTATCTTTTTGAGGCCTTTATTTTTCTATTAGATTAGTCGTGTAGTTTGAAATGCTTTAGAACTAGACTCATATGTTTAGTACTAGACTCAAACGGAATAGGAAATGGAATGTTTCTTAATGAAAATCGTGTTTCTTACATATATATATATATATATATATATATATATATATATATATATATAGAATGGAATAGAAGAGGAATATTAGCGCTCTCATACTCCATCACAACACCATGTGATTAATAGAAAGATGTATGGTGGATCCTCAAGCAATGTTGCCTCCAATTATTTTATATTTTTATATAAGTTGGTTTGAGCTTCAAGCTATTAGTATGTGTGTGATCGTAAGTTTCTGTGTGTTATTCGTCTCTCTAGGTGGATGTATTTGATCCCCATACATATTATTCTTCATTTCTTTGCTCTTGGTCCTAATTCTTCCCATATGATGACAAATTTAGTTATTCTGTGAATAACAGTAAGTGGTCATGTATTATCATTTACCATATGCAGGAAATTGCTGGTGATGAGTTGGTGAGAGTTCTGCAGATTAGGGACAAGATTCCTAGAAGAAAGGCCCTCTTGTCATTGGAAGAAGAAGTTTTAACTATACTTACAGAAAAGGGATATGTCAGCAAGGACACAGCTATTGGAGGCGGTGAAACAATTCCAGATATATTTGAAGATGAAGATGAAGATGAGGAAGTGGTTGTGGATGGTGAAGTAGATGAAGGTGATGTTCATATAAAGCCTAGTTCACGAAAATCGACTCCATTGGTATATTTCAGTTCTTTATATTCTTTATTTCAATTATTTTATCATTCTGTAAGTGACATTATCTTTTATTGTAATATATATATGTATGTGTATGTTTGTATGTGTTGAGAGAAAGATCCCACTTTGAAAATGTGAGGCCTTGCATAGTGGCTTATAAGAGTTTGAGTTACTCCTTTAATTGCCAATTGGTTTTGGAATGGATGCTTAGATGGATGCCTAGATTTCTTTATGGTATTAGAGCAGGCTATCCACGTGTTAGGCCCAACGGCCACACGTGCTCCCACGTCACTCAATATGAATTGTCCACGTGTTAGGTTTGAATGACGCCACACGTGCGGGGGCATGTTGAGAGAAAGATCCCACATTGAAAATGTGAGGCCTTGCATAGCGGCTTATAAGGGTTTGGGCTACTCCTCTCATTGCTAATTGGTTTTGGAATGGATGCTTAGATTCCTTCAGTATGTATGTGTCTAATGTATGTTAATATTCAAGAAAGAAGGAATTATCTTATGTTATTTGTTTTGATTTGCAATTTTGATTTGTTGAAGATTTCTATGGAATGGTTTTATTTTGTATTAAAGTATTTGAATCTTTCTGAACTAGTGATGTGAGTTATGCTCCTTAGGAGTTAATAACATGCGAGTGTTTGTTTACACAAATGTTAGGAAATGTCAATTGCTGGATATCTAAGAAATATTAGATTTTAACATATAACCTCTGAACTACATGCCCGTATGCTTCGAAATCAATTCAACTGTTACAATCAGTGATGACTTTTATGGCAGTATAATTTCTATATTGTTTTGATTGACATTAGACTGAATTATATTAGTCTGATGGTGTTGTGGCAGTTGTATTTTGCTTTTATGTGGGCATTGAATTTTGTCAATATCATAGAGTTGAGTACATGATTTTCATCTATTTTATTAGGTTCCGTGCTCTCTGAAATTTTCATTGACAAATGTATTATTCTTGGAGTTTTATTAATACCTAATTGAGTGCAAGAGTTAATAAAGTACTTTTATTGTCTTATAGTTTTTTTCTGAGGTAGACGTGAAGCTGGTATTCAAAGAAGTTACATCCAAATTTTTGCGGAGACGTATTGTGGAGGTATGATCATTTGCTTTAGTCAGATGTATATACTTGCTTAATTATTTTTAATATGTTCTTTTTTAACCATATATGTAATAACCTTCATGTGTAGGTCAGGTGTAATGTTATCTGTTAAACTTATGGCCCTAAATGATTTGTAATAGAAGGATTTAAACTTATGTCAGACATGTGGTTTGCTCCCACGTGGTCTGAATACCTAATCTAGCTATTTGCTAGTGTTTCCTCCCAAAGATTGTAGGGTTCCCGGGGGGGTGTCCCAGTTTAGAAATCAGGGTCCACCTGGGGGATTTATCAGTATCAAAAAAAATATATATATATAAATATTTATGTATATATAATATGTAAGAAAGAATTTAAAAAAATGCACCTACTAAACTGTTATGGGAAATTTAGGGTTGGGTTCTGGGTCTTGCCTTGGATCCCAAACCCTAGTTTGTTTGGTACAAGTACATGTTAGAGTTTTAGTACAGTTCGGGTTTGGGTATGACTTCGTTGCCCCAACCCAACCATCGCTATATCTGGATATACACTATTCCTTTCGTTAAACTGATCTGGGGCCCTTGGATCATTCTAGGTCTTTTTGTTTGTCGAGGATTATAGGTCGATTTTTATAAGTTTATTGGTTGTGGCGTTCATTTTTAATTGCAAATGGTTGCACTTGCTGTCTGTCTCCCTAGAAGAGAGCCAACAAGTATTTTGTAATTACGATTGTGTTTGCACTTAAAATTATATTTTAACATTAGAGTTTTTATTCCCGATTTTGATGCTTTATATTTAAGATGGCATTTGTCTGATTTTAAGATTTTAAGACTCTGTGACTGATAATCAGAAAACACTTAAAATTTTCAAAAAATATTAGACCCTATGAAACCAACCCAAACCTGTGACTAACAACCAAAAACCTGTACATTTTTTATATTAGAAAAATTGTGACTTGTTGATCGCTTAGGTAGCCCAAATATTACTCTTTGGACTAGCAGCGAGGATATAAATTACTAAACTGAGAAGAACCTTATTTTCAACCTTAAAATAGGTTTTTGTCATCTAAATATTACTAGTGCTAGTCAATTTCATGTCTCATATGGGTCCTTACTTTGGAGATGTGCTGTTCTACCACTTTTTTGGTGTGTTTGGGAAGGGAAGAAGAGAATCTTTGACGATAAGGAAGAGGAAGTGGGAGCAATTTGGGATAGAGTTAGACTGCTTGCTTCTCTTTGGGTATCTTTGTCTAAACATTTCATGAATATTCCTTTTAGTGCAATTATTTTTTATTTGGGGAGTGGGGGGGGGGAGGGGGGGGATTATGTTCTGAATGCTTACAGGTTTTAGGTTTGGCTATTGTTTAGGTGTCTGATGGACTGCTTATCCATTTTTCTTGTATTTACTAGTTGTTGATTTTCTTAATCAAATTTGTGTTAATTATATATTAAAGAAAAAAATTCATGTCTCAGATGCTTTTTTTTTTTTTTGTGGTTGCCACAGGGTGGAAGAAGAAGTGATGGGAGAACCCCAGATGGGATACGCCCAATTAACTCAAGATGTGGACTACTTCCAAGGGCACATGGAAGTGCTCTTTTCACACGTGGGGAAACACAGGTTTAGAAGTTTTCCGTTCAACATGCCTTGATGACTACCTGATTGTGTTTTTGTGTACTGGAACTGCTCTCTTGAATATATTTATTGTGGTTAAATTCTATAGTTAAAAGACATGTCTAGCTCATTACTTGTTCAGTATATATGTACCCTTGTGTGTGTGCCACACGTGTGTTTATGTTTATGTATTTCTCCATGATTTGTTTCTTCCAAGCAGTTAGTCCCATTCATGGAGCTACATTGTCTTCATGTTGTTTGTTGGTGACTTTGATAGTATGAATAATTTTTCAAAGGATCAAATAATTGAAAATTGTGCACAAGTGTTATGTTTACCAATTCCCAATGGTTGAAGCTAGTTACTTGTCATATGTTGTTAATAAGATTAGTGTACTAGTAATTGAGCAGAACTTGTGTATGATTGACTCTTTAATCACAGCTCATATTTGTTTAAAGTATCTCATTTGATCTCACTGTGCCTCTTTCCATCCTTATCTTCATTTAGTTTAATATGTATCTTGCCAGAATGTGATTTTTTTATCAGCCAGTCATTTTAACAAGTGTTATCATCATTCATTCTTTTTTTGGATATTACAAGGCTATAAATATTTGTAGTTTTATGCCATAAACCATTTCTTATCCTTTTCTGTCTTTTTTACAGTCATTGGCTGTAGTTACACTCGGTGATAAACAGATGGCACAGAGGGTAGACAACCTAGTGGATGTAGAGGAATGGAAGAGGTTCTATCTTCAGGTCTCTTTATATGTCTCTCTTCTTCATAGTAATTTAACTATGTGGTGAACCATTTTTTGGCAATGTAGTGGCTCTGGCACGCACACAGTTACTTATAGATAAAATATTATAAGTCTGTGCATAGTTCAATAGAAATGATTTTGTGCCCTTCTTTTCTGATGCCAAGTATATTGATCATTTTGTGATTTCCTCTGTTTCCCATAAGCATTGATTTTAAGTTATCGTCGTTGTTGAACGAAAGCAATGTTTGATAGTTCTTTGATAATTTCTTATTGTGTTCTTTTGGAACTGTTGGTCCTGATCATTTCAGTCATTCTTATTAATGGAGTTTTAGAAAACCAAGCTGCTTAATTTCATGGCAATCTTTGTCCATATGGAATTATCTTCTTTCCATGATCTTTGGATTCTGTCATGTTTCACTTATTACAATTGCAATTTTGAAATATTCTTGTATTTCTGGATTCTATAAACATTGGGAACCCAGATAATAATTAAGAACCCGTTGTATTAATTTTCCAGTACTCATTTCCCCCTTCATGTGTTGGGGAAGTTGGTCGGATTGGAGCACCTAGTAGAAGAGAAATTGGTCATGGCATGCTTGCTGAGAGAGCTCTTGAACCAATTTTGCCTTCTGATGATGATTTTCCTTACACCGTACGTGTTGAGAGCACAATTACTGAAAGCAATGGATCTTCAAGGTAGACCTTTTCAAACGTCTATAACATGGTTAATTTTTCAAATGAATGTTTTTGCATGCATTAATTCACGGTGTGACTTACATATCAAGATTTACATCCTCACATCAGCTTTTGGTGGGATACAGTATGGCATCTGTTTGTGGGGGCTGCTTAGCATTGCAGGATGCTGGGGTTCCAATCAAGTGCTCTATAGCTGGGATAGCAATGGGTATGGTTCTGGAAACTGAGGAATTTGGGGGCGATGGTGCTCCACTTATTCTTTCTGACATAACTGGATCTGAAGATGCATCTGGGGATATGGATTTCAAGGTCTTGTGTGCTAGAATTTCTTTAATTCACTATCATAGTGGTTCTAATTGGTTTTTACCTAAATTTGTTCAGATCTGAAAGTATCTGTTGTCAATATGAATTACAAAGTGGTCTACAAAGACATGATTTATTGGGATGATATTTTAGTGAATAATTCAGTGATTGCAGGTTGCTGGAAATGAGGATGGTGTAACTGCATTTCAGATGGACATAAAGGTCAGCTATTACGTATATGCTGTTAGTTTCTTGAAGATGAATTTCATAGTCCTCACTGTCGTATTTTAGAATAGCAAAGTTGCTCCTAACGGTCTTCCCACCCCAAGTGACAGGGATTGTGGAAAGAGTGTGTGTGTGTGTGTGTGTGTGTGTATTATTTGTGTTCTTCTGGTTTTTCTTTTGATTGTCATAAGTAATAACCAGAAGCCTTCCTTCCCCTCCTTCTATCTTAGGTGGGCGGGATTACATTACCAGTTATGAGAAAGGCACTCCTACAAGCAAAGGATGGCCGGAAGCATATTATTGGTAAATTTATTGACTAGTATATTTGTTTTATAGTTCAGAGGTGTGATCAGGTTTAAGAAGGGTTAAATTAGACAAGTAGTTGTATCCAGGTAGCACTGGACCAATCAAGTCAATACACAATAACCTGTGTGCAAATTGGATGTATTGTTGGTGCCCCGTAATACTTCCAACATAATATAGGCCACAGGTCTTTCACATAATAGCACTCCAGTTAGAAAGAGACCCTCCCCCTTGCACTAGAAAGAAACTGTGCTGTCCTTTTTCCATTCAAACCTAAATTGCATCTCAACTATAAGAATTATATCATGAAATATTTATAGGAGTTTTGTCTTGCCAAAGAATTTGACATGTTATGTTTCCAGACTATCAATATGAGTTGTTAACAATATGGATTCATGCCTAAATGTGTGGTCCTGATTCATGGTCTAAAGTCATCTGGTTCTTTTGATTGCACCTCTCAAATGACGCCTTCTGTCTCTAATTCATTGGAACTTTCTTCTGTTGTCTCCTAGTGGAATAAATAGGATTTCATTGCTTGTTTGATTTCTCATTTTCATGGTTGCGTGTTGTCAAAATCAAGATGGATAAATCACTAGTGCATCTGTATAACTTTTCATGTAATAGCACCACATTGTGAGTGGTGGAGTTTACACAACCAAAGGAGTATCTGCAGTTCAAGTAATGCACTTTTTTTCCTTTCTTTAGAATGCTGCATGTGCACATAAATAAGGGATCATTTTAAGTTAGAGCTATCAGTTCAATTTATATGATCATTTGTTACTCTTTGATGGGTCTAAACTTCCACAAAAGGTGGTGGCTTTAGTTGATTCTAGAGATATTCTATCTTGTTATCTCATATTTTGTGCTGTCATTAGAAGGGAAAGTTGATTCTCCGTTTGGCTTTTGTTTTTTTTTTTTTTTTAAATTCAGCGGAAATGTTGAAATGCTCACCTGCTCCTTCAAGAACGATTTCTAAGTATGCACCAATGATTCACATTATGAAGGTTTGTTGGTTACCTACGGACCCATATTGCTCAGCCATTTAAAACTGATGAAATGTAGTATTTAATGTACTTCTTGTTTATGGCCTTGTTGTGATAGGTCAAACCTGAGAAAGTACACTTGATCATTGGTTCTGGTGGGAAGAAAGTGAAGAGTATTATAGAAGAGACTGGAGTAGAGGCAATTGACACACAAGATGATGGGATGGTAAGACCAGACAAGGACCCAATCCGTGATCATACATTTTCTTTTAATAATTTCACTGTCATGTAACTTATCTTTTGAGTATTGCAGGTCAAAATCACTGCCAGGGATTTATCTAGTTTAGAAAAGACTAAAGCTATTATTACTAATTTGACAATGGTTCCAACAGTTGGTGATATCTACAGGTAGCTGTTCTTTTGATAGAAATTAGATATAGGTTCCTTGTTTGCATTTTCTTTTGACAAAGTCCAATTGCATCGATCCCTCATTAATATTTTCTTTTGTTAAAATTCCTAAAAAAGAGAGATCGACACATGTACAAATTTTATATAAAACGGAGATGTAGAATGAAAGTTATGATATTTCAAACTTTGAGAAATATTAGTAGTTATTATATTTAATTTGACAATTAGAACAGCATCAGTTCTTCCCTTCTTTGTATTTAGCTTTTATATCAATTTCTTTGAGGCTCAATTATGGAATATGTGTTGGACTTGCTGTATCTTTCACATCAAATATTTTAAATCAGACACTTGAAAACATTGCAATGTAGAGGGTCATAAAATGGTTGCATAAATAGTTCTTCATTGGTCAAAGTCCTTTTATGCTTTAGCTGTTCCAAGCACTCTGTTCTGTACTAAACTCGTAGCCCATCTGAATTTTGTGTCTGCTACTACCAGAGCATGGAAAGTTCATCATTGATGCTTGTTAGCATCTTCGTTAGTATAATTCGGAAGAGGATGTCTCTTCAATATACTTTCTGCTTGGTTAATTATGGGTTAGATCAGTAGATAGCTATTTGACTCCCTGGCCTTTGATGTATCAGGAACTGTGAGATCAAATCAATAGCTCCATATGGAGTATTTGTGGAGATAGCACCTGGGCGAGAGGTATAATCAATTGCTTCCTTAATAACCAATTTATTAGTTCTTTACTTCTGTAAGCGTTTTAAACATTATGTGGAGGTTGGCCTCGTCTTGCAGAGGGATGAGGTTGAAACAGTATTATTAATAGATATCTCAATTCTCAATCTTTTACAGGGACTTTGCCATATTAGTGAGTTGAGTTCAGATTGGTTGGCAAAGGCTGAAGATGTAAGCACTTAGTATTTTCTATATTTATTATTATTTTCTTATAACTGTATGCAAGGATCATGGGAAAGAAAGCTTTCTGGTCAATTTTTTTTTTTTTTTTTTACAGGCTTTTAAAGTCGGAGACCATGTGGATGTTAAACTTATTGAGGTATGGTTTACTATTCCTCACCATTTTTTTAAAGGAAAAAAAAGGGAGTGTTAATGTCCAGTTATTCTTTTTTATATATGAGAAACATTACATTTATTATAGGAAGCACAAATTTTATTAAGAAACATAACATTTAATTGAAAATTGAGAAAAAGTACAAACAAATATTACCGGGGGACAAGAGGTCCATTGACAGCTTAGTCTAAAATCTGACTTTCATAACGAAAAATAACACCAAAAAGACTAATAATGCCTTTTACATAAATTCAGCTCTCAATCAGGACAGATGGAGAGAGAGAGAAGGAATATCCTTAAACTCTAAAGAGAGCAATGCCCGAAAGGAAGACCAAAATCGAGCTTTGTCCCACAACCCCACACCATCTCCAGAATAACTGCCAAAGTCCTTTTCCTTTCTAACCGCACCACCCAAAACATTGCCATCACACCAAACCTCCATAGGACTCTTGCCAGTTGCCACCCCCAAAAACCTTGAGGTTCTCAAAAAACATTTACAGATCTTTCTTGGAAACCCAACTCAATTAGCTTTCCCTCAACAAGCTCCCCCACAACTCTAACACAATTGGGAAATGAAGAAACAAATGGTCAGCATGTTCTGCCTACCCCTTTCCCACTGTACACTAGTGGAGAGACAAAAGCATTAGGCCTTTTCCTTTGAACCATATCACATGTGTTTACCTTACCATGAGCAGTGATCCAAGTGAGAACCATACCTTTGGTGGTACTTTAGCCTTTCAAATTTTAAAAGATGAGTAGGAATGAGAAAGAGATGGGTTGTCATACAATTTCCCTGCAAAAGACCTGCATGAAAAAAGCTCCTGATGACTCCGGCTACGACTCTGTAGCTTTATCTACTAAACTACTCAACATATCCACTACCAAAGTCAATAAAAAAAAGTGATAAGAGGATCACCATGCCTCAAACCCCTTGATCCACCAAACTTGCCCTCGGGCCTCCCATTCCACATTATAGAAAATTGACATACTGAAAACAACCGCTTATCGATTTCCTCCACCTAACCCCAAGCCCTTTTTCCCCAAAACATATTCCAAGAAATCCCAAATTCAATCTTGAAAACAAACCCCTCTCTTCTTATTCCTCACTTCCTCTACCACTTCATTGGCAATCAAATAACTACGTCTAAAATCTGTCTCCCCTTCAGAAAAGCATCCTGTGAGTTTGAAATTGTATCTCTCATAACCTCCCTCAACCGTAAAGACTATACCTTTGAAACTGTCTTATATAAAATTGAAACCAAACTTATTGGTCTAAAATCTCACTCTAATCGCATCTATTTTCTTTGGGATGACACAAATTTACATCTCATTAGTTACTGCATTAATCACACCATTAATAAAAAATTCCTCAAAGACCCGCATCAAATCCTTTTTCCCAGTATCCCTACAATGCTGAAACATTTCCAATTAGTAACCATCAGGTCCAGGAGATTTTCCTTTGCTACAATCATAAATTGCTTTCCTCATTTCTTCCTCGTACACTCTTTCCAACCAACGAATGTTGTCCTCACCAATGGAGCTCTTTTCCAATCCCTCAACTCTTGGCCTTGCGATCCCACAGCTGGCATACAACTTAAAAAAGTTTATTACCTTCTCAGTGATCCTCTCATCCTCTACGATTGTCCCATCTCCTTGCCCCAATTTCTCAATCAAATATCTTCCTCATTGTATTAAAGAAATTAGATTTAAGTCTTTCACAAGAATGTAGAGTTGTGGACCAGCAGCTTTCTCTCTGTCTTCAGTTTATCAGTTTCCCTACCAAGCATTTAATTATTTTCAGAGCTTGTTTGTGTATTGCCTGCTTCCTGTTGATCAAGTTTGCTTATACTGGGTATCAACTATTTTGAAGAATTTCAGTCTGATAATTATGGCCATATAACAGGTAAATGAGAAGGGGCAACTTCGCCTTAGCCGCCGGGCACTACTTCCGGATGCAGATCTAGAGAATGCCAGTGTAAAGCAGCCTACAGGTGACACCAAAGATAGTGCAGCTTCTAAGAAAACATCAGATAAGGGGGACTCAGCTGAAGAGAGCATTGAACTGCCCAAGGATAAAATTAGCACACCAAAATTTACAAGCTCACCTAAAAGTAATTCAGCAGAGAATACTCTGCTCCCACAAAAGAAGTTCATCCGGAGATTAGTCAACCCTGCCAGAGAGAGACCAACTGTCAACAAAGATAACACAAAGAAGAGCAGCAGTAAAGTAGTCAGTAGTGTCTCAGGCAAGGATGAAAACAGTTTAGTGAATGGAGAGGCCAACATAGGATAGTAAGGATATTTCTTTCTTGATTTTCTGGCAAGGATTATTTGTTGGCCCGTTGTCATGGTGAAAATGATAGTGCAATGCCTCCACACTAACAGGAAGAAATGGTATGAGTTACCTACTATTATATTTTTATAAATATTTCATAGATGCATGCATGTACATTATATCTGGTTTATATGATCCACGTGTCACATTAAGAAACGGGCATAAAAAAAGCCACATATTATTTAGTGATTCACTGGTATCTTCCAAAAAACGGCACAAGCAATTGATTACCTCATAAATTGTCCAAAATACTAATGAAAGTTCTTTTATTCATGTACATCTTCATTCTTTTTTTGGGATCGTAGCTTGAATTATGATAACAATAATGATCATGTTTCCAACATTGGCCATACGCAATTTTCATCATGGGAGTATCCAAATCCTTTCCATTTACAACATTATACTCCTGATACTGTCCAGTTGGATTAAATTTCAGGAAATGATACGGCGGTTGTCATGCTTGTATTTTGTCCTTTCTTTTTTGGTGGGCAGGGGGAGTAAATTTGATTTTGAGCATTTATCTGTGAATTTCACTTTCCATGGTATGTTAGAGAAAAAAAGAAAAAAGACAAGATAAAGAAGAGGAAGAAGGGGCAAGCCCCTCGATCGAATGGCAGCAGCCTGCCGTAGGCTTTGCGCCAAGGCCAGAGTAAGAGCCCCATGGGATGGGAAAGACCTCCCTTTGGAGGTTGAGGTTAATGTACCAGAGAAAAAAAAATGGGATTATGCATGTTGAGAAAATCATTTATAATTTGCATGGTTATGATTCACTGATTGAGCTGTAAATGGTATATATGGTACTGTACTTGGGATTTTACTTTGGAATCTGTTTTTGACAGGAAATGGTTTATTAGCACGTTCCACCGAAAGGTTCGAATGCGTGCATTGTTGTGAATGTGTCACACTTTTACTACAGGAGGAACCTGACAAAATGTAGCCACATCATGTGTTCTTTTAGGGAAGGCTTATGCGCTGAGAAGTTTTGCTGAACCAATTGATTCTGACTTGATCAAGAACTCCATTTTGGTGTGGGGTAAAATTTCTTTGGTAGGTGCTTAAAATTTATTT
Source organism: Dryas octopetala (assembly GCF_963921425.1). NCBI lineage: Eukaryota > Viridiplantae > Streptophyta > Magnoliopsida > Rosales > Rosaceae > Dryas > Dryas octopetala. The sequence continues at coordinate 16,791,693 of NC_141371.1, forward strand.
CTCCTGCACGACAATTCCTTTTGCAATAGAGGAAGTCATGGTGCCTTGTCCATTATATTTTTCATTTTCAGTTATATGTGAAGTTACAGAATTCGTTTTTTGGATGACTCGCTACATAATTTGTTAACATCAACATGGTGGTTTCTTTTTGTTGGCTATTGCTGTTGCACAATATTTTTGATGATCTGTTGTAAAACATCATAGCTGGGCTCCTTTGCTCCATTTTATAAACATTTTATTCCTTGGCTGTTAAGATCAAAAGCCTCGTGGCATAATTTACTTCTCCATGTTTCTCAAATTAAACATTGAATTCATAAATTTCTTTTTGGAGGGGTAGCATCATTTGAATTAAAATAAATCAGGTTCTCTTTTGGATCATCAAAATATGTGTTGTCAAGGCACGTAGGAAGTGGGAGAACATTTGTTTATTGTCATTTAAAAACAAAGTGAGATCACTTTTATGTTTTTCCAGGAAAAGAAGTTTCTATATACTTTTATTTAAGATGAGAGGGAGATCACGTTTTTTTTTTTTTTTTGGCTTTTTTTCTTCTCGATACTATAGGGGCCAAAGAACAAACAAAGTTCTAATGAATTGCCTCTTCCTAATAAGAAACCTAACATATTCCAACTTTGATCTCCTTGAAAGCGCAAACAATGGAATATTATGAAATTCATCCATGATGAAATGACAGACTGCATATTTTTCTATGTAAATGAATATGAAAACTTATCTAAGTTAGGTTCGATTCCCTCCAATATAACAAAAAAAAAAAAAGACTAAACATGGTGAATGAGAAAAGACATGGAATATAACATATACAATCAAAATTATAAAACAATGTATTTCCTATATTTAGTTTCAATATTACAACAAACAGTCAAAAGGGCACTAAAAATCTCAATCTATTATATCAAAACAAAGCTTAGCCTCATCCCAAGGACCATTTATTTCAAATTTGTATTCCTGCATCCGTATAAGCCAATATGGACAGACTACAGTTACAAAAATCAACAACCCTAACAACATCACAAAAAGAAACAAGTGCAGGGTATAAACAAAAGCCAATGTCGCAATCATCAGACAAAAAGAAAACCAAAGGTGTAAACGGAAAGAATACTTCTTTATACAGTAAGTAACCAATGGAGCAAAAAGGAAAACTTGCAAGGAGAAAAGCATGATACCAAAAACAAGCAGCCTTGATGGAAGGCGCGAAGCGATAAAAACTGAGGCCACAACAGAAGCATTTAAAGAGATGCAACTTGTCAATGTTGGATTGTGTAGAGCCCCTGGAGCTCTTACGGTGGATCCAAAATAGTCATGGAGGAAGAGATGGAGAACAAGGAGTGAAATTGTTACTACCCAAATCGAGTCTGAGCTAATGGATCTTGTAAGAGTTTGATAGATGGGAGCCAAAAGATATAAGCCAGTGGTGAAAAAGGAAATATTGAGGAAGTAATGGAAGAGAAGACTGGGGGAAAGCATTTCTTGAGTTAAAAGAAGAATAAGAAAACCCAATGCAAGAAGGGTGACATCCAGAAGCAAAAGTGAATTTTCAGTAAGAGTTGATCTGAGGGTGTAGGTCCAAACCAAACCTGTGAGAGCTACAATGCATAGATATTGGGAGATGGAAACTGAATCTTGCATCACCTTCAACATGTCCCTTTTAACAACATTGGCATTCGTGACCATATCTTCGAGAAAAGATTCACCGGTGTAATTGTCATCGAACCCAGGTTGCATCCCTCCATATGCCACTTTTCGCCATTTGCGTCCAGTGGGAGATGTGTTTTCAGTCATGCTGGTATCCATTACGATCCAAACGTTGAGCAAAAAGGAAATCTGTGCTCAGTTCCAATAATAATCCTGAAGAGAAAACTTTGCTCAGTTGGTTTCAACGTGTCCAAAGTATATGAAAGATAGACAATGTAGGATGAAATATGACAAACTGTTAAAAAGAAATCTATCAACTTGAAGTTATTTTTGCCCCCAAATTTTTGTTGTAGTGAAACTAATTAACACCAAATATTCATATGAAATATCTCAGACAGAAAAACACAGATTGGCGATTTGGGTTTGAACACACACACACACAGCCCTACTAACTAAACCTCTTGAGTTTGAAGCTCAAATTTGAAACCAGAGAAGAGAGAGATTTACCTGAACGCGATTTGGGGCTGCCAGTTTGCAATTTGGCTGCAGCAAGAGCGCCCGACTGAGAGAGCTACATCAGATTGAACTGAATCAAATTAGAACCATGATTTCATAAATAAAACATCAATTTAAATTATTCCTGAACACAAATGTTCACAGAGAGAAATTACCTTGCGGTGGTGATATTGGGCGATGGCGACCAAGACGAACGCAACGTGAAACGCATGAGATGGTTGGACTTGGGTACCAAGAAAGCAGGAAGGTTGATTTTGTCCTTCCAAAGAGAGAAAGGAAAGGAGGCCAGGAGGGACTTTTGTTGTCGCAACAAATCAAATTCTTTCCTCATTCATCCAACGATGGATCATAACGCCTGCATCACTGGATCATTGCTGGCCCAATTCTTCAGCCCACAAACCCTGTTAATCTTATTCCTCTAATTTTATTTTTATTTTACTGTTAAGCTTTTGAGTCAGTCTAATTTCGAATTTCGCCGAAATTTTCGTTTTTTTGAGGTCCCGAAATTTTATCACATATCCATTATTTTTCGCGAAATTTCGAACTCGGAATATGTTTGTTTTTGTAAAATTTTGTCAAATTTCGTCGAAATTTCGTCGAAATTTCGTCCAAATCTGCTGTAACTAACACTAGCAGCCACAAACTGAGATCTTTCCCCCAAACTTAGATCAGCCCCAAATCTCCCCCAAACTCATATCTCCTTCTCACTTGGGAGTTGAGGCCGTGGAGGGAGGAAGAAAAGAAGGGAGGAAGAGAAGAGGGGCTGGGTTTTTGGTGGGTTTCGGTGGCGGCAGGGGCGAGATGAGGGTGATGGTGGGCTAGTGATGGGGATGCCGAGAGAGAGAGTGATAGAGAGAGAGAGAGAGAAGCACGGGGGGGAGTTTGTGGAGAGAAAGGAAAAGAAGAAAGGGGTGGAGTGTGTGGAGAGAAAGGAAAAGAAGAAAAAAAAAAAAAAAAAAGGAAAGAAAGGGGAAATGGGGAATGGGGGACTGGAGCAGTTTTACTTTTACAAGTTAAAACAACTTTTTTTTTTTTGATACAATATTAATTCACAAATTTTTTTGTTTTATATATTAAGGGGAGGGAAGGAATTTGTCTAGGGCCTTGTCCAATATTTAGATACCCATTAAACACTCATTTGAAGGCTCACTCATTTTCCCCGGCCAAAAAAAGAGAAGGCTCACTCATTTTTCGTTAAAAAAAAAAAAACAATTGTACATGACAATTACACAATTGTGACTATATGCCAATTACAACTTACTTTTGATAATACTTGAGTTCTATTTACAACATAGTCTTTAGACTTTAAGCATAAATGTTAAGCTCTAAATTAACCATTATAAATATTTATAAACTTAATTAAAAATATATAATTATTGAATGGTCATATAGTTGCCACAATTACAGATGTGGTCAACCCTTATCTACGGCTGCCATATTCCAACTTTTTGGGAAAAAGATGAGAAATAGAAACTTAGAAAAAGAAGTGAGAAATTCAAAACCATGCATCCTTCTTTATATTAATTAGTGTGACTTATTACGCAGATGGGTTGGGCATGTTTATTGTTGGAGGGTTGGAGTTTTTTTTTTAGGGGGATTGAATCCTCTGTTTATATTTATTGTTTTTTTTTTCTATAATGGTTCCCAATAAACTTCCTCCTGACTATTAATATAGCAATGTGAGTGATATTGTCCTTTTTTTTTTTTGGTAAAAGATATTGCCCTTCTTTAATTATAAGTATAAAATAAAAACAAATAATTTGGAAAACAAATGAAAAGGAAAGAAAAAAAAAAAAAAAAAGGTTTAGGGTTGATTGAGGTTTGGGGACTTTGGGCAATTAGAAAAAAAAAAAAAAAAAAAGTTTCGGGTTTCGTTTGGCCATTTTGGTGTTTCGTTTAGTTGTTTTTAAACCCTAATATATTTATATATAAAAAATAATTAAAAATATTCTGAAGGGCCTAAACACTAATATCCTATATCATATCCTAAACAATATAAAGTATAGATTATAGAGTATATAGGGTTTAGTCTATAAATTATAGAGTATAAAGAGTATTAAGGTATATAGAGTAGAGTTTAGTATTAGGATTTAGTCTATAGATTATAGAGTATAAATAATATACTAATTTTATTTAACAGTATTTGTCCAGCGCACATTATATTTACCTTATATCATATGAAACCTACTATATAATTTGGTTTCTTCAATGTTTTTTTATAAATGTAGTAGATAATATGTTAAATAAACATATGGTCAAGTTTCATTCAAAATTTCCGTATTTTGATAGCAATTTCCGTTGTTTTTGTCTAATTTTATCGAAATCGAAATTTCCGCAAAAATTTCCGTCGAAATTTCCATAAAAAATTTCCGTCGAAATTTCCATCAAAAATTTCCTCGAAACCGAAATTTTACTCCTTGATTAAGCCTAAAATAATTATACAACCTGCCCTTTCATCATTTCCAAGTACCATATGTATTATTCGAGCTCCAAGTACAACCAGAGATCGAATTCGAACATCAGTTTTCGGGTCTAGGAATTAAATTTTGACATATGGGATTCGAATCTCGAGTCTTAAAGTCCTAAGGGTCAGTTTTATATTATTGTGAGGTAAAGTAGTTGTGAGATAAAGTAACCCTCCATCTGCTTATCTTGAATCCAAAAAACAGTTTAAGCTCAATTACAAAGTATACCTACCAACTATATGGGATATTTCAAATTGGTCCATAAACTATTAAATATTCTAAATACATACACAAATTATCAAAAACCTACAAATTAGCACTTATGCTAAAATTTACATCCATAAAAATGTTAAGTGCCACATGGACAATGTTGATGTGGCTATTGTTGATGATATGTGGTATACTATTAGGGGTATTTTGGGGAATACACAAAATAACACATGGGCCCACCACGTTCTCTCTTTCTCTAATATTGTAAGGCTAAGACGTGATGTTCCACCCCCCAACCCAATCTCAGAATCTTCTAGTACTCTCAAAATTGGGACTATTTGCGATTTACTCTCATTACCCAAATATCCCACTTTCCCCAGAATATCTCAATCTACCTAGAAGCAATATCAACTTGGTGGGTCGAAATCCATACCTTGCGAAGGTCGACTGGCTGATTGTTTGTCCATGGTATTTCTGGTGATTGAAAGGTATAGTGGTTGGGTCAATTTAAAAAGAAAATATGGTGGTTAATTGAAATGATTTTGTAAAGGGTGTGAGTTTATGAGGACTTTGTAAGGGGTGATGGACTGTTGGTTTTGTAAGGGGTAATGACGTAATGGGATAAGGTTTTGGGCTTTGCGACAATATATATGGTCAAAATGGGTGTCCCCTGGTTGGTGTATCAAGTTTGTATTCAAGCTTTTAATAATGATAATAAGATGCTTTTAACTTGTTGGCTAAATTGCTAATGAGTTAGGCTATGCTGACCACCCTTAACTGGTGAGGTGACTATCCTAACACATGTTTTTAAACTTTTTTTCTATTTTACCCTTTATTGCAAAAATATGATAAAATCACCCAGATCCATTCGGTGGTCATCTACCGAAACATCCACCAATATTCGGTAGATAAGTGTCGAATAAATACAAATATTTCGACAGATAATTGTCGAATGCCTTTTTCATTTCCATTCTGTAGTTATCCACCGAATAATTCACCAATGTTCAGCAGATAACTGTCGAATAACCATAAATATTTCGGTAGATAACTGTCGAATGACCCGACGAACAAAATTAAATTTTTTTGTTATAAGGGTAAAGTTGAAATTTTGAAATAAAGTAGTTAACTCAGCAATTTATAGTGGTCGGAATAGCACTGACCATTGCTAATATAGTGGACAATAAAAGTAAACCAATCCATTATATTAGTTTCGGTCACTAAAATATTCTTATTCTTTGGTCATGCAATGTAAGACAAATAGACCAAAAAAATGGAAGGATGAAAATGAATGGGAGCAAAATCTGAAGAAATGAAAAAAAAAAAAAAAAAAAGATGGAGAGAAGTTACGAAGTAATAAAGGAGATGGAAGTATTAACTAAAGGAATGCTGAGATTAATAGAGAAAAATGGATGGGAGGTGTTGATTCTGAAATCGGGTTAATCCCGGTCAACAAAAAAAAAAAACAGCATAAATAATAACACAGATGATTTTATGGGGTTCACCCAGTTTGAGTTACATCCATGTAGAATACTTTCATTATATTTCATCGAATGAAAATATTAAGGACCTGGATCCTCTGCCTTGCTTCCCTGCAAGGCTGGTACCAGGTTCAATCTGAGCCTTTGAAAGACATAGTGTCAAGGGCTCATATTTGAGCATGGTACCTGCCTTGCAGAGAAGCAAGGCAGGGGATCCAGTTCCAAATATTAAATTGTAGAGAGAGCGTTTGACTTGTGTAAAGGCCTAAAAAGTAAAAAAGTGAATCATCCTTCCTTGGGGTCAACGAGCCTATATATAGGTAAAGAACCATACAAATGGGTGGTTGTTATCTCTTCATATTGAGCACTTCGGGAGTATGAGCATTATGAGTGGATGAGTACGCCGAGTTAATGAGCACTCTGAAGTAGGGATGGCGGGCGGGTTTGCCAATATCATACCCGTTCCATTGGGTAATCGGTCCCCATCAAGGGTATTTGGGCCTCTATTATTATTTTTTAAAATAATTTTTTTATTAATAACATACCAAATTAACATAAATATATAATATAATAGACGAAATATATTAAATTTATTATATTATATTACAATAACACTAAATCATAAAGATAACTTTATTAAATTTAAAAATATGCAACAAAAATTAAGATAATAAATTAAAATATAATTATATAATATAATATTTTTATTAAACGAGAATACGGGGCGGGGCGGGGACGAGGATGGTATTACCATACCCGCTTAATCGGGGCGGGTCCCCACGGAGATTTTCAGGAGCGGGGAATTTTGTCATCCCTACTCTGAAGGATGAGCCTCATGCAGGATGAACACTTTGAGATGATGAGCCTCATGTAAGATGATTTTTTCAAATAAAGTGGTCGGGTAATCATTTGATGAGAACTCCAAAAGATGAGGCTTCAAATATGATTTGGCCATCCTTATATATGTTGTCCCTCGTATGAACCCAACTGTTGGTTTATAAATTAATAAGCATTTTTGTGCGTAAAAATCGAACCACACCACACTACCCGAATTTGATTATTTTATTTGGTCCATTTAATTGGTTAGGAAAAAATTTACAAAAATGACATGAATTTTAAGTCATGTGTCAATTAAGAATATGAATTTTGTTTTGTGTCATTATGCACTTTTTAACTTTCATTTTGTGTCAAACTGGTCAACTTTACTTTTTATGTTAAAAATTCTCATTTTTAATGGTAAAATAGATAATTGACATTTTTATTATAATTAATCTAATATAGACCCTTATTAAAATAAAATAAAAAAATTCCCTTCTCTCTCTCTCAAAAATAAAAAAGGGTAGTATAGTAATTTGAAAGTAGGGTTTTAGGGTTCATCTAAGTTCACTTGTGAGTTATAAGAACGCTTCCCAATGGCTATCTTCATTTCTCCTTGAGCATATAGCAGTGCGGCTCTCAGATCTCTGTACCCTCATCACCACCACTGCTTTCAAGGTCATCAACTTTCTCTCCATGCACCCAATGTTCAAAATATCGGCCGTGAGGATATTATCGGGACTCCAAAATAAGGAAATATCAATATTGGCCGCCGTCCACAAATACAAACACATAATTTTTAAATGAAACTTTAGGAAATGCTAAATAAATCCTCAATGCATGTATTAAACATACAAGTGCCATAAATTATGGTCCATTGTATATGATATGTAGGGGATATAATACACTTCAATCTCAAGTTTGAAAAATAAAATTGAACTATAATAGATAATTAATGCATATACAATATGAAAGATTGAACACATTAGTGTCAACCTCCAATATAAAAAAAGGCATGTCCAATAAGAAATATTAGTAAACAATAAAGCTATTAAAAAAATAAATAAATAACAAGCCTATAATCAAATAAAAAACACAACTATTAAAAAAGAGAAAATTATATAAATACAAATATTATTAGATTAAAAACAATCAAACCATTTCCATATACATTTTTTTATTTGTTATTATTAGAATGTCGTTCCCTATTAAATGAGAATGTAGAACTGAGAAATTTAATTAGTAAAAAACTGCACACAAAAAAAAAAAAAACTAATAAAACCCCCAAATTTAATGTGTTTAGGTTTAATTTTTTTTTTTTCAACCCACTATTTGTAATAGAAGTTTTAGCCCAACCCACTATTTGTAGTAGAAGTTTGTGCCCAACCTATTAATCAGAAACCTATAAGGCCCAATACGCAATAATCAATTCATGGGAGCTATTATTTGCACACTTTTTTTTTCTTTTTGCACACCCCTATTAAAAATAAAAAATAAACAAAAAAAAGACCATACAGCCCCTCCCCTCTTTCCCTCTCTTTTTTCTCTCGTTCAGACCCTTTCACCTGTTTTTTTTCCTTCTTCTTCTTCTTCTTCCCCCTACCCGAGCCACCACTAACCACCTTATTCCTTCTCTCTTTCTCTGCATGCACCACCAAAACAACCACCACCACAGCACCACCACCACCTTCTTCTTCCCCCTACCTAAGCCAAAACAGCCACTACCCCCTCCAAGCCTCACCACAACTAGCCCGGCAGCCCCTCCTCCCCCTCTCCTCTCTCTATTTCTCTGTCTCCTTCCCTCTTTGTTGCACCACCGTCTCTTCTCTTCTCTTTCTTTCTCTCTCCCCCTTCTCTCTTTCCTCTTCCCTCATTTTCTCTGTCGCTGCAGTTGGTTCGGTAGACAGCCACCGAACGAAACTAACGGCTTCGGCAGATGACTGCTGAACGAACCCACCAATTTCGACGGATGGCTGCCGAACGAACTTGCCGGTTTCGGTAGATGACTGCCGAACAGCTTGCGAAGCTCATCCTCTTGGCTGGCACTATGGCATGGTCGTGCAAGCTGGGCAGAGCTATTGGGCACAAGCTCATTTGCATTGGCGGCGTGATTAGGTGTTGGGCTTCTTGGCTGCGTAAGCTTGGCATAGTGGTGCGCGCGGGAGGGTGGTGCTGCAGGGAGGAGAGAGAGAATGAGAGGAGAGTGGTGCAAGGAGGGGTGGTGCTGCGCGCGGTGGTGGTGCGGGGAGTGGTGCTGCACGATGGTGGTGGTGCGAGAGGAGGGTGGTGCTGCACGGGTGTGTGTTGATAGAGAAAGAGAGAGAGAGAGGGAAAGAGAGAAAGTGGGAAAAAGACAGATGGGGTGTGTGGGTGTGTAATGAAATGAGGGTATTTTGGTAATAAATTGTGTGTGTTGAGAGGTTTTGAATTTGAAATAAGTGTGTGGGGTGTGTAGGAGAAAAAAAGAGAAAAAGGGTGTGCAAAAAGAAAAAAAAAAGAGTGGAAATAACAGCACTCTTAATAAAAAGGACCAGGATCATCTGCCAGTTTTTTCCCTGCCAGAGTATACCAGGCTTTTGATCTTAGCCCTTCAATAGTCTTTTATGGCTGAGATCTTGCCACATCCATAAACTTTTTTTTTCCTCACAAAAATGTCAACAACTTACTAAAATAGAAAAACAAAAAAACCAAAAGCCCAGCCTACCCAGCCCAACGACGCCCCTCCCTCCGACAACCCCCCTTGCCTCCTTCTCCTCCCCTTTCTTTCTCTCTTCCCTTCTCTCTCTATACTCTCCCTCTCTTCACTGCAGATCGGAGTGCCTCCACAATATTGATTTGTTTCTCCAATTCCAGAGAGCCCTTGCATCTTCTTGGAAGCAATAAACTTGGAAATCCAAGTACCAAACATGGATCAGATTAATGAGGATCCTAATGGCAGACCAAACAAGAATAGCCCAACAGATTTCAATCACAATAGTTACTGTAGCATAAAAATAGAAGCACCGTCAGTCAATTTTCTTTTAAATCTTGACGGAAACATCCCTGCAATGGCTGCCGCTGCACCGCCGCTGGGCCATCATAATCATGGGACTCCAATCTGGAGGGAAGAGAGAGAGAGAGAGAGAACGAAATGAGGTTGAGGAGGGTGGTCGGAGGGAGTGGAGGGAGGTGGGCTGGGTTTATAGTTTTTTTGTTTTTCTATTTTAGTAAGTCTTTAACATTATTTGTGAAAAAAATAAAATAAAAAAATTGTACATGGCAAGATCTCAGCCATAGAAGACTATTGAAGGGCTGAGATCAAAAGCCTGGTATAGTCTGGCAGGGGAAAAATTGGCAGAGGATCCTGGTCCTAATAAAAAAACCTAAGAGAAGTCTAAACCCAATATTTGTAGTCTTCTCTGACTCTCACTGTCGTTGTCTTCTATTTTGCCCAAACACCAGATGTGAGAGAGAGAGAGATAGAGAGATAGAGAGATAGAGAGAGAGAGAGAGAGGAATCAAACCGACCTGTTTAAAGCAAAAGGGAGAGAGGAAAGAGGAGAAGAGAGAGAGAGAGAGAAAGGAATCAAACCGACCTGTTTAAAGCAAAAGAGAGAGAGGAAAGAGGAGAAGACTCACAGTCACAAGCTCACAGCTGCTGAAGGTTTCTGCTCAAAGTACGGGTGCCGAACTCTTATTTATTAGTGCAATTTATAGTGAGTTTTAGTTTGGGGTTGAATTAGGTTTCTGAATGAGTAGATGGGTATGGAAAATTTGGCTTAATTTCTCATTCTTCCCTCTCTTTTTTTTCAATTTTTTCCTCTGAATTTCGGTATAATATCGGGGATTTCCGATATTTATCGAAAGTATAAAGTTATAAACCCCCGAATTCCCAAACCACAACGATCCTAATCCCAATTCTTCCAATTTCCCTACCCAAGCTTCAACCTTGAAACCCTAATTTCACACAGACCCTAGAAAAACCAAAAACACAATGAATCCTGAATCTCATAATTTCCAAATCTTTCTCCAATCGCCAGACTTCCAAATTCCAACCCAAACCCTAACCGTATCGCCAACTCAAACCCTCCATGACCTCAAGCTCTCTCTTTTCTCCCAAACCCACCGACCCTCTACTTCACCCTCAACGGTAAACCCTTAAACGACTCCACCCCACTTATCAGATTAATTATTCTTTTTTGTTGTGTAATTTATAAATTTTGTTTATTAATCGTGTTCAACTATCAATTTCCTTTGGAATGACTGCCTCTCTCTCTCTCTCTCTCTCTCTCTCTCTCTCTCTCTCTCTCACACACACACACACACACACACACAAAAGGCTTTGCGGTTGAGATTAGCCTCTGAGGGCTTTGTTTCTCTCTTTCAGGTGATAGGGTTTTACAAAATTCTGTTCCAAGCAGTACAGAAAATGCATAAGAATAAGCAAAGCGGTAGAGGGGGTCCCTCTACAAGACAAATTGCTAGAAAGGACCAAAAGATGGATAGCAAAAACCAAGAAATGGACACCAACATCCCAGAAATGGACATAAGGCAGATTGCGAAACACATTGAGCTTTTGGGTATGTATAATTCTCTCTTGTTTTTCACATTCATCCAATTTCTTTTGTTGTTCGAATGGAAGATTTTGCAATGAAGAAAAAGAGTTTAGGACCTATAACCTAGTCTTAATTTTGTAGATGCTTACTCTAATCTCAAGTACAGTGAAAAGTAGTCAATATTTTGAACTATTCTAAACCCGTATTTGTTACATCTTCATGCTTTAAAATTAACCAGCATATTATGAGAAAAGTGGGATGATAGTTGTAATGGATAGCTTAAGGATGAATGAGAACTAGAATGGTCCTATATGACTTAGACATGTTCCTATAAAAAATATCGTAGTTTGTACCTTTTATATCAACTTTTGGGATGCAGTCTTTAAAGGCTCGACATATATTGATTATGTGTTGGTTTTAGAATGTCTTTTCGGCTTGGGTGGCTTGAATTACTAAAGAAAATGTGGTTTCAGAAGTGCATTGCTTGAGTTTTAGATCCTCAATAGCATCTTGAAATCAAGTTCATACTTCAGAAACTTCTTGAAGGCTAGAACCTGTATAGTGGGATTATAGATAGGTGTTAGAAGTGGTTGGGATATGATAGTAGTTCATGCTTATTTGAGAGGGTCATGGAATTAGGTAATTAGAACTAACATGTAACGGAGTGAAGTATATGTACGTACATACGCTAGTTCACACATAAGTATGTTATTATGTATATATGGAGTTAGCTACACACTTAATCGAGTATTGTTGCATGGCCTATAGCCAGGAATGCATTTCTGTTTTTTAAGTCTATCCTGGCATTTCATGGACTAAAAAGGTTTATAGCCCAATCAAACTTTTAATCCAACACTAACAACTAGACTGGAGATGATCTATTTGGAGTGTGAGAGTGCAGCAAAAAGATGCTTGATAAGAAGTTTATCACTCAAGAGGTTGCAAAGATTTCAACCATGATGTATTTGAACAATGGTTTTGACTAGTTTGGAGGGATCATTGAATTTGAACTTTAATCTGCTAAATCTACCCAAGCTCCTTTGACTAGTTAGGGTTCACTAAATCAAACGAATGCATATTTTTTATTCACCAGCATTTTCATCAAACATAGGAACATTACAAAGTTAAAAATCTATAAAGCAATACAGGAAAGTACAATTAGAAAGATATCAATGTTTGTGGTTTGTGCATGAAACCTATATGTGAATGTAATTACATAGAACAACTTTCGTATGTTTGCATGAATGCACGTGTGCCTTTTCAGTTATGTTAATGCTAGTTTTAGTATGCCTTGTCACTTCCAAAGTTTGCATTTCAGGTTCTTGTCATATGACATGGAAGGAGAGGAAGGAGTTGGAGAATAGGAAGGTGATTTCTCTAGGTGGAAAGGTATGGACCTATGCCCTTGTTTTATGCAAAAGTAATGCATTGAACTATGAACTACTTTTATCTAATTTCTCTTTGGTTGTGGGAATGGGAAAAGGATTCACTTTTGGGAAGATAATTGGGTGGGGGAATTTATTTTGAATCCATATCCAGTTTGTCTGTCAACTCTTACTTTCATTGGGTCGGAATTTCAATTTTCGTAAAAATTGGAATGATCTTGAAGTTGGGGGGGACCTTCTTTGATCAAAATTGTCATGACATCGATTGAGATACAATTGAATCCTCTAGCAACTTTTTATGTAAATCCTATTTTATCTTGTTGATTAATGACTCATCCCTCCCAAATCCAAATTTCAACCCATATATGATGATTTGGAAAGCTATAGTACCTCGCAAGGTACAAATACTTTCTTAGATAATTGCTCATGGAAAAGTGTTAATTCCTGTAATGCTATACAAAGGAAGAAGCCTAATGTAAGCTTATCACCTCAGTAAGGTTAACTTATCACCCAATTGGTGCCTTACGTGTAAAGATGCGGTTGAAAATATTGAGCATCTTTTTTCTTCATTGTTTGAATTGCTTTAAGGCTTAGGTATAGGTTATTTCAAGAAGCAAGGTTGAGTTGGATGATCCGACATTCTTGTGCATTGCTATTTATTGAGAAATTTTATGCTTTTGGTGGAGCGAAAAAGCTAAGGTTTTGTGGAGTTTTAGTGTATTGGAAATTTTTGGGTTTTGTTAGAGAGGAATTGTTGAATTTTTTTAGGCAAAAAGGTGGAGGATGCAAAAATTTTGTGTTCAATAGGGTCAAGTTTTGGGTGATGCTATGGGTTTTGAATTCTAATGAATTTAGTGATATTCCATTTTTTTTATATTAATGTGGATTGGAGGGCTGCTGTAAGCTTAAGTCAGCATTTTAGTTTTTGAGGTTGTTGTGTTGTCTTTTGTAATGATGGTTTTATTCTGTCAATTTGGATGTATTGTTTTTTCAGTAGACAGCTGGTTCACTGTAGTGTAATGTTGTTTAGTTTATTTCTATGAAGTTTTCATTGCTTTTTAACAAATTTGGAATTTGCTTAATTATGTAAATAGTGCAAGTAGTCAAGCACACGGCTTCCAACTAAACAGTAATAGGAAATTGGTCTCCTTCAGCTGTGCACTGAGCATTGAGTACACTACTTTATTCAACTATGGCTGTGCATTTATTCAATTAAAAGCTTCCCAAGAATATTCATTTGTGCTTGCCGTTGAAACAGCCTGCAAAGAAGCAAAGACTACCTCTAAGTATAGCAAGAGTGGTCATGAAGAAACAAAAAGAAAGGGAGCAAAAACAGCTACAAGAGGTAATTGTTTTCATCCATTGCCCATTCTCTTGTTAATTTGTGAATCTTACAAGCTTGGTCAACTTGAACTGACTCAATACGTACAGAATCTGGCTATTGGACGTTTTGGTGGGAACTTTGGCGGTGGTTCTAAAAGATCTGTGGAAAGGCGGAGGCCTGAGGATAGGGTTCTGAAAGCAAGTGAAGGTAACTTTAGAAATGGTGTACTTGATGTGAAGCATTTGTTACATCCAACAACATCGAGAGGCAGTGATGCTGGTGCCCATGTGTTCGGAGGGAAAAAAAAGGGAAGTGGAAAGAAGAACAAAGGTAATAAGAAGGGTGGTATGAAACGCCGCTGAATACATAAAGATGGTCGAACACGAGCAAAAAGGTTTTGTTTCCGTTAGTGTGCCTATTGGCATTGGAACTCAAACAATTCTAGCATTATCTTTGTGTTGGCTGCAAGCCTCAACTAGTTGTGCTGCCTTAGTAATTAGCATATAGGAAGAGTTCTTATGTGTTGTTTTTTTTCTTCATTACACTTGGTTCAAAATGTTAGTGATACTTGTCTCCAAATTTTGTTGCTTACCTTCATAGACATTTAATCACCAAATTTATCCATCTGGACCATCTTTTATAAATGGATCTTTAATGGGGTTTAAATGTAGGAAAAGAAATATGTTTATGCTGTTATTAAGATTGTACAATTACTGAGCAAGACTTTCCAAGAAGCAATGTCATCCATTGCCACAGCTTATCCAGTTGTTGGACACTTGGATGTTGGACAATGACATGGGTAAGAATCTCACAAATTTTGAGCAACACTTTTGCATAAGCCAAAGTATTCAACTAGTCAAGGTGGACTTTGAGCGATCAACCATGCGAAATTTATTTTGGCCAAATTCAAGATTATTGGGTGTGAAAGATAAGGCAGATCGTAGACATGCCTTCAGCCACTGACTTGGGGGGAGGTCTGAAGTTTAATGTCTTTATCTTTTCTTGTGGCGTGCTGAAGTTTTTTTTCTGGCTCAGGCTAAATCTACCACTCTCAATTGCTGAGTTCACTCTATTTCAAAAATTCTAATTTTACCCTTCGGTAGATAACCACCAAATGGTCATTCTACAAGTATCTACCAAACTTTGGTGAATTATTCGGTAGTATCTGTCGAAGATTAGTGGAGGTTTCAGTAGATAACTACTGAATGATCATTCTACAGGTATCTGTTGAACTTTGGTGGATTATTCGGTAGTTATTTGTCGAACATTGGTAGAGGTTTCGGTAGATAACTATCGAATGAGTGTTGGTGATTTCATCTTTATTTTACAAGAAAGGGTAAAATAGAAAAAAATTTGACAGAATATGTTAGGGTGGTGAACTCAAAAGCTGAGGGTGGTGGATTTAGCCCGAGTCTTTTTTCTTTCTACAAATATATGGGGAAGGAAAATGAAATTATACCTCAATCCTATGTGGCAATATTAATTAGTACCTATCACTATGTTTTTTTACTTGTGTACATCATTATTTATTTATAATATCAAATAAAATTTATTTTTATTGAAGGACCATCTTATCCCTCTAAAATCCAAATTACCCTATCATCTTATCCAATTTTTTCTTTTAATTTCTTCTCCCCAACCCTTCCAATCGATCTCATATTCCTTATTCATCTTTCATCTCCTCTTGATCAGAAATAAATTAGTTCAGGGAATTATAGGAACCCCTCCTCAATGGCATTGCAAGACCTTATTGGACTTGAATCAGCGAGCTCCTATCAACCATTAATGGATAATTCAACTAATTAAGGTTGGGCCTAATTTTTCAAATCCGATCTCATTGGTGATCAGTTTGAGCAGCTCTAGAGAAGTTTGCCTGGATAAATCTGCCTCCACAATGCTCTTCCAAAACCTCCATTTGCATTAAAGTTTACAGTCCAAGTCGATTGCATCTGCTAGTTCTTAGTTTATCAGTCCAAGTTTATCAACCAGATAGAAACGGAAGTAACATTAGCCAAATTCTCCCTCAGAAAGTCTCAATTATTTAACAGAAAATAGGAAGCAGTCAATCCGATCAGATGTGATTATTTTGTCACTCCAATTTCCCAACAAGACAAGCATTAAACATAAGACATTTTCACACTTTTTTCAATCCAAAGAATTGAAATAAATTAATTGTTGTTTTTTTTTTGCCATCACTTAAAATAAATTAATTGTTAAATATAACAAAAACTAGTAAATGGTGTGCTTGACTACTGTATACTCTTTCTACAGAATTTTTGTATTCTGGTCCACTGTTGTTGCACCACGTCATATGGTGTAATGACCAGGGGGCCATTGCCAATATGAAAAATGTTAGAGAGACCATCTCTTTTTACCATCTAGCTAGTGTACCATCTCTCTAATAGAGGTGGGCCCCACTTGTATTGGTGGGTCCCACCTCTATTAGTGAGATGATACACTAAATGGTACAAAGAGATGGTACCCTGGAATTGGCGAAAAATGAACAGTGATCATGTCCTTCAATCTCTTTATGTGCTCAAAGACCTTGGGCAGCTTCTTGCCCAACAAGGCCTCCACAAGAGGCTCCTTGTTAAACAGATTGCCAAGAAAATCAACTACGCACGGCTCCTTCAAGGGCTTGTTGGAAAGAGCGCAGTTCAACCACTTGGACTCCTCTACTCATTCGGGTCCACCTTATCGGGTTTTCTCTCAGCATACATTTTGAGATAACAATCGCGGGACTCAACCACAGTCGCACCACCATCTCCGCGAGCTCTAATTCATAAAATTAAGGTAGAAATGGGGGAAATTTGGGAATTGAAAAGTGGGGTGGAGTCGTTTAAGTGTATACCATTGCTGGTGAAGTAGAGGGTTGTTTGGGTTTGGGAGAAAAAAGAGAGCTTGAGGTCATGGAGGGTTTGAGTTGGCGATACAGTTAGGGTTTGGGTTGGAATTTGGAAGTTTGGCGATTGGAGGAAGATTTGGAAATTGTGAGATTCAGGATTCATTGCAGTTTTTGTTTTCTAGTGTGTGTGAAATTAGGGTTTCAAGGTTGAAACATGGGTAGGGAAATTGAAAGAATTGGGATTAAGATCGTTGTGGTTTGGGAATTCGGGGGTTTATAAATGTTTACACCATAATCTGGTATTGGGCCGGAGCCATGGCCAAGTCCAGATTCACCAAAGCTCAATGGCCAGGCCTAGTTCATGTTCTGATAAAAGCCCTGTTGATAAACCCAATCCTTAAATAACTACCGCGTGTGGTTCGTCTGAAGGTGCTATGTGGACGAAGATCATTATGTACACTTTCTAGCAAAGCATTCAGCTTCTTTCTCGGCGAGAAAAAAGTAATGTTCGGAATTACCAAGTGTTCCCTCATCCGGCCGGAAAAACTTCACCAATTCCTCGCCGAGCAACAGAACAAAAAAACATCTTTTTGTCAGAAGTCAAAACCATGAACGAATACCATAAGATGGATTAAACATGAAATATTGACACATCCCAAGAAGCATAAATGACGGCCCCAGACAATTGGAAGTGACTGAATGGGCAGTATTCAGTTAGAAACAAGTTTCAAAAGAATATATGTTAGATTGACAATATTTGAACAAGTTTCAAGGAAAGCTTCTACCGCCGGATATACAGAGTTGGTAATAGCAAGTTCCAATGACAGGCTGCACAAATGAAGTGTTCACACTTAAAGAATTCGAGTATAAAAGGAGATGAATCCAACAGAGAAAGAGATCCACAATCAACACAAAAACACAAATCTTGAAAACAAGACTCAACCCTTCAGCTCCCCAAGTTCCTCAACCTTCTCTCAAATTTCTCAAGATCTTCATCTTCTCAACTTTTCAGTCAATTGCTCGAAGTCTTTAAGTATTTGATTATTTCGAGTTCTTATGCATGTTTTAGCACTTCTTGTTTGTAGCTCTGCTGGGGTTTATCCTTGGTATTGATTTTTCCTTAAGTTTCGACAATTAAGGTTCATGTATTTATCATGAGGTTCATTGTTAGAACTATCATTATATTTCATTTCCAAGACAATCAGATTGTGCATATGTTTTTCATCAAAGTTCATTATTTTATTACGTAGCCAATCACCGAGCAAACCATTCACCGTACTTATGAGTTTGAAGCCACAATCACATAAACCAATGATGTTTAAAAAGTCCTTAAGGATCAAGGCAGTTTGAACCTTTGGCAAGTCCATGTTCCATACTTGCCATACAATCACTTGATTTTAGAAGAAGGAACCTGCGCAAATCACACAACCAATCAAACGAATTCAAACCATTTCTGTTACGGCTATCTCGACCGAGAACAATAGCGTGCCCTCACAACTACTAGGACTACAGTACTACTTGCCAGGATTCCCAACAGTATTTCGCCGTGAGTTTTGGGGGTAACAATAACTTTATAAGTTTACCTTGTGAGAGATTGGAGAATCGTTGCGTCGGTGTCAGTGATGCTAATCTCTTTTTTATTAATTTTTTAATTAAAATTACAACATCTCTAATATTTCAAAAATAACTAAAAAAACCTTCTAAAACTTTTGTTTTATTCTGTTTTAGGCCATACTGAAATAATTCAATTTCAAACTTAAAAATCTTTAAATTTCTTTTTTCACATTTAAGGATAATACATTAAAACTTGGGATGCCACGATCCATATTGGTTTGATTTTTGCCCAAAATCGCAAATCAATTCAATCAAATAGGTTTGAATTTTTCTAAACTAAAACAACTTAAACCAAATATGTTAATTTTATTTAATATTAATTTTATTATCTAACATATGTATAAATATATATTATATATATGGGAAGAATAAGCTCATTAGAACTTGTCAGTCTGGTGGATAAGGTGCTACCTTCATTTCCTTGTGATCGGTTATCCAAAAAAAAAAGAAAAAAGAAAATCAAACCGATCTGTTCGGTTTGAAACTCAGTTTTTCGGTATTTTTGTACACCTAGTTGTATTGAATATCAAACTACCAACCAACAAGCCAAATAAAAGAAGGAAATAGCTTTCAGGTTGTGAAACATAACGTCCTCTTGATCATCCTCATAGTTATATACTTAGAGTCAAGGGAAAATGATGATTAGAGGGTGGGGTGATCGGGACCGTCAAGGGCTCCAGTTATCCACCAATGGGACCGCCGCTGTGGTTGGTTACAGCAACCATGGAGGGTATCATCGGTCTTTTACAATTTTAAATTATTTAATTCTTTTTAATTATTTTAGGGCTCGTTTGGAAACCTGGATTTCATGGGGTGGATTTGGATTTGGAATCCTCAAATCAAAATCCTCATGTTTGGATTCAATGTAAGTAATGAATTTGAATTTGGCCCAAATCCATGGTGGATTTTAGAGGCCCAAATCTATGGATTTCAAATACCTTCTCAAACTAGGTATTTGAAATCCCACCACCCTACACACACACACACACACACACACACACTCTCTCTCTCTCTCTCTCTCTCTCTCTCTCTCTCTCTCTCATCATCTCCAACCACCATCGCCAACTTTCTAGCAACCACCGTCGACCAACTTTCTGGCGACCCTCAGGCCAACTTTTTCGGCAACCCTCCGGCCAACTTTTCTGACGACCCTTCGACCAACTTTTCCGACGACCTCCTCCGGACAATTTTTCCGGCGACCCTCCTACCAAATTTTCCGACGACCCCTCCAACCAATATATATTTATCATATATTGCAATATATATAAAAATAAAAAATTCTTAAATTGAAATCCTTATATTTTTTTTTTATCCAAACAATAGGATTTGAAATACATGAATTTGAAATCTAAATCCAAATCCCCAATCCAAGCGGGCTTTAATTCTCTTTCATATATCTCTCTCAATTCCTCTTATGTTCCACTGAATTTATCCAATAGAAGTGCCTTGTCTCTTTCCAATTGCTCTCCAGGAGTGTTTCCTGTGGCAGCAGCTGCTTCGCCAGTTGCAGTTGCATTTTAGTTTCCTCCTCTTTCAGTTTCCATAACATCTGCCAAAAACATACAAAAAGAAAACGTGTTTTCATGACATTAAAATACAAAGAGTGAAAAATATTTGTTTTTAGAAAACATACATGTAGAAATAACAGAGACCCTTTGATTACTACAAGAATTTCATCTGTTTATCACCGTTTTCTATAGGGTCCTAAGCTTCATTTCACACTGTCAATGGTGTCCCACTGTAATGGCCACTGTGCAGCCACTATTATACCAACGGTTGTGTAAGTACACGTTTCCATTGGGCATAACACCACTGTTTGGACCTCAGTGTGGACCTACAAGCATTATTCTATATAAATGGTATATATTGGCTCTGCTGCTACTGGCAGATCCATGACATCACTTGCAATGTATCAGACTAAAAAGTTATAGTGATATTCGTGTCAATTGTTGAGTTAAGCACACCATTAGGCTTGTATCATCACTTGAAAATTGCTCCACTATTTTGTGAATGGTGTCAATTGAACACACATAAATTTAAAAAAAATTATGGGCCAATTGTAATAAAACCATTTCCTTATTGTTGAGATTTAAGATCCATACTCGGGTTGCACTTGTCATTTTGACTCCCCGTTTATTGCAACTTTGAAGAATGAGATAAATTCGAAATATATAGCAAACATATAATAAAGCTACACAAACGTAAAATAAAAGTAAATAGCTCAAAAACCAACTCCAAACAATGGAGAAAATTCATTTAAAAAATACTTAACACGAGAGAATAATTAAATGACATTAACAAATGAATCAAGGAAGTTGACAAGTCTCAAGATGTTGCTCTACTCGACCAAGTTCGTCTCTTTACTATACTCGTACCTATAAAACATCCAATAAACAAGGAACAAAACAAATGTAGAGGGTAAGCATCACATATGATCATAGCTTCCCCTCAGGGGACCCTGTTAGGTTTGAAAACCACAAAATCTCTTCAATGTAAATCATAGTGAAAATCATTTTCTTACGAATCCTCAAACCATCAAAATAAGTTCTTCAAACTTTTCTTTTGAAATCCTTTCAAAACATTTATGACTTGGCTTTACATGTACATAATTATAATCATGCAATTTCATAAGAAATCATTCATACATGATGGTTGATACACGTTAGGTACAATTATGCCCAGCTATTAAAAGAAATAACATCCACATCGAGAGTGCTATGGTAAACAGAAATAGGAACTCAAAATTGAGATACCGTATCATTGCCACCTAATCAATCATGGGTCTCCGCTTCGCACAATCACACGTAGCCACGTATTGGCTTGGCTTTCGCACATGCACGCGTAGCCACGTATTGGCTTGGCTAAGCTCCTCATAATGTACTGATCAATTTTTCTAGAAGGTTTAGAGATTTGAATCTGAAGGTCACGTACAACGCTACCTCAACTCTCAAACCAATCGTAATAAACATAATACGTGGGATATTAATCATGGGTCTCCGCTTCGCACAAGCACACGTAGCCACGTATTGGCTTGGCTTTCGCACATGCACACGTAGCCACGTATTGGCTTGGCTAAGCTCCTCATAATGTACTGATCAATTTTTCTAGAAGGTTTAGAGATTTGAATCTGAAGGTCACGTACAACGCTACCTCAACTCTCAAACCAATCGTAATAAACATAATACGTGGGATATTAAAAGTTTAAAACTACACATACACACACAAAGTCCATAGTCTGGAATGTAGGATAAATCTCTCTACCTAGAATCCAATGCTCTTCTTGCCTATGCATCCGCATATGTTTCGAATCCATCTCCTTCTTGTCACGTCACAAAGAAATGATTTGGTAACTGGTGTTCCTAGTGTCCAACAATACGAAACTTAGTCAAAAGTTAAGTTCAACACAATCTCGCTATGACCCATTCTTTTAGGTCACACGCTCCTAAAGACTCTAGTCCTAAGTGGACTAAACTCTAGTCTTTAGGGTTTATTAGTTTCAAGTTTTATCTTAAAGTCAAACCACTTGCTAATTGCTTTCGTTCAAAAGCAATTCCATAAATTAATTTAGGTTAGAATAAATCAAACCTAAGTACTATACAAATAGTTCAATAAATTAGTATTTCTTCAACATATTCCGCTAATTAATCGAACTTGAATAATAGCTTAAATCCAACTTAATCTCTACCATAGGGTCATGCTAAGCCTAACATGCATGTTATTAGCCTTAAATTAAATCTTTAATTAAGGTTACAACTAATCATGCTTAATTCACTAAATAAATTAAGCAATTAAATCTCTAAAATAAACCTAGTCATGCTTAATTAATAAATAAATCCTACTTAATTAATCTAAGCATGCATTCTAAAATTAAAGCCTAAAAATAATTAAATAAAATAGAAATATTAAAATACTTACCTGGTTATATACCTCCAAAGCTAAACTCCAACTCTAAGACTCTTCCTCCTTGCCAAGCTCTCCAAAGAAAACTTTTAAACTATGAGAATAATTAAATAAAACAGAAATATTAAAATACTTACCTAGTTGTAGACATCCAAAGCTAGACTCCAACTCTAGGATTCCTTGTCCTTGGCAAGCTCTCCAAAGAAAACTTTTAAACTATGATAATTTTCTTCTCTTTTGATATGTCTCTTCTTAGAAAGACTCCTAATTAAAGAACCAAAGAGTGAGTAACTCTAACTTTACTTGGTGGTTCAAGTGAAAATGAGGTACAATGATATTTATTTATAGGCACAAGGGGGTGGGAAAAAGTTCTAAGTTTTCAATATGGAACAAATTGCACTAAAAATGTACTAACAGAGGCTAAAACACAAATTGGGTCGAAAAATATCCGGCGGGTCACACACTTTGTGAGCCGAAATGGGTAGACCGACTCGGATAGGAAGCATGCAAGTCAAAATGACCCGTTCGCTATAGTGACTGCCTCCACACGGAATGAACAGTTGCGATTGATTTGGTTTAGTTAAGTTCTTTTTAAGTTGTATAGTTCTAAGTTGAGCAATTCTTTGGTTCAGAGATTAAGCTAAGGAGGTTTACAACTGAATATTTGCTCTCCTAAACCTTTCTTTTCAAGTTGAATTATTAGCATGACTATTCAAAGTTGGATTTATAGTAGAATAACTAATTATGCATGAGAATTGGATTATAGAATTGCTGCAAACTGATTACACAATTAGGTAAACAGACTTAATCTTGTAAACGGACTTATGTGTTAATAAACGAACTTAATAACGGATTGAGGCCACCTTTTTAAAGTAATCGAACGACATGATGTTGAGGTCAGTTCGTGAGCATACATTTGCTGGACATTAGGCTAGAGCTCTCCCAGTCTCCAGCCCTGACCTAGTCATGTTGTTGGACTTTAACTGGTTAACCTCCATATTTAAATTAAAATGGAACTTAAGTAGAAGCCCTAGGCCCATAAAGTACATAGATTCGGTCTTAGTAGACTGGTTTTTGAAATTTTCTAGGCAAGTATCACCAAAAGGAAAGGTCATGCCGAGATCAAAATTTACTTTTAACTGAATTTTTGTCGAACTTGGACTTTCTAGTTATCCAGAAAAGAAACAAAAGTTGTAATTTTTTCAGGTCTCGTCTTAAGAAACTTGGCCTCTACATTGTAATAATTGTCAATAAGACCAAAAATATGTCATGTCACAATAAAAACTTAAGATGAAATAAAATATTTCTCAGAAGTTGTATGAGACAATGATATATTTATTCTTTAGCATTGCTGCCACGTCTTTGAGCTCGTGGGTACATACACGCACTAGCTATTTGAGACTAGGTGTCTCTCTTTTCCCAATGTCTACATCTTGAAAATTGACATGCTCCACTATTAATGCAGTACTTTGTATTCATACAACTTTCATTAAGGATAACTAAGTCAAAAAATAATTTTTGTAACTACACCTCTATTAAGTAATAACCTCATTGCAATAAAATTGGTTTGGTCCCAACATTATTACTATAGAGAGGTTTTATTGTATATGTACTTTAGGTTGTTGGTTTCCTTTCAATTGACTATTTGGTCACTTTTTATGTGCTTGTAATTGACAATCGATGCTTAGATGGATTTAATGTCACGCTCCAAAACCCGAGTACGTAACAGAGGCACCTATCTTGAGAATACCTGAGACTACAACAACCAATCCCCCAATGTTATAATCCCAAATATTCGCAAAATAGGTTAAGCCTTTTGGTTTAGTAAAATGGGTTGGATCAGAGTGCTTGAGTTTACAGCGGAAAAATATAGAAATAATTAATTCATAATTAAACCAACCCTCGGAGCTACTATTCTTTAGAGTAACTTCAAAGAAACTGTTTATATAGACTCGATAATTCAAAAGTAGACAACCCAAGGACTCAGTGTATATATAGGATATGACCAAGGGTATATAAAGATATTAAAAGGTCACCAAGGACCTGCCCAAGGAAATATACTGACTAAACAGGAACACAGGAGTTGACAAGCTCGAGACCGCACCACCACCCCTCAATCGAGGCCGTCAAAGTCCAACGCGCAGCACCTAAGAGGGAGAAAAACAACAATGTAGGGGTGAACATCACATACGTTCATTACTCCCCCTCAGGGAACTTCCTGCTAGGATTGAACAATAGTTTGAGATAATTTAAAATCAAATGCACAACACAAACTAGTTGTCAAACTTTGTAAAATTAGTAGCATGCTCACACACTTTTCCGGGCCCAAGTTCAGAATCATACCTGTTGACCAGCCGTTGGGGCTAACTACCCTCTCACAAAAACATAACAAAGTCCTGCAGTCATTTGACTGGGACACAGGGTAGCAAAAGTGGCCATTTCATGGTTATATTGCCTAGATTGGCCTCCCAAGAAGGACAATCGATCAGTCCGTCCATACAACCCCTCATGAGGTTTTGGGGATTGAAACCCAGGGTCTACCGTAAAGGACCTTTCACTCTCAAGTCAAACAAAACAACAATCTCACAAGAATATGCATAACAATCATCATTCCCCTCATCATAAAACCAAGCAGATATGCCAATAAAAAACATGCATCTTTATCACACAGTATTTATTATATAGTACATGCAGGAAATCCACTAGTCAGAGTGTGTTGTCCCCCTACCTAGCGTCCAAAGTTTTTGCCTGTTCTCGAGTACAAATCACAATTTGCCATGTCGCAATGATCTCTTTTAGGTAACTGGAGTTCCTAGTTTGACAACAACTGGTGTTAAAAACGGTCTTCAGGTAAATCGATGATCTTGTCTATTAAGACCAGGTATAATTCAGAGGTTTGACACTTAGCGTAATTGCTAGGCTTCTTTAAATTCTTAATCCTTCATGACCTTGCACCCCGAGGCAAACAGTCATGTCAGACCGTGTGGTTTCTCTAACTATTTTAATTTATTGTCGAAGAGGTTGATCAGATATGAACCTACAACGTGACTAGGTCAGTGCATGGGGAAACTGAGGGAGCTCTGGCTTAGTACCCAACGCCTGTATGCTCATGGACTTACCTTAGTCATCACGTTATTTGGTTACCACTAATATGACCTCAATATTTATTCAGTTCATTTGATAACAACAGTTTAACGACGTTCCGTCTATAACCACAACTTAAATAACATCAGATTAAAATAAGCTGGGTTAAGAGTATACCTGTTGAAGAATTCTCATGGGTAGAGTCTCGGTACTACTAGACTTGCTAAGTAATAAGATTAAAATAGCCTAATTAACAAGAGATTAATTTAACAAAATTTTAGCAAAAGTTCGACAGAGATCAAGATTTTACCTATGGAGTTCAGAAATGATTTTTTTTAAACTTCACCAAAATATAGCCTTAACACTACTAGAATTGAAGAGCTCATCACCACGATTGTGTGGGCGAAATCGGATCGTCGATCAGAGCTCAAGAACTCAAAATAAACTCAAAACAAGATTGAAGAAGAGAGAAAAGAAGAAAGAGGAGAGAGGAGAGAGAAGCTCTTTCTTGGGAAGCATGCGGTTGAATTGTGAAAATCAGCTAGGGGGGTGCACTATTTATAAGGGAGAGAGAGTGAGTCAACCGAGTTGATCGAGTTGACTCAAGTCAATCGTCACAACTTGGAGCAATGAGGAAGTGACACATGGCGCATGCCCTGACACTTGGCTGCACATGCAGCCATCAGATCTTGCTGCCATGCAGCGATGGACGCTCCAGATCGTGCCACATGGCGCGATCTGGTGATTTTCTATTTTATTTTCTTCTTCTTATTTTTCTCAACTTCAAAAATTAATTAAAAATAGCTCGGGACTCAGAAAAATACCTCGAAAAATACTACGGACTCGTATCGACTAGTACTAATTAACTATGAAGTCAAATTACCAATTTTCCCTTAAAAAAATTTCAAAAATTTCAAGCTCCACAAACTAAGATAAAATGCTTTAAAGAAAAAGAAAATTTGGGAAATTCATAAAATAATCTCCCGGACTCGGAATAATATGAGACTTGCACCGTTGGATTTGTGAGTAAAAGTACTACCTTTTAAAGGTCTAACTTGGGTCAAAACCCTAGTCAAAATTAGTCAAACAATTAAAGCTCAAGGTGGCAAACTTTGATTTTCTAACAAATAAATTCTATAAAAAATTTTAGAAAATAAAGAAAAATCTCAAAATAAATTTGAAAATTTCCGGGTATCACATTTAATAATTGTAATAATGAATGTGACATTTGTGTTGTTGAGATGTTTCATTTGTTTAGCCTTTTAGTTCCTCTTGGGTTCTTGTTTTTTGTCTTTTTGTACTGATTTTGTTAGCCTGATGCTTAATTTGGGCTGAGCTTCTCCTTTGTGTGTTTTCTTTGTTTTGGTTTTTTCTGATCAAATGGGTGTTTTCGTTTTACCTCTATTTTCCTAATATGAAAAATGAATTTCTACAACCAACCAA
The DNA here is from genome assembly GCF_963921425.1 of Dryas octopetala. Classification (NCBI taxonomy): domain Eukaryota; kingdom Viridiplantae; phylum Streptophyta; class Magnoliopsida; order Rosales; family Rosaceae; genus Dryas; species Dryas octopetala. The sequence goes on from NC_141371.1 coordinate 16,818,959, forward strand.
ATAATTAGCTCTAGTATGGATGTAACAGGCCACCCATATGATGATTTGGAAACAAACCAAAGAGTCTAAGGAAGGGTCTTGTATAATAAAAATTAGAAAACAACAATATATGTTGTGTAGGTTGGTTCTCCAAGGCCAAGCTAATGCTATGGAAATGAAATAGATGGTCAAAATCATGGGCCGCATTAGATAGTTGCTAGCTACACTAGACAACTATACATTGGGCTTAATTGTAACGATGGTACATATATATTTGGAACTAATTTTTCAGGTTTCTTTAGCTTCAGCCTCAATAATAAGGCAATTTGGTGGGACCTATCTATCCATCTTAATCTCTGTTGTCAAAATATTAATTAGCTCTAGCATTGCTGGCCCTAAACAAACCCACACATAAACTATATATTTGATTGATCATTATATTGGAAGTTGCACATGTGTCTTGTAAAGGCATGCAGTAGAGTAGTAGTAGCCACTCATTGTATATGAAAATGAATATTCCTAAGCCAAATTTTGTAGTACACGTGACACTTTATGGCTTTTTTGATCACCAATGGACCGGAAAAGATGACCCAAATAAACCCAAAACCCAAAGGAGAAACCCAAATATGGGGGACCAGGAAACCCAAACCCAAAAGCTGACGTGGCCTAGCACATGGGTGAGACCTGCTTTATGACTTTTTCAAAGGTTGAGACCTACAGCCTGTTGCAAATCAAAGGCTCAGATTATGCCATTATTTGTTTTTTTTTTATTCATTAAAAATGGAAAAAAATGCCATAAAATTCCCCCTAATTTTATAACGGCTAGTAAACAAAAATTTCTATATATACCTCATTATTCTTAGTTTTTTCTCACATCATTCTCTCTTTTACACAACAATTTCAATATTCATAATCATTTTATAGTAATATATTAATATTAGTATCATTTTGAAGGGCGTGCTAATTAAACTATTAACAATAATATAATATTCATAATCGTAAAAGTTCATAAACTTTAAATTAACGGACACTTAATCAAATTTATACATGAGTTAAATGGGTGAAAAATACTGAAATTCATTTTGGGTTTCAGCACCATTAATTAGTGTTGCTGAAACCCAAATTTTGGACACTTTTTGATGGCCAAAATGGGTTTGGGTTTTGCCATTGTAGAAGGCCTAAGTTCTTCAAATTTTAGTGCTTTGTCGTCTTCTGAGCATTCTTTTCATAAATATCAAGAACTAGTTTTCTAGTTGCCCTAACATTGGTGACCCAAGAAATTAATGACCATAGTTTTACATATATTTTTGGAATTTTGAAATTCAGGGAAGGGATTTAATTGTCTTTAGAATTAAGGACTATTCTTAGTTGTTTGTGCCGGCATTGTCTAGTCTAAAAGAAAAGTCACAATAATTTTTTTCGTTTTGGTATATGCAGGCTTTACTTAGTCACAATACTTTTGAATCTTTTGATGGTATGATTCAGGGGTCTGAAAATCTGCATGTTGGTATGTGAGCAATCTACTTAGTCTAGACTTTGTTTTACAAAAACCTACTTAGTCTACTCATTTTGCATTTTATTAACTCCAACAGTAAGGAAAAAATGGATAATCTTGTAATCTATGTTTTCCTTTTATTTTCTGTCTTCACAACCTTTAATCTATGTATTGCTTTGCATTCTCTAGGGAATTCAGAAGCTTGGAAGAAAACACCAGTTGTGAACTAGTGTGGTTGTGTGCTGATCAATTATGAAATATGCATGCAACTAGTTGTAGTGTATGTGCGTTTTGGTTTATTCTAGGTTCTGGCATTTGTTTTAGTTAAAAGAAATTGAAAGAAGTTTGTTAAATATTGTGCATTAATTTGTGAACCTTAAGCTGTAATACTAGGATTCCAATTGGACTTTTTAAACAGGAAGAAGGATTGACTACTGGTAAGGAAAGCAAAATAAAAGAATACAAGTGTGACAACTGTTGCCACTTTTTGTATAACTTGTTTTACTTGGAATTTAGAAATAAATACCAAGTTATATCTCGCAAGTATACGAATCGTTCGGTGTAGCGATAGCGTATAAGTACAAGCAATGGCGGCTCAATGGAAAGTAAGGCCTAAGGCGAAACTACACAGAGGCCTTCCAAATATATTATTCAAAAATATTTTAAAAAAATCATTGAAAAATCAATCTTCTTGCTTTTTGAGATGCAAAATTAGTGATTAAATTTTTATATTCAAGTTGTTTTACCAAATTTTTTTCAATAGATAACATGGCTAACCCATATAATCTTTCGTGTGACATAGTTGACCGTAAATAAGTTTTTATTAGTTTTAATTTTGAAAAGCTTTGTTCTGCAGAAGCGACAGTTACATGTATTGTCAATAATATTCTATATGCAATCCAAACATTTGAAAAATAATCAAACCTCGCAGTAAAATTGAGTAGTTCAATTGGAGTTTTTGTTTCTATTGGTAACATTTCTCTTAAAACATTTAATTCTTGAAGAAGATCTAATCCATCAATATCAGAAATGTTGTCATCTTTTAAAAACTCTTCAAGATTAAGACACTTACTTTTCAAATCATCATTGACTAATGACTTTAAAATTTTCAAATCATATAAGAAACCAAAAACTTGTTCATATGTTTGAAATTGTTCAAACCTACTTTGAAGTGAAGAAATAACATGATCTATTATATATAAAAAAAAATACTTAACTCTAAAAGACTCCTCAGCTGATGAGTTGTTTCATCATTCACATTCTCATCAAATTGTTTTTTTCTATAAACCTTATGTTTTTCACGAAAAATAGGATCTATTTCCATTTCAAGTACAATCTCTTTAGCTAAAATCAAAGCAGATTCAAATCCATTTTCCCTATATTTTCAAAGAAAGAAATCAAGCCTTTTAATTGGTGTATGGCAATATCAATATGCATGTCTTTGGATTGCAAGTGTTTACTAACTGAGTTAATAGCAAATAATATGTCATACCAAATAATCATGCCCAATAAAAATTCAAAGTTTTCAATCTCATATGTTGATAATGTTTCGGCTTCACCTTTTGATATAGGATCTATGTCACTAATTTGTGGAGTAAATCATATCTAATTTGTGGAGCTCGGTATCTTATTGCTTTGACACTTGCTATACAACTTTCCCAACGTGTTTGTGACAATGCTTTAACAGTTAAACTAGTTACATTATCTTCAAAAAATTTACACCGCTTAGGTGAAGAAGAAAATAATTTATATACACGTTGTAACACTCCAAAAAATGTTTTAACTTTAGAACAAGAATTGGCTATGTCACAAAGTACAAGATTAAGATTATGACAACCACATTGAGTGTAAAATGCTCTTGGATTTATTTCTAACAATCTTTTTTGTACTCCTCGATTTTTTCCTTTGATGTTAAATCCATTATCATATCCTTGTCCTTTTATGTCATTAATATTAAGTTCAAGATAAGTTATTTTACCTATAATTAAGTTTCATCAAAACGTCATTTTCCTGATGTATCATCTATTTTTAAAAATTCTAAAAAAAATTCATATAGTTATTGGACTTTTTGAAACATCCACACAACGTAATATAAGAGACATTTGTTCATGCATATGATGACTTATATCTGGTGTGCAATCAAGTATAATTGAAAAGTATTTTGCCTCTTTAACTTTTTTAAGAATTTCAATTTTAATTGCACATGCTAACATATCTATCAATTCATTTTGTATGTTACAACCAAGATAATGATTATGAACATCACCATTTTTTATACGTTCAAGATGTTCTTCCATTGTTGGATCAAATTCTGCAATTGTTTTTATAAAGCTTAAAAAAATTCCATTATTTTATTGATATATCTTCTCATTTTTTCCACGAAACCCCAAATTGTTTTTGGTAAGATTTTTTACAACTGCAATAATTCTTAATAATACTTTTTTCCAATGCTCTTTCTCTTTGTTAATGTGTTCTTGTAACTTTTTATCAATTGTTTTATTTTTTTCCAATCTTAATTCTAAATCTATCCAACTACCCATATTAGTCACATGTTCAATACTTGGTTCATGACTTCTTAGCTTTTCACTAAGATTTTTCCAATCTTTACATCCTTCATTAGCCAATTGACTTCTACTAGTCTTTGAATTAAATAGCTTACAACAAAAACAATATACTAGATCTATCCAACTCTTTTGAATAAACTAGCCATGTTCTTTCACGTTCTTCTCCATTTGGTAATTTCCGATTGTAATGTCTTGTAGAGAAATGTCTAGAGTTTTCATCGTTAGGAAAATTGAATTCAAAGTCTTTAATGGGACCTCTTTCCACTAATAAATTTCTTATGTTTGTATTGATGTTTTTCCATTGGCAAGGATCATAAATATTTGTTACATCTTCATTTGGTTCTTGACTTGGTTCTTGGCCTAGTTGTACGTTGGCTTGGTTCTTGGTGTGGTTCTTGACTTGGTTCTTGGCTTGGTTCTTGGTTTTGTTCTTGGCTTGATTCTTGGTTTTGTTCTTGAATTGGCTCTTGATTTGGTTCTTGACTTGGTCCTTGATTTGGGTATTGGCTTAATTGGTTCTTTATTGTTAATAACAAACTTATCAAAAGCTCATTTTTTAGATTGAATTAGTTTTTCTTTTTCTTAAGTTTTTCATACCTTGATTCAAATTTCCTACCAAACATATTTGATATTTATACTAATAATTAAACAACAAAAAGACAAACAAAAACTAAGGAGATACAAGAACAATAAAACCTTGCTCAATTGCAATTTCCACACTAAATGGCTTTGCAATTTCAACAAGTAAACGACTTTGCAATTTCAACAATAAAACTCAAATTTTCAATTCACAAAATTACTCAAAATTGATCAACTAAACCAAGGGGGAGTGAAAGCCTATACTTAGAGGAGTAAAACCTCTCAAGAATCACGGCCAACGGTGGCCGGAATCGACGAAAATGGCTGGCGGTGGCTACTGGCTTCTCCAGCGATTTTTGCGCATGGGAGCAGCTAGCTGGCAAGGGGAGGCTCGGGGATGGATGGCCGGCACGAGGGGATCACGACGATTGTTCTGCTTCAACAGGAAAGTGGCCGGACCACTGCCTTCAATGGTGAGGCCGCGTGCAAGGAAGAGGAAGAAAGAGAAGAAGAAGGTCACAGAGAGAGAGAGAGAGAGAGAGTTGAAAAATAAATTTCAGTTTTGGGTTTTAAAACTTAGCCCAAAGCAAAATTACAAGTTTGCCCCTCACTTCAAACGCCTGTAACTCTCAAACCGTAACTTCAATTTATGTGTGCTTTATGTCTACGTTCTCGTGGGATCGAGATCTATCCAATGAGTTCAAATTCAAAACCAAAAGCCCACTAATTTTAAAAGTCAACTTTCGGGTCAAGCCCAATTAACTCAAAACCTTTTTATTTTCCAACTAAATTCCCAAAATCTTAAAATAAATTTTCAAAATATTTAATATAAATCTTTAAAAAATATAGGGTCTCACAATTCAACTTCTCACTACACCAACCGTCACAACCGCAACACCAACCGTCTCTCTTCTTGTAACTGAAACAACCGAAATCTAATCTAGTAGAAGCAGGGATGTGATAAACTCGTCTTTCAGCAGCCAAGAACATGATATAACACATTCAATCTTTCCTAATTAGGGAAAATCCCCCTCATTGTTCAGTCTCGTTAACGCCTATTATAAACGCAATTTTCTATCGAGCTCAATAAAGCTCTCAGTTCGTTTTCGGAGACAGGGAGAGAATGTTAATTAGATTTGCTACTTCATAGTCATCATCGTCATATGGCTACCTAGCCTGAACATATTAAAGATGTTAATTTCCATTGTCATATTGCCAAAACTCAATGACATCGCACCACTCCTACAACGAATATAAGCATCACATGTGGCTAGAAATTTCAGAATTTTGACTCACTCTCTTTAAAGGAAGTAAAGCCTTAGGAAAAGGTGAAAACAAAGGACAATCATCAGCAACTTCACCCAATTTTGAATTGTCAAGCTCATTACTTTCTCTTATTTTTTCCAGATTCCTTTTTCAGAGGTGTATTATCAATTATATTACCACTTTTAAGAGTAATAGAATCAACATGCTCAACAATTTCACAAGAATTTACACCTTTTGGATTTCGTTCAGTATTAGAAGGAAATTTTGCTTTTTCATGCACAGCCAGAGAATTAGTCTAGTTGAAAATTTGGCTTTTAATTTCTTTATTTTCTTCCATCATTTACCAAACATAAAATCACACTTTTGATTTTTCTATGAAAGATTGAAGTGTGTTACTCAATGATGGTTTAGAAGGAAATGCATTAGGTGCAGAAAATTGTTGGTTAAGGATACTTACCTGAGATTGAGAAGGCTGATTGTTCCAATGAAAATTTGGATGATTCTTTGTTGCAGGATTGTATGTTTGAGAAAAAGGAGAATATGACTTTTGATAACTCCCCAAAGTAGCACAATGTTCTTCATGAGCTCCTTTCCTCACCTGAAAAGTTGGACAATTTTGAACAGAGTGACCAATCTCATAACAAACATCACAAACTTAATTATGCTGAGAAACAGTATGATAAACAGATTGAGGCACATTAGACTTTTCAAAATTTAAAGAAGCTACTTCGTTAGCCAAAGCCTAATATTTTGCTTTTAAATTATCTTCCTCTCTTAATTGGTAAATTTCTTTATTAGCAGGAGATGTAACATTCCTAGATCGGTCAGTGTTCTCAAATGGACTAGGTGCAGTCCATTGGTGGGCTTTTTCAACAATTTCATCAAGAAACTCCAAAGCCTCATCAGGGTCTTTTTGCATAAAATTTGTAATGACCTAGTTTTTAAGATCAAATTATTTTGGTGTTTAACAAAAATGTTTATGTTTATTAATAATGTCTTTTTATTTTTTTAATTAATTATATTATATGTGTTTATTTAATTACATTTTATTTATATTTATATTTATATTTATGTTATATAATATAAACTTATTTTATATATATTTTTATTGAAAAAAAATATTGGCATAAATTCAATTTAGACACATAACTATATATGCTATTTCAACGGGGTCTACGAACTTTAAAATATTTCAAATATACACCCGATCTACTATCTAAATTGAAAAATGAACTTTCGTCCATTGATTCGTTGAGAGATTAGGTAAATGTCAGTTTGGCTTTTGCTGACCAGGATTACTTGGCGATGTAGCGCCATCTCAGCAAACTTTTTTCGTCAAATAAGCGACACGATGACACCTGTCCACCTAACCCCTGACACGGGCCCACAAACTCATCATCTTTTTCTCGCTCGTCGAACACAGGTGAGAGATTTATATTTGAATTTGGAGAAAAACATGATGTTTTTGGGTGACTAAATGGTCAGAAGAGCATTCGACGAGCGAGAAAGAGGTGATGGGTTTGTGGGCCCGTGTCAGGTGGACATGTGTCGCTCATTTGGCAGGAAAGGTATGCTGAGTTGGCACCACGTCGTCAATTAATCTCTGTCAGCAAAAGCCAAGCTGACATTTAACTGATTTCTCAACAAATCGATGAACGGAAGTCCATTTTTCAATTTAGATAATAAATCGGGTGTATATTTGAAATATTTTAAAGTTCATGGACCCCGTTGAAATGACATATATAGTTATGTGTCTAAATTAAATTTATGCCAAAAATATTTGTGTGATAGGACCCCTTTAGTAAGGCTTGGCGGTGGAGAAGTGTGTGTGTGTGTGTGTGTGTGTGTGTGTGTGTGTGTGTTCGGTGATGTGTGTTAGGCGGTAGTCTTTAGGCGATCGATGTTATAAGGCTGGGGTTGTTTTAAACCAAAGTTAGCAAAACAAACCCCAAAACCCCAGTCAACCCAAGAGAGAAGAAAGAAAGGAAAGAAAAACAGAGGAAGAGGGAGAGAGAGAGAGAGAGAAAAAAAAAAAGGGAGAAGGAGGAGAAGAGAGAGAGAGAGAGTGAGAGAAGAGTAACAGAGAAGGATAGAGAGGGAAGGAAAGAAAGAAAACAGAGAGTGAGAGAAATCAAGGAATTCAGACTCCAAAATAAAAAATAAAAAAACATGAGCTCATTCTCTGTCATAGAAAGCTTGAGCATAGCTAATTTTCTGTCATAGAAAGCTCAAACTTAGCTCATTTTCTATCGTAGAAAGCTCAAGCTTCATTTAACAGTTATTTTGATGTTTTCAATTTTAACCAAAACTAAGTATACAAGTTAGAGATCATTTTGTCTAAAGAAATAGCCAATACATATAAATGCATTTACAGCTTACTGCAGCTTGCTATATTTTAGATTTGATATGAATACTCTCCTTTTAAGACACAATGTTGTTGCTTGTATTTGATTTTGCACAGGAATGGATCAAAGATGGACAAGCTAGTCAACTAAAAGGAAGTAGACAAGTATGGACAAAACGTGAAAAAGATACATTGTTGACTTTACTTGAGAATGTTGTTAATCGTGGTATGCGATGTGATAATGGTATTTTTTTTTTATTTTTTTTTGGCCAAGATAATGGGACATTTAAAGCTGAAACTATGGTGCAAATTAAGAAGTCTTGAATGAGAGATGCCCAGATTTCAATTCAAGGCATCATCCACATATTGAGTCTAGGATGAGAAAGTGGAGAAAAACACATGAGATCATTTATGACATAATTATCAAAAGTGGATTTGGAAGAAATTATGCTAAAAAATGCATTGAGGTTGACAGTGATGAAGTATGTGAGGCTTATGTGTAGGTTAGTTTCATTCATTCTTTCTTTCTTCTTTCTGAAATGCTCATTTTTATGAATGGCTAATGCTATAATTTGTTATCCTTTTATGGATTTTTTTTTTCTTTTTTACTATTGCAAATTGTGTGATATAACCTAATAAAGGATATAGAAATATGAAACAACATTAGCAAAGAATGGAGATCAGTATCCTATGGTCTAAGGAAGTAATTACAATGGGTTGGCTTTACTCTTGTGTTTTCACCGATGTCAAAACTAGAAGACTAGAATTAATACATGTATTACATTTGCCAAAAGACTAAACAGATGGCTATCATGCACCACATTTTCCATAGCTTTTAATCACCTTGCGAGATCTCTCTTCTCCAACAATTATTTCTCCATCTTTTCCCAAGTTTGTGAGCAGAATAAGAACACCATGAGCAACCAAACAGTCACTACTACAATTGTATAAATAGACAACAGTCAATAGACAACGGTTCTTATTTTGTCCGTTATCTTAATTTAATACACAACGGATTTTAATAAACTGTTATATGAAGGTATCATATCCAATGCTATTTGGTCGGATGAATTTTCTTAAATTATTAAACACAATAGTTTTAAGTAAAACCGTTGTGTTGGACAAGTTACAGAAAAATAAAAAAATTTGCGGGTGTTTGTATTTGACAAAATACACGCCCGCGTTAATGAAAAAAACCATCGCGCCTTTAACCCCTCAGACAGAACACAGACCTCCTCCTCCTCGTGCCCTCAAACCCAGACTTGCTTCTTCCCAAAACCCAGACCTCCCGCACTCTCACTTTGCTCACTCTTTCTCTTTCTCTCTTCTGATTATGGCCATCACCCATCACCGTCCCTGACCACCATTGTGTCGCCCTTTCACCACCATGTACGCACTCGTCTTCTCATCACCGTCGCCATGGCTGCACACATCTTCTTATCATGTCGACTCTCAGTCGTTTATGCCTTCTGAAATCACTGGATTTATGCTATCCTCCAACCAAATCACACAAAGATTTGGGAAAGCTTGAAACCCTAACCCTAATCTGGACCATTGACTTCGCTGAGCTCACACTGGGCTTTCAGGTGCTTTTTCCCTCACTTTACTCTTTTGTTTTTCCTCTGTGCTAGGGTTCTCACATGAAGTTCTTGATTATTTCCTCTACGTTGCTGAATTTGTGTTTTGTTATCTTTTTTTTTTTTCTTTTTTTTGTAATTTTTTTGTGGGTTTACTTTGGAGGGATTTGAGGTTAGATTCGTTTGTTTTTTGAGGTTGATTCCTTTCATGTCATCTCTTTTTAAAATTTTCTTGCTTGGTTTAATCTCATGAACTAGGATTTTTAATAGGAATTTTTGTTCTTAATTATTATTAATTTTGTTCATTAACTGTTCTTAATTTGTATGATTTTTCTCTGTCATTTTGTAGAATAACAACATAAATGTCATTGTGTAATATGTGTAATATCGATCTCTCTGTCTCGGTCTCTGTTTCAGTTGATTTGTATTCCTTGATGGGTTTTGATTGATTTGTTGTAATTGAAGTTGAATCATAGCAATACCCATCTTTCCGGGTTACTATAGATTTAGCCACTTTCTGAAATGTTTAACTGTGTCATTCCCCATCCTTTGCTTGTCGAAATTAGAGAGGCAAAATGGATTCAGAATTTTAGTTCTCCAAGAGTTGAAGAAAGATTTCTGGTCAACTAAGTCATATAGTTATGATGAACTCTATGTTGAGTTAATTATTGAATTCAAGACTCTTTTGTTATCCTTTCCCTCTTGAATTCAATAGTTATAATTTCTCTTTAGGGGTATTCATCAGTCATCACTCTAAAAGAGTTGTATAGAGTTCTAGTGGAGCTCATGTATAAATTTAAATAAATTTAGATCATGTATAAATTTAGATGAAGTTGACATTGTTTATTTACAATGAATAAATTTGAGCATTTATTTACAGGGCTTCCTTCTCTTTTGCTTTATGTAGGAGAAATTTTCAGGAGGGGGAGGAAGAGATACCTTAGAAAATGCCAAGATTTCAAAGGAGGGCCTTGTTACCTCTGCTAAGAAGAATGGTGGGCCTTGGGAAAATGGTGGCGAAGAGTTAAAACCATGTTGGTCTAAGCCAGCTTTGGGTAAGATTGCTTTACATTTTGAAGTGACTGATAGTTTCATGTATTGTTTATCACAGTCCTGTGTTGCCTAATTCCTTTCTGTAAATTCTTACATGTTACCTGGTTGGCATATGATGTTGACCAGACGGAGGGGTTTGTCCTTTTCTCATTAACAAATGGCCCTGAATACCATGTTTCACAGGTATTTAAATTAAAAGTCCATTTAGTTGATGGAGTTATTTGGCTTTTATTTTTCTGGGTCCTCTAAACTGGAACTTAATCTTCCTGAATATAGTCTAATTTTTTTTTTCCCTAAATTGCAACAAATTCAGTCATTTCATCCTTTTGTCCATTGGTGGATCAAATGGTTGTTAAATATGATAGGAAATGTGTAGTGCTACTCTATGGATGTTGCATATCTTGTTTATATTTTCATAAAGATTTTCTGTTGTACTTTTTTCAATTAGCCACTGATATTTTAAACCAATTCCTTATCCTCTCAGTAATCCATTCCTTGGTATTCTGTAGATTGCTGATGCAGTTGTAGTGGCAAGGTATCTAGGAGCAACTCTTGTACTTCCTGACATTCACTGTAGTTGGTGAGAAAATTATTTTGGTTGTCTTTGGATGCTAAGAGTTCAGGGCCGGACTAGAAAAGAAAATTCAGTTTATTTATTTTTTGTTAGTGATTTCGTTTGCACAAATGAAAAACTAGACTAATCAAGGGGTTCCAAATTCTTGAAAGCAAGATTTTTTTTTTTTTTACTTATGTTTTTGGTTAATCTATTTTCAGAAATTAAACAGGAGTTATGGGTTAATAAAATTATGAGTAAGGTGACAATTACTAAGAGTCTGATAGACATAAGAATTTTTGGGAGTCCTCTGTTGCTATTGTGCAGAAAAATAAAATCATCTTAGTACCAAGACGATCATAATTAGGAAAAAAAGAAATTAAGATTTTTGGTTATCTCTTTTTCCTAACTTCCCAAATTTTCTAGGCAATTTAAGAGTTCCATGTATAGGTTTTTTAGGTATGTAATTGACTGAAATTGTCTTTGGGATTCTCATTTTAGTTATGCTTTAATCTCTTGTTCTACGTTTTTCAATTAAAGTGAATTTCATGTGTGCTTGAATCAATAAGAACAGATACAAGATTTGGATTATTTTTGGACTCATTAGTTGCTGCAGTCTTCATGCCTATAGGATTCTTTGGTGGTGTCAAATTATGCAATGAATTATGTTAGGGATCTGCAAGAAGTGAGTGGTCAAGGCAATGCCACTGGTTGTAGGCTCAAGGTAGCAGGTGTTGCAAGCATTACACTACTTATGATGTTGATAATTGGAAAGGTGTTGATTGATTGCACTTTGATACAAAGGTATGTACACTGACATTTTCAAAGAAATATTTCATTTCAAATACTACTTTTTCACCAATAAAATGTATGAGCGGCAAATATTTTCATGGTAATTTATTATTGTGTCTTACAGTGACATCTTGATTCAATGAGACAAATCAATACTACCTCATTATGTTTACAGTTCAATGTTAAACTATACCAGCATTGCATTGTCCGTATGTCCCTTCCAACATTGATACACCTATTCCTTATATTGTTTGCATTAAATCCAAAGAAGGTGAAATGACTCATAATCCTCAGTTCCCTACCTGTAATTTCTGTATGCCTTTTGCAGACTACAATGACTTGATGGAGCTCACTGAGGAAATGTTGAGTGGTAAATCAATACTACTTCATTACTAGCTTATTCCTTATATTGTTTTTCATTTAATCAAATGAAGGTGAAATGACTGAGTACAATGACTTATGCAGACTACAATGAGTAGATGGAGCTCACTGAGGAGATGTTGAGTGGTAAGGCATCATTGATGCATGTCTCCAACATGTGCTCGTAGGAAGTTTGCTAACTTGAATGAGTTATAGATATCCAACTGTAACATTAATGATTATGGAGTTTCTTCTTTGAAAGGTATTCCATAGTTTTTCTAGTTGTCAATGCATCAATAGTTTTCTGCTTCTCTCAATTTCTGTTTTTCTTATTTGCGTGTGTACACACACACACATTCAAACACAATCATAGACTCTTTATATATGCAATTAGAAGAGTAGGATGGTGACACTACTTACACACTGGCTATGATAGAGAGAGAATCCAACTTTGATGCACTACCATCTTAGCTCAAGCTGTAAAGGAGCAACAACTGCTGATGCTCCTATTTTTAGGAGTATTTCTTATTATTATTATTATTATAGTTGACAGTACTAAGAGAAAATAAAAGGAAAAAGCCTATAAACAGGAATTTTTCTAAGGGAGAGCAAGGAAAATCCAGCATCCTATTTGACATTATCATACTGTTTTCTTTAGGGTATCAATTTGCTGGATCATTTACGTTTATCCCTCATAATGTTTGTTTATCTTTACCTTTCTAAGACTCAGTTGCTCGACTTTCATTTGTGCATGGCAGGCTTGAACAAGCTTAATATGCTGAATTTAGAGGATGCAATGTTACTGCTACATGTCTGGAATCTATTTCATGTGTTCTTTCTCTTTTATGTTTTTTGCTTTCTAATGATTCTGTTAATAACATTGATAATAATTTTTAAGACTCAGACCCCGGGTGTTGATGTTGCTGCTGTGAAGGTTTGCATTTTGGGTTGAATTTTATTTTTAATTAGTACTCCATTTCTGCCTTGTTTCAGTGGGAGCAGAGGAAGGACAACACTTATACCCAAGAAGCTAGATATCAATGAAGTCCGGGCTAAATGGGCAAACTTTGTGGGGTAGTATATGTAGACTAATGTTGGATTATTGCATATATGACACCTTTTTGACTTGATTTTGTAGGCCATGTGTTTAGTTAGACTAGCTTGGAGTATATATATGATTGATTACTTTGTTAGATTAGCTTGGGGATATTAATGATTGATAGGCTAGCTTTGCTGGATAATACTTTTGATATATGGCAGCAATTTGGTAGATTAGATTGATGCTTGATATTTTGGAAAGGCATATATGGAGGGTTTTTGTGTATGGCATGGTTGGTTTTGTAAATGGAATTGGGTTAAGGCATATATACAATTACTATCTTGAAATATCTTATATTATTTAGTATTTTATAAATTCCAATTCTTTATTATTGTGAATGGTATTTTGTAAATGTATAATTTATTAGGAATGTTAATTATGATGGGAATCAATTTGGAACAATGGTTGTACCAAAACAGTCTATCTCATCAGATTGTGCATTTTTGTTTATAATTGCATTGTGGTCAAAGACAATTGGGAGCTTCTTAAAACAGATGTAAACAGGCACATTATACAACCGTTTTTCGATCAAAAGCGTGGTCTATACCCTTAACTTACAATTGTTCAATATCAGAAACCATTGTCTAATCCATAAGCATACCATACAAACCTTAAAAAGCCATTGTGCTAAATGCCTTCATACAACAGTTTCTAACTCAAAACCGATGTACCAAATAAGTATATACAATGGTTATATGGTTAAAACCTAATGTTTTTAATGCATTCATACAACGGTTTCATGTAAACAACGTAGTATGAAAGACCTATAGACATGGCAGTATACCTATTTTCAATAGCCTACACAACGGTTATTAACAATAAACCGTTGTTTTAATGGCTATTTCACCTCGTGTTTCTACCTAAAATAGTTGTAAAACCAATTCTTTACTTAACATAACCGTTGTTTAACATATATATACACATCGGTTTTTAAATATAAACCGATGTTTAAATTGGCACTCAACAACGGTATCTTCCAAATCATTGATTTTAAAGGTTGTATATACAACGGTGGTACATCTATAACCGTTGTGTAGGTGCACCAGGACAACGGATTTTATCCGTTGTCTATTGGGGGTATGAATAGACAACACTCGATTAGACGACGGTAAATTATAAACTTAGACAACGGTGAAAATCCGTTGTCTGATTGCTATTTTGTAGTAGTGAGTGACCACAATTCTGGACAAGTTTAGAGGACTAATTTTTTTGTTTTCCTTACAGCATAATAAGGATGCAGAATGGATGCTTGGAAAATCAATTCCAATATATAAGAGATTGCACATTATTTTTTGGGAAATTAAGATCAAGCAACCAGGAAAGAAGCTCAAGATTGAGCAACTGGGAAAGAAGCTCCAACTCCTTTTAAGTTGGCCAATGAAGTGAACGTTGATGACAATGAAGATAATGAGGTTGAAGAGAGTAATTTATTTTCTTCTTTTCCTAGAACAAACTCAACTTCAACAGTCTCTACTAACCGATTGAGGAAGCGGTTACATGATGGTTCAAATGAAATGGCTATAGTGTTTAAAGAAGTCGTTGTTGAATATACTAAGCCCTAAACCCTAAATCCTTTGTTAATGGACCATAAAATGGGCATAAAATACTTGCTGAGTTTGGGAAGATGAGTTTATCTCTCAACAACCAAAATTGATGCTTTGAATATGATTTTGGAGAAGCCACATAATGAGAGGACTTTTATGACATTGGAAGGTCTAATGAGAGAGGACTTTGTGCATATGTTGCTTGCAATAAGGAGCCGTAATTGGTTGACTATGTTGATGTTTTGAACCTTTTTGATGATTGAAATGTCATTAGATGGACAAAATGTTGTTAATTAGATAAATAGGTGATCTATGATCCTCTCTAACAAAGATTTGCTTGATTGTTTTTGGATCATTTTGCATGTTAACTTACTGTTTTGGATGGTTATTAAAAATAAGGGTGCCCTTATTCGGACCCAACTTTTTAATTAGTAGCTCCAACAACTTAATGAATTATTAATTTACATTTCTATCCTAATGTAAATTGACTATTAAGGACCAAAATTTAATTTTAAAATTAAAAAACAATTAACGTAAAGTATACCCAACATCTCTATATACCCAAAGATTTCCATGGATTTCATTTCCCTAGCAACTGCTCAAACTTACTGTTTTATGAAATTCTCTTCCGCATGTATGCCCTCCAAATTCAAACTCGAGATTTTATAAAAGTGGAAACTCTATATTGCTTTTTCATATATCTAATGTACTTTCTTCAGTAATCTCTAGAAAAATAGAAATCAAAATACCAGACACAAACCATCTTGTTTGTGGTTATTAATTTGTTTTGGGGTTTTTTCTTTATCTTGAGTTTTTGGGTTTTGTTGGAATAGGATAATATACTAACTACAAAGCAAATTTACAATTTTAGAAGGAAGCAAAGAAATAGTAAACCAAAACCAGACAATCATGGCAGACCATCATCTAGCAGTTCGCCTCGAAGATTTGGGCTCCTTCACGTACATTTTAGTATTGAGTGTTAAGAGAAACATTTTGAAATGAACCATCTTAATGATGTATTGGGTGCCGGAATGCTTGAGGGTGGGGATGTTGGGTTTGGGAGGTAGTTCAGATGGGGTGTCGTTGGTGTAGGTGTGTTTTTTTTTTTTTGGCCAATTGTGTAAGTGTTTGTTGGGCATGTGTTTTGTTGGGTTTACTAAGTAGAATTGTTGGGTTTAGTTGTTGGTTTTCAATAATGGTAGTTTAGGAAAACATGTTAGGTATACTAATGAGTTTTAATATTTTTTTAAATGAAGATGGGTCTAAAAATAGTGTTGGGGCTACTAATTAAAAAGTTGGGTCCGAATAGTAGCACCCTAAAAAAAATAGTACAGCTAGTACCATACTACACATTACAACACCAAAGATAGTATAATTTTGTCCAGCTCTTGGTAGCTACAATACCAAACACTTATAGCATTAAAGAAAATACTATACAATACAATACTATGTAATCCTATATCAAATTATACTATACTATACGGCGTACCAAACGTGGCCTTAAATAAATCTCACTTGCACTAGTTTAATAATTGCCCTAATTATCTTAATAACTCGGGTCTCGAAAGTAGTGGTTACTTCTTTTTATAATTAACCGTGATTATTTACACTTTAATTAATTTTTCTTTGTTGGGTCAAATGCTTTTGACTCATATAAATTGTTACACATTTATCTATAATTGCCGCGCAATTAATCAACCCATTCAATGTCTCTAAAGTATTGATTTATAAGTGCGAGATCCTTATGTGCTAGTCCAATTTGGCAATGGAATAATCAAATTTCCATTTGATATATTTTCCCACAATAATAATTGCACTCGTGTATAAAAGTATACAGATTTAATAAATCTATCATTCATCGGGTTTCCAAATGCCTTAAGTGACTTAGCTATATTTTAGGCCTTCTTAAATTAAATAGATTATCTAAAGCTATTAAATTGTAGTTATAATTCAATATGGTCATTCTATTTTGTAGTCATCCATTGTCCTGATCACTGATATGAGATAAGTATGAAGTATTGTGAAAATCTCTAATCATGATTATTATCAGATATCTTTCTAAGTATGAGCCTGATCGAGATACAGTCAAGAAACCTCATTCCCGCTATTTAATTCTCACCCTTGTGCTTCGCCCAAAGTCTTTGACTCACATTAGATCAATCGCATATGACAAACTTTACTTTCGCATTGGGTAAGGCGACAGATCCTTTATTGGCCACTCATATGCCTTCATGTTTCCTTTAACTGAACCTAGCAGTGCACACATTGTACCTCAATACACAATGCATTGTATGACTTAAGTACATCGATCAGAAGCACAAGACAATCTTGGTGTCTCAGGTCAAATGATTAATTTGAATCCAAAACCTAATGAGATATTTTTTTATGGTTGTTTCACTCCATAGAAGAATCTCATTTGTTTATCTTGTTCAATGGACCTATATTTGGATAGGCACTCATGCTCTTGCCTTCGTGTCCCTTACACGCACAATCCAAGATTGATTGTCTCCATATATATTTAAGCAAGATTAAGAGCTATGTTGAACTCAGTCGAATACACTGTTACCTAGACAACCCTTCAATTAGGAACAATTTAAGAACTATCAACGAAGACATATAGCCCTCATGGATAACAAACATTTATCCCCTTATACTCTCCTCTTAAATAGCTCTAAATTAAGTGTTGTCCTTCTTTATGGGTCTACTTAATTGACGAACAACTGCCCAAAATATTGTCTTCAAGGTCAGGTCACGATTGGCCTTAGGGCACACATTTCCTACAAGTCTTCTTCGAGCAATTGGCAGTCAAAACAGGTGTCGAGTGCTCAAAGAAGGAGAAAAATATGTTAATTAGGTCATCATGTAAGTTTAGGTAGCAATGTAGTGATGTACTAAAAGTAGTTTGCAATGTACCAATATCATGACAAAATTTAGTTATATGATATACCAAATTAATATATGACGTACCACATTATTCTACTTTTTTTTTGCACTCGACACTTTGGTTTGTCGGCTTCATATATGTTTGGTTTTAACTTTGCGATTTTGGGTGGAATTCTTATTCTACACCCTAAAAGAGTATGACGTGAACCGAGAAATAGGGTAAACAATAGGCGAAAGAACCCTAAAACCCTAAGACCCTAAACCCTAAAACCTTAAATCATAAACCATAACCCTAACCCCAAAACCATAAACCTTAAACCCTAACCCTAAAATCATAAACTCTAAACTTTAACCTCAAAATAATAAACCCTAATCATATAACCTCAACCATAAACCCCATGACATATGTTGAGTTCTTAGCCTAAAAAGATGAATTTGAGTGCAAATGTAAACAATCATATGATTTTACTCCACATGGCAGTTCAAAATTAGACCTATACTTAATTTTCTGATTATTTAAATTGTGGAACTTAAATCTCATAAATTATTATTTTGAAATATTTTAAATAATAATATAATCGATTTTGTAACGGATCTAAGCCTAAAGTTTCCATTAAATTAATTCACTACAATAATGTAATTGGTTAGTTGCAGTTGGTAGGTAGCCTAGTTGGAAGTGTCGTTAAATTTATCCATTTGCACAGAAGTTCGATTCCTCCCCCTCTAAATAAAAAAAACAATAATGCTAAGAATCCCAAATTTAATTTCAATTACATATGTCAGTGTTTTACTTGTTGTAAAATAAATAATCCTTAAGATGGGTCTTGTATGAATCAATGAAATACTGATATAAATACACATTTAAAATCTCTAACAATGCACATAAAAAAAATGTAATTGGTTAGTGAAATTAAAATGTAAGAAATTTTTTAGGGTTTTCGAAACCCAGGTTTGTAGTTACGTGGTTCAATTGAGAAATTATTTTGTATAACCGATATATTGCCACATGGTATAACCAGTCTATTTGTTATAATATGAGTGAAGAGAATAACTTACCTGGAACGAGATATCACAGCTGGTATCCCCCTCTTTTTTTTTTTTTTCTCTCTCTCTCTTTCCGCTCTCTTTCTCTCACTACCGTTACACAAGCCTGCCTCTATCACAGGGGCATACAAGTTATTCTCTATGGGTGAATATTATCAATATTATATCTTATTAATATAAATATATCATCCAATAACACCTATTGGATTAATTATATCATATGTCAGTATAACCGCTATATCTCATATAGGCTTAATTATCGATTTACCATCCAAAACTGTAACTCATTCCCACTTTACCACCTGAAAGTTTTTTTGTCCCAGATTACCACCTGTAACTTACATCTGTGTCCCATTTTACCTTGTTCCGTCAACAATTCCGTTAATGCTGACGATCTGGCCGTTAATGCTGACGTGGCACGCTACATGTGCGCCACGTGTCACATCTTTTTTTATTTTTCGCATTTTTTTATTTTTATAAACTTTGAAAATTAATTAAAAATAGCTGCGAACTCAGAAAAATACACGAAAAATTCCTACGGACTCGTCTTGACTAGCACTAATTTACTATAAGGTTAAATTACCAATTTGCCCTCTAAAAATTTCCAAAAAAAATTAGAAAGTCCAAATTTATTTCTAAAAAATTAAAATAAATTTTCTTCTATTAAATAAATTCTAGAATTTTCGTAAACTCTTGGACAAATTCTCAAAAATATTTTGAAAAATTACCAAAAGCCTGTTTTAGAGAATTATTTTGAGACTTTACAGAAATTATAGAATTTTTCTAGAATTTATTTTATAGGGAATTTTATTTTCCTCTAAGACTGAGAGGTCTTTTGGGTAGCAAGTGTTCACTAGAAATGTATTGTTAGTTTTTAGAAGACTAACGGTGCAGACCTCATATTTTTTGGAGTTCGGGAGATTATTCTATGAATTTCCAAAGAATTTAGAGTATTTTAATTTTCTAGAAATAAATTTAGACTTTCCAAATTTTTTGGAAATTTTTAGAGGGAAAATTGGCATTTTGACCCCATAGTAAATTAGTACTAGTCAAGACAAGTCAGTAGGAATTTTTCGTGTATTTTTCTAAGCTCGGAGCTATTTTTAATTAATTTTCAAAGTTTATAAAAATAGAAAAATCAAAAAAATCAAAAAATACTAAAAAAGATGTGACACGTGGCGCACATCCAGCGCGCCACGTCAGCATTAACAGAATTGTTGACGGAATAAGGTAAAATGGGACACGGGTGTAAGTTACAGGTGGTAATCTGGGACAAAAAAACTTTCAGGTGGTAAAGTGGGAATGAGTTACAGTTTTGGGTGGTAAATCGATAATTAAGCCCCTCATATACCCTATAATTTTTCCAATTACAAGTCAGGAGGTGGGTTTTGAGGTTCGGGTTTATGGAATCCGGATTTGGTTCAATCCAATTCAATTCAATATTGTTCTAATCTGAGGTTAGGAGCCTGATTTCAGTGTCTAGGGTTTGTTCGCGCTCTAAAAACCTTCTACAGATTGTCTGTTTCAGTAACACACTATTGTCGTCTCTTCCTCTTTCATGGACCTAGCAGAACCTCCAGCTCCTCCTCCTCCTCCTCCTCCTCCGGTACTCTCTTTCTCTCTCTCTCTCTCTCTCTCTCTCCATATATATATATATGTGTGTTTATATTATATAATTCGATTGAATTTGTATGCGAATCTAATAATTTGAGAGTTAAATAGTTTTTGGAGGTCAACTGCCAGAGCTCAGGCATGAAAAGGCGCTTCGCATTGGGCACAGAGGCAGGTTTTGCACTCTCACTGATAAACAAGAAATTGGGTAGGGAAGACCCACTTGCTCTGCACATTGAAGCCGTCAAAGAAGGTGAGGAGCCCATCGTTTTTGGACCCAGCTCGGTTCTCGTTGATTATGGCAATGGCTGGAGGTTACAGACTGTTACCCAAATGGCGTTTTCTGGTAATTGAATGTTTATTAGTTGAAATCAATTTATTAATTGGCAAAAAAAAAAAAGAGAATGTTTATTAATTGAAATCAATTTATTTTTTCTATTGGTATGGTTAAAAATTATTGAATTGTGGGTTGTAACTTGTAAGAGCATTTGTTTTTGTTCAAGTATAGGGGTTGGAGGTGCAGAATTTGTAGGGATTGGAGGTGGAGAAGAAGTTGTCAGGCCAATGTCATTGCCGCTTCCTGACATAACGGTAAGATTTTCTTAATGTGCTTATTTATATATTTGTTTGTCTTGTTTATGTTTGTGTAGGTTAACTGGGTTAAGAATATTGTTTGAGATCCAAACTATAGATGAGTTCGAATGGGAAATTTGTTTAGACTGATTCTCTGAAAATGTTCTCTTACCAAGAAAGAAGATGAAAATTTAATAATAACGGATTTGGTGGTTTTTGTTATCATGTTGGTGAATTCATCATATTTTCTTAATTGGCTCGTGAAGCCAGTGATGACATTTGTGGAACTTTATAGGTCGCAAGTAGATTCTCTGAAAATGTTCTCTTACCAAGAAAGAAAATGAAAATTTAATAATAACGGATTTGGTGGTTTTTGTTATCATGTTGGTGAATTCATCATATTTTCTTAATTGACTCGTGAAGACTGTGATGACATTTGTGGAACTTTATAGGTCGCAAGTAGATTTTTGACAGAATCTTTAGCATTTCATAGGAAGAACATGGGTGTAAAACCAAGACTAGATATATTCCCTTGAATAGTTTTCATGGGTCCTATTTGGAAGTGCAATTTCCACGGCTAATTAGGAAGGAAGATATTAAAGTGATCATAAAAAATATCACAAGGACCCGTCCTGGTGATAAAATCCACCTGTCTCCAAAGGTTAGTCTTGACTCTTGACTTCAATCCCAGCGGTGTCCTTTAGGTTACATGGCAAAAGTAAGTAAATAAATAAAAGAAAGGAGATGCCGTGTGAAAATTCTTTTATGGAGCATATATGACAGTACGGAATTGTCATTTAGATGGTCTAAGAAAATGCTTGGAAATATGGGATGTAAAAAAAATAATAATAAATACTTAGAAGCATCTTAAAAGTTCATATTTAAGAGCAAATTTTAAATGCAAGAACTGAATTCACACAAGAAAATTCCATTACCTATGGGAACATCATATTCATTTCCCAGCAATCATCTATGAGGAGGAAAACGTTACGTGTGGAAAGAAGATAGCTAGCTAGCTATATGATGGGAAATTTGGGTCATATACAAGTCAGGAATAAGCTTAGGTATGATAAGGTGGCTGCTCCAAGTACTAAGCATTTCTTTGAAGATATTACCTATTGCTCTGCTCCATATGTTAAATGACTCTTAACACTTTTAGCGTTAGTTTTTAATTTACTAAATTCCCCACTACCATTCCACTCAATTCTCTAGAGTTTCCAAGAGGGCAGATAGCCTTATAATGGTTTAATCATTGCTTTGTGTATGCTTGCTATTATATTTGCTGCAATATTTTGATATGCCATGTCACAATAAGGAAGCCTAATCTCTCATATGTGGGGAATGATAAGTTTGTGCTTGTGAGTCCTGGTTGTCATGTTAAGTCCTTATTGTTACGTAGCTAAGTTGAGCAATTAGGTTTTAACTTTGAGAGTCCAAAATTCCATCCATGACGTGTTCACCTTATACCCTCCTAGGACTCATGTTAACATGCACTTGGATTCGGGGTGCGATTTTCTCGTTTTATTGCTCAATGATGGGGTGCGCTTGCAATTTTGATGGTGATTTGTTTCTCAAAGCAAAAGGCCAACCCAACAAATTGATTCAACTAAAGTTATCATAACCACAATATGTGAAAACAAAATCCGTTTAAAATTGCACAAAAACACATCAACCATAGAAAACAAAAAAAAAATTGAACATCACTTGCAAAAATAACAAAACAAAAACTATCCACAAAAAAATCGAAGGAAAAAAACACAGCAACTATACAAAACCAGTAGAAATAGACTAGAAACCCCAAAATCCATTTCTGGAACCTAATATTCAAAGACCCATATGAAAAAAATGAGAACCACCATGATAATTTGAGCAAAAAATCACCACCAAAATCAAAGACCCACCCCAAAACTGAGCAATAAACCCGAAATTCACACCCCAAATTGATGAAAACAGCGAAAATTGAGCGAAGAAGACTGACCCAGAAAAAGAACCCCTAAAAAACAAAAACTCATGTATATCCATTCCTAAGAAGGTTGAGTTGCTCACACAATGGTTGTCTTCGACAGTGAGGAGGTAGAATCCGGTTAGATAAAGACTCAAATGGAGAGGAATTCCATGGCAGGCAACCCACACGCGTTTGAGGACTGAAGAAGAATGAACAGTAGCGACATGTGTAATTTTGTTTTTACCCACATCTTTACACGTGTTATTTTCCAACCATTCAGATCTTTAAACTTCATCCAACGGTCCATAAAGTTTGTCCGCAATTTTCTGAAAAGTTCAAATGTCCTCTCTAAAGAAAGACTATATATATATATTTGGTAATGTTCTCTTTCCAGACAATCTGGCAACATAAGCATGATCCGTGATACATATATATAGGCCCCTTCTATTGAGGGATCCCTCATTTAAGGGTAAATAAGGGATCTCTTATAAGGGCCACTCCACATTGTGTTTTGATGATCGGAACCGTCAACATTTTAGGTCTCCTTTGAAGGATCATTCTTGTAAAAAATTAGCTAAATCGGAATCATTTACGCATTTGATTTAATGTTCATCATTTCAAGTGCTTATTGAAAATAATTTGTTCGTCTATGTATTTGATCAAAGTTAGATAGTCTAATGGTTTTTTATTTGTCTAATTTTTTGCAAAGATAATCTTTGAATAGAGACCTAAAGGAAGGGAGAACAATGTATTTGGCAAGCTGGGAGTTAGTTTCGCAACCAAAGAAAAAAGGGGGTTTGGGCTTAGGTAATTTGGTGGCAAAAAATAGAGCTTTACTTGGCAAGTGGTTATGGCGTTTTCCTTTGGAAAATGAATCTTTGTGGCATGCCGTGATCAGGAGTAAATACGGTCTTCATGAAAACGGCAGGGATGCAAAAGAAGTTGTGAGGGGATCAAGTCGAAGCCCTTGGAGAGATATTAGCCAAGGGTTGAGCAGTTTTTTAGAAGCTGCAAGTTATCAGTGGGAAATGGGGTGACTATCAGGTTTTGGGAGGACTGCTGGGCGGGGCTGGAGACCTTTAATTTTCTTTACCCTAGGCTGTATAATTTGTCAGATAAGCATGGGGTTACGATAGCAGGGATGGCGGAGGGTGTGAATTCTTCATTAAATTGGAACTTGGGTTTTAGGAGAAACTTAAATGATGCAGAAGGCGAGGAGTTTGTTTCATTACTCTCAGTATTAGAAAGAGTTCATATTTCAATGACTAGATCTGATTCAAGGGTATGGAGGTTGGATTCTAACGGCATGTTCTCCACAAGGTCGTTTTTTGGTTACTTATGTGAAGTTGGAATTGGCACCCCGTTTCTCCCTGCTGGTTTGATTTGGGAAGCAAAGGTTCCTTTAAAAGTTAAAGTTTTGGCTTGGCTAGTGGCTCATGCAAAGGTAAACACTTGTGATAATATTCAGAGGAGAAACCCAATGGTGTGCCTTCTGCCGAATTGGTGTGTGTTCTGTAAGGAAAAGGGTGAGAGTGTCAACCACACATTCCTTCATTGTTCTGTGGTATCATCATTATGGTCCAAATTGTTCAAGGAAGCAGGGTCTTGGTGGGAAATGCCAGAGGGGTGCTGTTCTTTGCTAAGTGATCAGTCAAGGGGTTTTGGTGGGGAAAAGAGGGCTAAAGTGCTTTGGAGCTGCAGAGTATTAGCCATTTTTTGGGTTATCTGGATGGAGAGAAATAAAGAATTTTTGAAGATTACAAAAGGGTAGAAGTGGAAGAATTGTGGGAGTTAGTTTCTTATTGGTCATCCTTTTAGGCCTCTGTGTCTAGTGCTTTTAGGGGAGTGCCTTTGTTTACAATACTTTTTGACTGGAAGTCGGTAATTAGGTAGTTTCGGATTGAGTTGTTTGGTCAAGGACCTCAAGGTTGAGTTTTGAGGGCTGTTTTTTTTTTTTTTTTTTTTTTTTTTGGTATTGTACCAAGTTAATGGACTCCTTGTCCATTGGTTGTACAGTGTTGTGAGCTCTCTTTAATAAAGTTTCTTTCTTTTCAAAAAAAAAAAATAGAGACCTAAAACATAGATGGTTCGGATCGTGGAAATACTATATGGAGTGGGCTCTATAATGGATCTCTTAAATAAAATTATTTTAGGGATCCCTCAATGGAAGGGGCCTATATTTATATATATAGGCTCCTTCCGTTGACTTATAACTCATCTTAAACATGATGAGGTATGGCTTGTGGGACCTACTCCACATTGTAATTCAATTATCAAAGACGTTTATTTTTTAAGTCTATATTACAAGGATCATTTTTGCAAAAAATTAGATAAATCGGAAATCGTTTAACCATTTGATTAAAGGGCCATCATTTCAAGTATTAATGGAATTCGCATATTCGTTTATTTATTCTATTACAATTAGATGTCTTAGTGGTTTCCGATTCATCTAATTTTTTGCAAGAATGATTCTTGTATATAGACTTAAAAAATAGACGGCTTCGATCATCAAATTATAATGTGAAGTGGGTCCCACAAGCTATGCATCATCATGTTTAAGATGAGGTATATCTCAACTGAAGGAGCCTCTCTCTCTCTCTATGTATATATATATATATACATGCTCTTTCTATTGAGGTATACCTCAACTTATTTATGTTGAGGTATACTATATTGGGGCCCACACGAGTCGTTTTGTGTCGATCCGAATCGTTCAATTTTTACATCTTCATTGATAGATCATACTTGCAAAAAATTAGCCAAATCAGAAATCATTTGCCTATCCAATTTTGATCAAATAAATGGACGAACCAAATATTTTCGATAAAACCGTTCATTTGTTGATCAAAGTTAGATAGGCAAATGATTTCTAATTTGGCTAATTTTTTGTAAGAATGATCTATCAATAAAGATGATCCTTGCAAACGGTTCGGATCGACACAAAACGACTCGTGTCGGCCCCAATAGAATATACCTCAACATAAATAAATTGAAGTATACCTCAATAGGAGCCTGTAAATATATATATGGTAATGTTCTATTTCCAGACAATCTGGCAACATAAGCATGACCATTGATTAGTTTTATTCTTTTCACTAGATTAGTCCTTCTAGGCTTTGGGTAGAATATGATTTATTTTTTCAATTTCAGAACTGCCAAAGAAATTTCAATATCTTATTATTTTTCTTAGTTTTTTTCTTATTTTTATTTATAAGAAATGCAATTTTATTAATAAAGAAAATGATACAACTACGATGAACAAAATGTCCATCAAATCACGGTTAACATCATCAATCAAAAGATTCAAGACCCAAAATACATGCATATCAAAGCTCCCCCGAATCAAGAAGAATAACACCAAAACGAATGTTCGTAGAATGTTTAGATAAAGACGTCCAAAGTGAATCCAACCCCCTCCTCTTTGCTCTCATAACACCTCTTATTCACCAACGAAGGTTTGGTTTGAAAGGTCAGGCCCATGGTTTGCTCCCGTGTGGTCTGGGGTTCAAATCCCCTCAAGGTACCTACCTAGCTATTTGCTAGAGTTTCCTGCCTCCTAAAGATTGTAGGGTTCGGTAGGAGGCCCCAGTTTTAAGCATGGGTCCACGAAGTGGGTTGTGGGGGATTTCTTGGTATCAAAAAAATAACACCTCTTAATCCTTTCCGACCAAACATTCCATATGAGAGCCAAAATTGCATACCTTCAAAGAGTCACTACCTTCTTGTTATTTACCCCTTGTAAACCTTCAAAATTGCAATCCTTCATGTTAATTTTCATCCCCAACACTACCCCTAATCATTCAATCAACTTGCATACTGCTCTCCCTGTCCACTACAAAACCCTCAATCAAATTACGCTCGCTAGCCCTTCAATTCACGACATCGAAAAAAAGTGTAAAAAGGAACGGGGAAATGGATCACCCACCCCCTAAAAACCTCCAAACTTCCTTGTTGACCTACCATTTATAATGACTGTAGAATTCACTGGACTGAAACAACCGCTAGTCCACATCCTGCACCATCTATCAAAACCCTTCCTATCCAAGACATTGTCTTGAAATTTCCAATCCATTATTTTACATATTATATACATCTTATTTTCAATGTTGTTTAAACCTTGAATCATTTCTAGTTAGCACAGTTTCAAGTCCTTGTATTTCGAGGATGTCGGTTGACTGACATTCAACTTATTCATGAAATTCTAGAAAATTTAAGCTTTGACAACAAAAAAGGTTTCAAATTTAACTCATCAATCATCTATCCTAACCTCCACAAGCTTGGATTCATGTCACTGCATAAAAAATCAAATTGGTGTTTTATGGGTTAACTTGAAACCCTCACAATCATAATGGACAGTTTTTCCCAGTACTGTCAACCCAACCTAATCTCACACTGTGCTTCCGAATGGGTAGGAAATAGTTAAGAAGGATGTGATGTGTGTTTCATGAATTTTTTAATGGGGCTTGGGGATGATACATGCAATAATTCAAATTATATCTGTTTGGTTCCTAAAATGATTCAATTGTTGAGCGTTAAGGATTTCAGACCAATCAGTTTGGTAACTATGCTCTACAAGATGTTAGAAAAGGTGTTATCATTGAGATTGAGAGAGTTATTAACCGATACTATTTCAGCTTTGCAACAGGTGTTTATTAAAGGTAGAAAAAATTTGGGCTTGGTTAGACTTTCTGACAATATATCAGATTTGAGAAGTTGGAGGTTGGAATCTTTAGGATCATTTTATATGAAGTCTTATTTTATATTTTTGGGAGATAGGGCTGCAGTTCCAGATTTCCAACCAGCAGAGCTGATGTGGAAAGCTAAATCTCCTCCCAAGGTGAAGGTTCTAGCTTGGACTGTGGTACATGCAAGGGTTAACACGTGTGTTCTGCTTCAGAGGAGAAGACTGAAATGGTCTATCCCCTCATTGGTATTAAGAGGATTGGGGAAAGTGCCAACCATGTTTCTGTGCACTGGCCAATAGCCCTCAGATTATGGCTGCATATGTTTAGGGAGGCTGGGGTGAGCTGGGTGATGCCAGTAGGATTATGTGCTTTATTGAGTGAAAAACATTTGATGTTCGGGGATTGGAAATAGGCTAAAATTCTTTGGGGTTGGACTGTGTTGGCTGTATTATGGGTCATATGGGATGGAGAGGAATAGGAGAATATTTGAAGGCTGCTTAGGGGTTGGAGTGAAGGAACTTTGGGATAAACGCAAGTTTTGGGCTTCGTTATGGCCGTCGGTCCAGTTGCTTCATGGGCTTATCCTTTTCTACCATTCTTACATATTGGAAGGCAATTGTAAGTTAGGGGCTTCTACTTGGTTACATATGTTAGGTCTTAGGAGTTCTGTTGTAGTGTAGCTTCGTAGTGTATCTGTTCTTGTCCACAGCCTTGTATTTTTGAAGTTTTTAATAAAAAAACTTTATTTTGGATTTGGTGTTAGTGGTGAAAAATTTTGTATGAACAAAAAAGATGGGATAGTCTGTAATATGTATTCTTTACAATCTGGCTCATATGAGGAACTTAATACTAGAGACAAACATAATCAAGGGTTGGATTTACCTATAGAGTCATTGATTTTACAATCGTGTTAAATCCAAACATAAAATGTGTTGTCTCTCACTTGTCCCCGCATGTTAAGTCCCTCATATGAGCCAGACTGGTATTCTTTAAAAGGCATACAACCATATGAATTGGAGATTCCTAGACCATGTCTTGGGTAGGAAGGTTTTGTCTGGCGATGGAGCATTTCAGTCATTGTATATGGTAGGCCAAGGGGGAAGTTTGGAGCTTCTAGTGGGTTCATTGTCCTGGTTCCGTTTACTCTTGTCAATGTCCTAAGTAGATTGTTAGGAAGGGCTAGTGAACATAATGTGATCGAAGGTTTTGTCGTGGGCAGGGAGAGCACATAGGCGTCTGACGATCTCACCTACAGTTTATAGCTGATTCTATTTTCTTCACTTCAGGGGAGAGGGAGACAGATTGGTCAAGATTATTGAACTTGCTCAAGTGAGTTCCGCAAAAAAATACCATTATGCAAGAATACTCTCAAAGAAACAACTCCAAAATTAAACTGAAAATGAATAGTTTGCAAAACATGTTCATATGCACTTCTAACCACCTAATATGTCTAAAATTTAGGTCTTGAAATCACTCTTACCTTCCTACACATGTCAGATAAGCTGGTCAAACTTATAGGCTTTGATATGCATAAATTACTTCGTTTGTGTTCATCAGTACTTGACACCTTCATGGAGCTGAGTAGACTTCACCAAATTGACACAATCAAGCTAAGAACGCCAGTTTTGATAGGAAAATGCCATCATAGAAACATAGACTTAAACAGAAAATTGAAATACTCTCAACTGTTTCTCTAAAGTTTAAATAATCATCTATAATCATGGCTATTTTCTTCAATTAAACATAATACTAAGAACACAAGTTTGGATAGGAAAATGCCAACACAGAAACATAGACTTAAAAGAAGATTGAATCATTCTCGCCTGATTCTCTGAAGTTGAAATAACCACATATAATAATGGCTATATTCTTCAATTAGACATATATCACCTTTCAAGATTTCAATATACGTTTACATTTTTTTTAAGTCCATACCATTGATAATTTCAACAATGTATTATATATCCTATCTCTTCCATTACTATTATACTTCTGCTAGCTTGCCACATTAGTTGGCCCAAGCAAGCATACTCACATTCATTCCATTTTAGACTTAAATGACACTTGACTTGTACTTCAACACCAAGTCATTTGACTTTCTAGACCTATGACCTGCTGCAATTGAAGAAGTATATCTATTGATGTAGAATTAAGTAATGCACTAAGAGTATTCTTTTAGGGGGTGAGCTGGTCTTTTCTAAGAATGAGTGCTTGTTTTTTGTTATATTTTTCTTACTTGCATTGTTAATCAATTTAGCTTATATTAATTTATATTAATAATTTTCTGTAGCGTTCTGACAACCTACATGTCGCAAAGAGGATGCCGAAACCAGCTATCAATTTTATGTACATGGGAAAAATAGCATTAGCTTTCATTCTGATTTTTGTACTTGGTGCAATTTTCACGTTGGCTCTTGAGAACCTTCCTAGACTGATAAAATTTTTCAATCCATCTATGTAATTTTTTAAATTATTCTTTGAAAACTGTCAAAGATAATTTTCACCTTGTGCCAATGTTTATGTGTACTGCCCAACATTAAGTTGATGTATTCAGAAAATATGGTCTATATTGCATTAATCCATCCAAAAATAAGAATGAAATTTCAAGAGTGTTGAATTTTGGTTGATCATGTTCACTTAAAGGGTGATTATGTTGATACCTACCATTTTACTCAATATACCCCTCATAATAATGGGCCAAATTACATTTGTAGTCCCTATAGTTTGGGTTAGGTTTCACTAAGATCCATTTAGTTTCAACTGTATCAATTTTGCTCGTAAAGTTTCCCAATGGTTGCAATTTGAGAATACAAACCCATCATCTTCAATTTTGCCCCCTTCTAACTATACATCTATACCCACCAATCTACCACATATCCATCATCTTCTTCAAAACTCACTCTAAGAAAAAAAATAAAATTAGCAAAACCTCACATTGGTCTAGGAAAAACAAATGGATGCTCAAATCGTTCCTTGGGAGTTGATATATGGGTTCATTATTTTTCCGGTTTGAGTGAGTAGTTTTGGATTTGAGCGAGCTTTTTATTGTTTGGAAAAGTTGCAGTTTGTGCTTCATTCTTCGTTCAATAGTCTAGAACCGAACGACTTAGGAATGTTCAATAGATGGCCACCGAACAACCATGCAATGTTCAGAAGAACACCCCCGAACGAGCGTTGGTAAGCTAACACTGAACCTTTTGAATATGTTTGGTATGCATTCACCGAACGCATTTGAAATGTTTAGTGGATCACTCTTGAATCCAAATTGTAAAAAAATTTCAAAATGTTTTTTTTCTTGTAGACAACTACTGAACACTGAGATGTTTGGTGGTTGTTTACCGAACAATCTCTCTTCATTTGGTTGTTTACCACCTTTTAACACAAATTTTATATTTTTTCAGCAGCAAGAAGGCGATGCTTCTACCCAAGGCAACGAAGTTGGAACATCAGTATTTGTTGTAGACTATACTAAGGAATTCACAACTGATGAGGTAACCATCCTTAAAAAGTGGTTTATGGCTTATAAGTTCTATAAGTTGGATCGGAAATAATATATATTTTATGTGCAGATATTCAAGAGTAAAGATGAATTGGTTAAGTGGACCCGTGTGCAAGGCAGGAAGAACGGTTTGGTGGTTATCATTAGGAGGTCTGATGGAGGAGGGCTCGGTAATAAGAGACCCCGAATAAAATTTGGTTGTGAGAGACATGGCCTGTATAAATCGAAAAAGTCTGATACAAATGACCAAGAGT
Source organism: Dryas octopetala (assembly GCF_963921425.1). Lineage (NCBI taxonomy): Eukaryota > Viridiplantae > Streptophyta > Magnoliopsida > Rosales > Rosaceae > Dryas > Dryas octopetala. The sequence goes on from NC_141371.1 coordinate 16,850,658, forward strand.
CTGATGCAAATGGCCAAGAGGGAAAACGCCGGAGGAGCACTGGTACGAAGAAGTGTGGATGCCCCTTCATACTGAAGGGTACAAACATTGGTGGTGACCAGTGGAAGTTGGAGGTAATATGTGGAGTGCATAATCATCCTGCCGCAATGCATCTTGAAAGGCATTCTTACGCGGGACGGTTATCTGAAGAGGAGAATGCATTGTTGGTGGATATGTCCAAGAGTTTGGTGAAACCCAAGGACATACTGCATACAATCAAACAAAGAGATGCACTCAATGTAACGACGATGAAGCATATTTACAATGCTAGACAACGGAATAGAGTGAAAGAGCAGGTTGGGAGATCAGAGATGCAAATATTGTTAAGTAAGTTAGAGGAGCATAAGTATGTTGAGTGGCATAGGAGTTATGGTGCCAATAATATTGTGTCAGACTTATTTTGGGCTCACCCTGCTAGTGTTGATGTCTTGCGTTCATTTCCACATATATTGATCATAGATTGCACGTATAAGACTAATAGATGTCGTTTTCCACTTTTAGAGATGGTGGGGGTGACATCCACTAACATGACCTTCTCTGCTGCTTTTGTCTGCCTTGATGCTGAGAAGGAAGACAATTACACATGGGCTTTGAGTAGATTGAAGTATGTATTGAATGATGATTCTTTTCCTAGTGTGATTGTCACGGATTGTGACTTAGCACTCATGAATGCCATCCACAATGTGTTTCCCAGTGCCCGCCATTTATTGTGTAGATGGCATATTAGTAGGGCTGTGTTGGCGAGGTGCAAGAATGTGTTTGGGAGGAAGGATATATGTGATAATTTTATAATGGGGTGGAATATGTTAGTCTGTTCGGAGACAGAGGATGAGTACCAGAGAAATCTGAAAGGGCTTGAATCTAATTTCAGTACATATCCGGAGGCACTTGACTATGTGAAGGACACATGGTTGAACCAGTACAAGGAGAGGTTCGTGGCTGCATGGACAGACACTTGTATGCATTTTGGTAACACCACCTCGAATAGGTAATGTCTCTTTTATAGGTACCTTACCTACTACCCCAATTGATTCTTTGTATTTCATTCCATACTTATTTTGATGAACAGGGTGGAAAGTCAACGTGAAAAGCTGAAGAGACAACTTGGCGCTAGCCAAGTTAGCTTTCAGACATCGTGGCCCAATATTCACGCCTTGCTAGAGTTGCAGATCACAGACATCAAGACATCATATGAGAAGAGTCTGGGATTTGTCCAACACTTCTTGAAGCATGAAGAGCTAAGGAAGTTGAGGGGGTTTGTGTCTATAACGGCCCTGAATATGATCGTGCGTGAGTTAGAGAGAGTGGATTCAGTCGGAGTGGATGCCTTTGCTTGTCGCTGCAACATCCGTCGCACCCATGGGTTGCCATGTGCTCATGAGATAGCTGAGTATAGGCATATTAGTCAGCCTATTCCACTTGATGTCGTCCATCCTCATTGGAGGAAATTAGATTTGTTGGATACCCCACTTATTCTTAATGCACCGTGTAAAGATATTGAATGTTATAATAATGTATGACTAATTGAGGACATTGGAACTGAAAAGAAAACCCTTCGTATCCAAGACATTGTCAAGAAATTTCCATTCCATTATTACACATTGTATATACATCTTATTTTTACTGTGGTTTTTACCTAGAATATTTTCTACTTAAGGTTGAGTGGAGGAACTTTGCCTTCAAGGAGATATCCTTTCCTACCATTGTTTTAGATCGGGAGGCAGCTGGAAGTTAGTGGCTTCTGTAGATAAGTTAGGAGCTCTCTGTTGCAATGTAGCTCTATAGTGTATCTGCATGTTCTTGCTCTACTGCTCACATTCATTTCATTGTAGACTGTAGAGGTAGATTACATGACTTTTGACTTGTACTTCAACACTAAGTCAATTGACTTTCTAGACCTTATACCTGCTCCAATCTAATTAATTACTGATCATGTTCATTAACTAGACTGATTACAACTGCTTCAATATGATTATGTGGTACGTTTCTATCTTTTCATCTACTGTTGCAGTTCTGCAGATGGGGAACAATTTATTTGTGATGCTGATGAGTGAAACTTGTGCTTTGGATAGTGGGATGAGTTGATTATGATCTAGAAACATTTTTCTTTTTTAGTTTCTGATTGAAGAAAAGAAATCTAAGATGTACAGTGGTGAAAAAGTTGCTTTATCACCTCCATTTTTATTCCCATACCATACTCATCCTATCACCACCACTTTTCTCATTCTTTAATTTCCTATATATATATAATATATTTTTTGATGTACCATTAAGTAATTCATAATCTTTTTTTGGGTGTGAGCTTGGCCTTTTCTAAGATTGAGTGTTCTTTTTTCTCACATTGTCAATTATTTTAGCTTTATTAATTAATATTGATAATTTTTTTATTTTTCTTAGCGTTCTCACAACTTACAAGCTGCAGAGAGGGTGCAGAAACCAGCAATCAATTTTATGTACTAGGGAAAAGTAGTAGCTATCATGTTGATTTTTGTACTTGGTGCAATTTTCACGTTAGCTGTTGAGAACCTTCCTGGACTGACATTTTTCACTTTATCTATGTAATCTAGTTTGTTATTCGTTGAGCAGTTTAAAAGAGATAATTACCTTGTGTCAATGTTTATGTAACAAAAACAAAATTAAAAAGGAAAACAAATTTGTTTCCAATTTGTATTTTTTGAGATTTTTTTTTAGTACATAGTCAATTTAACTATATAGAGATTTGTTTTTGGTACACTATATAGAGAATATATTTTTTAGGGCTGCTATTTACACACCCTTTTTTTCTTTTTGCATACCTTTTCTTAAAAAAAAAAAAAAAAAAAAAAAAAAAAAAAAAAAAAAAAAAAAAAAAAAAAAAAAAAAACTCAAGGGAAAAGACCTTATACCCCATCCATTTTTCTTTTGGCTTAATTGTGTTTTTACCACCTAAAGTTTGGGGTGATTCCCACTTTACCACTCAGAACTTTATTTGTCTCACTTTACCACCCAAAGTTTACATTGATTCTCACTTTACCACCCAGAACTTTATCTGTCCCACTTTACCACCCAAAGTTTACATTGATTCCCACTTTACTACCCAAAGTTTACATTGATTCCTACTTTACCCCTGAATCTAGAGTGACAGAATAGACGGAAAAAGGTTAACTGGGACACGAAAAATAGTTTTGGGTGGTAAAGTGGGAATCAATGTATTGGGTGGTAAAGTGGGACAAATAAATTTCTGGGTGGTAAAGTGGGAATCAATGTAAATTTTGCGTGGTAAAGTGAGACAAATAAAGTTCTGGGTGGTAAAGTGGGAATCAATGTAAACTTTGGGTGGTAAAAACACAATTAAGCCTTTTCTTTTTGCACACCCTTCCTAAACAGAAAAAAAAAAAAAAAACACAAACACACACACCCATCCCCGATCACCTCCCTCTCCACCTGTCCTCTCTCCGGCACACACCCATCCCCGACCACGCCGAGCAGCCTACCACCACCGGCGACCACCCCACCCCTCCCTGCCCCTCTCTCCTCTCTCCCTTTCTCTCTCTTGCTCTCTCTTAAAAAAAAATTGGAGCGGGTTCGGTGGACCAGTGCCAAACCCGATGGTTTCGTTCGGTAGGTACCCACCAAACAATCCTATTCTATTCGGCGGGTACCTGTCGAACGAAAACACCGGGTTCGGCACTGGTCCGCCGAACCTGCTTCAATTTGTTATTTTTTTGGCTGTCTGCTTGGGTGAGAGAGAGAGAGAGAGAGAGAGAGAGAGAGAGAGAGAGAGAGAGAGAGAGAGAGAGAGAGAAGAATGTGGTGGTGGCTGTTTTGGCTGTGCAGGTGGTGGCTGTTTGTAGGTGGTGCATGCGGGGAGGAGGGGAGGGCTCGGGGGGAGGTGGTTGGGGTGGGGGGAAGAAGAAGAAGAAGAAGAAGAAAAAGGGTGTGGGGTGGGGGGTGGGCTTCGACCATGAAGAAGAAAAAAAAAAAAAGATGGAGATGGGGAGATAGGGTGTGTAGGGGGGGGGGGATGGGGATGGGGGTGTGTGGGTGAGGGGAGGGCCAAATGGTCTTTTTTCTTGAGTTTTCTTTTTTTTTTTTTTTCAGAAAAGGTATGCAAAAAGAAATTTAAGGGTGTGCAAATAGCAGCCCTCTTTTTTTTTTTTTTTTTTTATTTGAACTACAATCACCAATTTGGCAGTTGCAGTTGCAGATCTCTACAATTGTACAACCCCTGGGTTGCTAATTGTAATCCTAAACATTCAATAACTAAGCCATCACCATCTTCATATCTCTTCAACAATAAAATCTCTTGTATGACCAAAGAATACAACATTCTACAACCTCCACTCACAAATTAATTATACGATCAAATTTGAATCTACTATGTTGGTGGCAAATACCATGGCAGTTGCCATGGCAAATGATATACCTGTGGCAGCCACCATGCTTGGAGCTGCAGCAAGGTAATTTTTTTCCCTCAAATCGTTGTACCTCTAGGTAATTTTAACAAAGAATAAATTTATCATTTAGATAATTTGGAAATAGGAAAGGAAGGTGTGAATAACACTGCTCATATATTTTTTTTTATTAATCATCTGGCATCCATAAATTTTGAACTCAGGACTTACTCCGACAAAGGAAGACTAGATGTCATCTATTAGACCAAATAATCATTGACATATGAAGATATATTGAATATTATAATTGTGAGGGAGTGTGGGAAGGGGAAAATGAGGTGGGATTATGATATCAATGATTCATTCTCTCCAATGTAACCAAGAATATTGTACTTGTGCATGAATAAAATGGATTTGGATTCTTTGCTTGTTTCGATCTTAACCATTTAAATTCAAGAATTTATGTAACTTCACTCGCACTTAAAAAGTATTTTTTGAATATTTTGTTTAAAAGTCAAGCACAAAAAGATAAAGGATCCGAATCCAAATAAATAAATAAATAACCTGAAATACAAAATTTAGAGAGTAACTCATGATTTGAACTGAAATGAAAACCCTTGAGTTTGCCTTCTGGGCACCAGTATAATTGACATGTATACATCTTAAAGTTGTATATTCCATCGATTAAAACACAACTGTATGACTTTTATAATTGCAATCATTAAGACTTTTTAATCTCTTTTACCTATGTTGATGTAGATGTTAATATAAAGGATGGTATTGCTCCATCAGCATCACAAATAAAACTTGAAATTCAAGTGGATCAATTTATTTGTGATGCTGATGAGTGGAACAAAGGGTTTTGCTTTGGAAGCCTCAAAGGAGAATAGAAGTGAGAGATGAGCACGGGAGAGAAAAATTGATCCGCCGTTTTTTGCCTTTTCAGAGATATTTTGAGTTAAAATATTGTGTAATAAATTAAGAGTTAATTACATTTACACCCCCTGAGATTTATCATCTTTTCACATACACTTCTTGGGGTTTTAACAATTACATATACACTCCCTGAGGTTTCAAAACTGTTGCATATAACCTCCTATAATGAGACGGAAAATAATGAGAAATTATGCAAAAAGGTATGCTAAGGGGTTAAATAGCCTAATAAGATTACTCAAAGTGTAAGGTCCAACCTCAATACAAATATTTTCTTTTTTGTTTATTTATTTTTTTTCTTTTGTAGGAGGTTATATGCAATAGTTTTGAAACCTCAGAAGGTATATGTATAATTTTTGAAATCCTAGGGAGTGTGTGAAAAGACGATAAACCTCAGGGAGTGTAAGTGTAATTAACTCAATAAATTAAATAAAAATCAAACTTAAGTATTACAGGTGTCACATTTTTATTGGTTTGTAACACCAAGTCAGATTGCTGACCTGGCACCACAGTTACATGCAAGTTCTTCTTTTGGAGGATTGGGTATTCGGAATGCTGAAGGTTCTCTAATGGTTACAGCGAGGGGTGGAATTGGTTTGGTAACCGAACTAATATCTCACCACCGACTACCGAACCGCCATAGGCGGTATGGTATGGCCAGATTTGAAACTGCCACCGACTGCTTCAGTTTTGGTAGATCGGTTTTGGCAGCGAAAGTGAGCTAAAGAGATGTGTATTTGCCACATCTTATTTTGCACACATCATTTTTTATTTGCCACATCATAATAATCTTATTATTATTAAAAAACTATATAATCCAACCTAAATTAGGACTTAATTAATAAGAGATGTGTATTGTATATTCTTCGTCATTAAGGACCTCTCCTGCATGAGCCTAGATCCTCTCCAATACTTTTTTCTTCCTCTTTTCTCTCCCATTAAATCTGAATCATCGATCTAACTCGTTAAAACAAGATCTTTCTGTTATTCTTTTAGGAGAATAAGAGAAATCTTCATCATCTTAATTCTTTATTTAATGATTTCTCTGAGAAACAATTGTTTATTCATAACCCAAGCTTAATTGTTGACGTCTCCAGCTTCTTCATCTCTCTTTTCTATTGCTGATATTGGAAAGCATGTTAAGGTCCAAATCATATCATCATCATTTCACTTTTTCTGCAAATATTCCTTCTAATTGCAAATAAATTTATCCAAAATATTATTAAATGATAATCATCAAGAACAGTGGATAGGTATAATCCAATCCATGAAGGCACAGCAAGTGGCTTTATTGCTGCATTTCCCCCTCTCTTTTTTTTCAATTTCTTTAGAATGGGGAAATAAAAAGAAATGGCATCATTAAGTAATTTAGTAGAAGAGAATGAACTAAATTAAGAACCTTCAATTCAATTTAAATTAAGAACTCTATTTGCATTCAATCTAATGACTGCTAAATAAGTTTGGCCATCAGTGACTTAGACCGCAGAATATGAAACATTAAAAGAAGCATATATTTTTTTTTTTTTCAAAAGTTCATTTATGGCCATTGGATCTAGTCTAATGAAGTGGAATGGTTGAGATTAGAAGCAGAGGAGAGGACCCAAATTCATTTAGGTTTAATTTGCAAAAATTTTTAAAAAGTTAAAATAGTCTTTCTAAAATCTGATGTGACAATGTCATGTCATTAGGGTACTCTAGCACTCCTCTTAATATTTTTACTTTTCAGAAAAATATAATTAAGAGCAAACAAATCGATGCTTAGTTCTTCTAGATAGCACAACATGTCAAGATTTAAACATTATTGATTTATCTGTATGATTGATATATTGTGATGTGTTGAAATGCATAATTGAGCCTTTATTAATTACATTGACGAAAAGGCCACTTTCAAAATAAGTAAAGCTAGTTAGTGGCATCAATATGTCCTCCAACCCTATCAATCACCATTTGGTCTAGTTGATGGCATTTAATCTGTCTTTTGTTTTTGTCAGAAAGAGATCTTGAGTTCAAACTTCATAAATAACAAACAAAAAAAAAAAAAACATGTCCCCTACCACTTTTAATTTTGTTATACCATCTAATACGATTAGGAATTTCATGAGACACATGCACTATTACACATTTTGAAAAATGTGACTGAATCTCATACAAGAAGAAATTGAAGAAAAAAAATATTTTTATTATTTTTTTAAATTGACCTATTCGGTATAAATTCGTAACAAAGAGGATTAATGAAAATTTAAAATATATATATATATATATATAAGGGGGTGTGGGAGAAGGGAGGAGCAAAATATTAAGAAAAACAGCCGCTTTCTCACACCCTTTAAAATATTTGAGAATAGAGTTGGAAAAGAATCACATATTTACGAGAAACAATTTTCAATATGTAAAAATTAACCTCGTAAAAGCCAATGAAAATCTTGTAATATGATCCTATTTGTTCCAGATTTTTGCACCATTGACAGTCCACAAACTTTACCACAACTCACAGTTGTTTTTGCAAATTTTATTTTTAGATTCTATGATCTACCAATTTTTTCTCGTTTCTCAAAGTCTATTATGTCAATTCTGCTAATTTTGAGAGTACTGAAATTGACATAATGGACTTAAGTGAAAAATGGGAGGGAAATTATTGAACCATAGAATCTAAAATTAAAATTGGTAAACTCAGGTGAGAATCTTATTAAAGTTCACAAATTGTTGTTATAATTAAGCCTAATAAAGAAAACAAATTTCTACGAACCCTAACAAAACCATGAATGTATATATCCAACTAACTTCTCAAGTACTGAAGGTAGAATTCCCTCCCATATCATCAACCATATGGTCTGGAAGTCAATTTGGACAGTCCTTGCCACTCCCAAAGTCAAGAATTTCATCTGGAGGGATATGTCTAACTACCTCGCTACCTATCACAATCTATTTCGCAGTCACTCGAGGTAGAGGTTCTGTTGAAAATCTTGTAAAAACTCATTTGTTTTTCGAACATTACCCAATTTCTACATTATTTGAAATTATACATGATTATATTCCATTCTCAACAATCAAACCATAGAGCTCAACATCTGCATCCTTACACATACACATGCAATAAGGCCAAAGAGTTATGATGTTGCACAACTAACCAAAATTGATCACAAAATTTTCCATTAGCTGATAAGACTTGTGTTCGGCCAAGTTGCTTCTCTTATTTATACACATCCAAATTATCTAATTAGCACAATGCCAGCATCTAATAGAAGCATAAAACTAAAAAACATCTACACAATCACACTAATTGGAGAATCAGATCAAACCAATTCCATGATAAGAAGCATGCTGGAAATTGATGGAATTACAAATTTACAATGCAGCATGCTACCTCAGAATATGGACAGGTTCTGATGAAAAGATAACCAAACCAGTTTGTTTGCTGAGTAATTACAAAGGTTGAACACTTCATTATTACAGCAGCTGCTTGATAATGATTTGATATTCCAACTGAACAATTATTATTTCCCAGGAAAGCCTGCAGAAGAATATCATCAAAATAGGATTAACAAACTAAAAGTGGCAAGAAACTACAAGCAAAATAAAATTTAAATACTCAATCCAATAGTTTGAGACCAATGCCACAGACTAACCCTTTATAATCCCATCTCTGTGGTCTTCTCTTTATTAGATGTTGGCATATGCTAGATGAATAGTGGTGGACAGCAATAATTTGATTTATTCTGATGGGAAAATAATTTAATTATCAAAATTATATGATTAAAATGTTGAAGATAAAATGCGTCTGCTGCAAATCTAACAGAGCAGATATGGCATCGCAAAGGAATTATACCTAAATACAACTCCATCAGCATCAGCAGATATGGCAGACTTTATATGTCAGAAATATAGAGAGGAATAAAAATGCCACTCATCTAAGATATTCTCCAATTCATGCTCTTTCTACTCTGGCCATGACCACTGCAAGGTCAATCTGCATTTCTTTTACTCCTTAAAAGTGATTTAAGTAATATATGGTTTAGTTAATAATTTGTGAGAACTTGCCCAATAAACCAAAATTCAGTTTTTCGGCACCTGGCAGGCAAATTGGTTCATCTTCTGAGGCGATATAGATTGTAGAACAAGGGATATAATAAGACATGTAGAAGAGTCCCAATGAAGCTGCTCATTAGTCTGCAAAATTCGCCCTCTCTCTGTTGTGAGAATATTATGTATTATCTTCAACATTAATTCTTACTAATATTCTCCATCACTTTCATCTTAAGAGGAATAAACAAAACAAAACATCTGGAATTACCTAATTAAACAACTAACATTAATAGTAGCTGGACTTCGTTATTGTATCACATCTTCTTCCATCAACATCAAGGTTGGCTAACCTATGAAATAAAATTCAAAAGGCTGGGACCAGTCTAGTTTGACTTATTTTCTTAATGAAATAACCAATTCCACAAAAGAGAAAGTTACATTCAAAGCTAGTAATTAATTCCAATGCCACTAACTAATAGAGAATGAAAATTGAATTGCTAACCTAATTAACTACAGTTTTGTAACTAATACACAGAACTCAATCATGAAATCACTGTCCATCTTGTTCCATGTATATGGTTCTGGTACGGGGCAATACCCCTTCCTTTCAAAATGACATGAAAAGTTATTCAGTTCACAATACACAGGGAAAGCAACATTGTCATTAAAGATGTACTGAGACCAACGCTCAAACAGAAATCAGAAATTCAAACAGCAAGCCCTAAAATACAGATATCAGAAATTCAAACACAATTCACAGATATTAAAATTTCAAACATATATCAGACAGAAATTCGAGTGGCAGATAAATCGAGAAAACTGAGAACTTACAAATATCTAAAGTCTAAAAAGGAATCCAGAAAACAAATACAAAATGAAAAAGAAAGATAGAGAACTCAGTAATGACTGAAAATCAAGAAAGATGCAGATGACTGAGAAATAAGTGAATCAAAAATTATACATTAAACTGTTAAGGGACATTTTGCTCCACAAATAGAACCATACAAGGTCAAACCTCATCTCACGTCCCTTGCATACCCACAAGAACAGGCAACCACTTCAACCATAAAGCCCCAGCCCCACAACAAACTATCACTGCACCAGCACCAGCACCACCACAATCATCCAACCTGCCACAACTACCAACCACCTGCCTCACAGTCACAGCCACCTGTAAAGACCAGAAGCATCTACATATGCTAATAAATGACATATACAAGGCATATGTGCAGCTGTTTAAAAGTTCATTGTGACAGTAAGAAGGATCTGTTTCAACTTTCAATTTCAAAAGATGCATATTAACTTCATAATTATTTTTGTATCAAGGGCAACAAAGCAGGATCTACTTTATCTTTAGACAATAGATCAATTATCAATTCCACTGTTGATGCATCTGCTGAGAAACCCCTCTCCCTCATTTCATGAATAATTCCCATCACCTTTAGTGTCTCATTATTATTTAGAAACCCTCGGATAATTGTGTTATAGGTACAATCATCTGGAGAACAGCCTTTGTCTTCCATTTCTCTAAACAACTTTTCTGCTTCACTTACTAGGCCCTCGGTACAAAGTCCACTAATCATTACATTATATGTCCACACATCAGGTTGAAGTCCTTTTGATGATAAACCGCAAAAGAGATCCCTTGATGATTCAATTTTTCCAGCTTTGCACAAAGCTTTGATAAGAATATTGTAAATCACAATATTCAGATCCAACTTCTTGCCTTCCATCTCTCTAAACAATTCTATTGTCATAGCAAGTTGTTGGTTTTTACACAGGCCATCCAGTAAAACAGCATAGGTTCTAATATTTGGAAGTTGGCCACAAGCTTGCATCGTAGAGAACAAGTTTTGCGCATCTTGTATTCTCCCCACTTTGCAAAAACCACCCACAATAGTGGTATAAGTAATGGTATTTGGAACAACTCCCTTAAGAGACATTTCCCCAAAAAGCATCACGGCCTGGTCGATCTTATTATGCTTACAATATCCATTTATCAATATGTTATAAGTAAAAGAATTAACTATGAAACCCTTGCAAGCCATTAAATCAAAAACTTTTTTTGCCTCGTCCATTTCTCCTCGTAGACAATGACCATCCAGAAGCGAATTGTATGTAACTGTATCAGGTTCAATATCTCTTTGAATCATCATTTCAACCACTTTTTTTGCTTTCACAACCATCCCATTCTTACAAAGTGCATCTACCAAGACATTGAATGTATGTACATTAGGAAAGACCTTTTTACTCACCATTTCTTTCAACAATCTCGTAGCTTCTTCCCACTCGCCCAATTTGCAAACTCCATCAATCAAAGAGGTATAGGTAATGACGTCTGGGCCAATACCCCTACTAATCATTTCTGTTAAGAGGTTCAATGCATCCGCCACTAGTGTGTACTTACAAAGACTGTCAATTATTGTGTTATAGATAAATACATTGGGCTTGCAAGCTCCTTCTTCCATCTTCCTAAGCAATTGAATAGCCGCCCGATTGTTACCCAGTTTGCAAAAGGCCCTTGTTAAGGTACCAAATGTTACCACATCAGGCTTACAACCTCCCTCCACCATCTTGCTGTACAGTCCTGTGGCCTCAGAAACTCTATTCTCAAGAAGAAAGCCATTGATTAGAGTGGTGAAGGTTGTGACTTCTGGTTCAAAGCCAAATTTGAAGAATTTTCCCAAGACAGATAAACTGCAGTCCATTTGGTTCAAATGGCAAAAGCAATTTATGATAATATTCAAAGAATAATCATTGGGAACAATTTGCAACAGACCCATTTGGTTATACAAAGAAATGACTGCCGAATAATGTTTCAGTTTCGCAAGTTGACCGCAGATTTTATTAAAACGGACAACTGAAGGCAGAGGACGCATTTGAAGCATGTAATTGAACAAATTTAAAGCATCATCAAGATTAGTGACTTTAGGTGGGTCGCTCACAAGCTTCATTATCTGAGCATTTCTAAAACTGCTTGGCTTTGAGGATTGAGAATGAAACGAGGCTAAGAAATTGTTGAAGAAAACAAGAGTAGAGTGAAGACAAGATATACCTCTGTGTGTGTTGCAATAAGAAGCAGTTCTCCGCATCATCATCTTCAATTTCTCTCTGAGTCTGAGCCAACAGTGAGATAAAGTTGGGAAGAAAGCTTAATTGGCTTCCCTTCCGAAAGCTCAAGTCTGTGATTTTAGCTAGAGAGGGTTTTCCCCACAAACCACACGCGAGGACGCGAAATATGCCAAAATTTTACGTGCATTATTAGTTTGAGTGAATTATAATTTACAACTAGGTTTAAGGTGCTTTACAAATTGCATTCTATAATTTCAATTTTTTTTAATTTAATATTTAATATTTTAATTTATTTATATTTGACTACTGTCTAATTATACATTAATAGATGACTTGACAATTGCAGATCTCACATTTTTGCCAACCTAAATGACCTATCTTCTTATTATTCTTCATGTGTATTTTCAGTACATCAAGTTTGATACAGATATCCACATCAAACAACTGAAGCACTTCTTTTGGAGCAGTTTGAGAAGTCGTTCTGCCTTATGAGTCAACAAAATGTGGAACCCTCAACTGTCATGTCATTAATTAATGTTTGATTAGCCAGTCAGACAAACAACAATAATCAATTGTAAGTAGATCAAAACGTTTGGTACTAAATTTAAAAAACTAAAACGATAAGGTACAAGTTGTGAAACCCCTAAACCTCATGGGTGCAAGTTGTAATTTGAGCATTTTTAATAAAGGGTTGATATGCACACCCATCTTCATCTCACTATACACCACTTTTTCACCACACACCCATTTTTCTTTTTAATTTATTTAATATTTCAATACACACCCTAAAATTTTTAAAATACCCTCATTACAAAAACAAAAACAAAAACAAAAAAACCCCTAAATCCCAGCCACCCCACCCTTGACCCTATTCCCACCCCTGCGCCGCCACTGTTGCCAGCAATTCAACTCATCAGCCTCTCCTTCTCTCTTTCCCTCCCTCTCATCTCCCCTTTCTCTCCCTTTCTTTGTCTTGCTTCTCTCCTCTTGTTGGAAATTGATTATATAAACGCAACGAAATTTAAAATTTATATGATTATGCTTCGAATTAAAATATAATGCAATAAAAGATAATTTAACCAAGGAGGATTCTAATCTTGTTCTCTTGATCAGAAGCCCATCAAGGTGCAAATCCACAAGCTCTCCATCAATTAGTCCTTCTAGTCACACAAGTGTATGACTACTAATAAATCTACGCTAAGAGGAGATGGAGGGATGAACTTGTTGGAGAATGAGAATGATAGTTCTCTTCTCACAAGTATGGTCTTTGAGAAATAGAAAAAACGTAGAGTGATCTTTATTGAATTATTGAGGCTTCTCTTATAATGACTCCTTGAGTGGAAAACTATTTTCCACCAAAAAGGGGGTCGGCCACCTAATCTTATGGACCAAGTTTGTTGGTCAATTTGACTAGGTAATTAACCTTTAATTAATTTATTAATTAATTAACTCTTTAATTAATCAATAAGCCATTACTTCTATTTCTTTTCTATTAGTCTTAGGCCCAATTAATTAACTTATTAATTAATTATGTTAAAGTCCATTTCTAATACCATCTCACACCTTAGCACGTGACTTCTTAGGTTTCAATTGAATCCGGCACTGAATTTAGGACATATTCCTAAAGCAACCTAATCTGGGTAAAATTATCATTTTAGCATTAGGTCTCCACAAGCCATGATTGACACCTAGTAGCGTGTCATGGCTACCCAGATTAACCGGAAGAGAGAAAAACTTATTCCATTTTGATTGCAAAACAATACAGTCTATCTATCGTTCTATGTTCTTGAATCATGGTCGGGTATGGAATACTGTCAACCCTAGTATGATCCTTGAGGTCCAACACTTATGTATAGATTTCATCCGATCAAGGAAGCTTTTTTACATGATATAGTACTCTGGCCAGAGATTCCTGAATCTAGACATTTGTTGCCTCTTGGAACATCTCTCCTATTACCAGGAGTGATAGAGCCTTTGTTGAACACACACATATCCTCATACGTCAGTGACTATGCCCCATCTGTACCTTTAACTAAACTCTAGGAACCTAGTCTTATGATACAGTCAAAGCATAGCGACCAAGCGCACAAGATAACTATGGCGTCTCAAGTATAGGGACCAGTTGTATTATCAAGGCTTAACGAATTCCTATTGACAGGTGAGAGAACTCCATAATAGGTATTCGTTCTGTCGATTACATTCAATAAACCATTTATTAGTACCCATGATCTTCTCTAAGTGTTTCTACACTGATAATTTGAGACCAATTATCTTAAACTTTAAGCAGAGATATATCATGCTGGTCTTACCGGATTTGATATTGTCCATATATTAATCTTGCGACCAGGAATAGTTTTAGACCTTAAGTACTGAGGGATATAAGTCACATCATCCTAACTTCTTTAGGATATTATTTCCTTAACTTAAAATCATGGACCTCTTTTATGCATACACACATACATAGAGATATATTATGTATATGAATAATGACACATAAAAGACAAGTTTACCTGTGATGTTAGAAATATACACTATAGGTTATCAAAACGATTTGCATTAGAGCATATTCCAACACCTCTATCACTTTCTCTCCGCTCAGTTGTAGGGGCCGGCCTCCAGATCGGTGGACACCAACCACCAATCTAGAGGTCGGCAAGGTCGCGAGCCCCAACAACTGACTGGAGAGAGTGACAGAGGAGAAAAGCAAGAAAGATAAAGGGAGAGAGGAGAGAAAGGGAAGGACAGAGAAAGAGTGGTCGGGACTCGCTAGCTATAGTGGCGGCGCACGGTGAGGTCGAGGTTGGGGGTGGAGTCAGGACTTGCGGTGAGTGGGTTGGGGTAGATTGTCCTTTATGGTCATTTGGATTTGAGTTAAAATTGTAATTCACTAAATTAATAAAAGGGTTGGTGTATTAAGAGTAAGATGAGTGTGCATATAAGAGCCCTCTTTTAATAAGAGCATAAATACATAACATACTTCAGTTTTGGATGGTTTTGGGCTAATTACAGCTTACCCCTGAGGGTGAGGTGATTCACAACTTGCTCTATCTTTTCAATTTTTTCAATCTAATATTCAAGATTTTTAATTTTAGAAAATTAGGGTTAAATATCAAATTACAATAAATTTTCAATAAAATAGTAAGGGACTAACATGGACAGAACCTTTGGATTAGATCATAATCTAAACTAAAAGTTGATACTGAAATTGAAACGACAATTGAAAATTTTATATTTAAATTAAAATGGCATAAAGTTTTAGTAGTTAAAATGAAAAAACATTGTGATTTTGTACCTAAGGAAAATAAGCCTTTAATATAATATAACATTTCTGTTTGTCTGACAGTCAAGTTAGACGTTAAATGATGATGTGTGACATGTGGGGCCCACGTTTTAGCCAACCTGGAAGGTTGACCAACATCTCTTCAAGCTATTGGTTGGATTTCTAACTCGGTTTATAGATCCCAAACCCAAGTAATTTGGAACTTAGAGTTCTAGTATGTAAGCCATGTGTACAATATTTATATTTGTAGTTAGCTTAAAAGTGGCCCCACGCGTAACACGTGAGCATTTTACGTTTGATTGATAGTCAAACAAAAAGCAGTGCCAAATTGTTTCAAAATTAAACCCTTGGATACTAAATTGAAAAAATTGAAAAAATAGGATGCAAGTTGTAAATTACTTCAAACCTCAAGAGTGTTGGAAGTTGTAATTTGCGCTTTTATTTTTTAATACTATTGTTCATGAGATTTGAATTTAAGACATTCTTCCAAAAAAGAGGAGACTTGGTATCATCCGCTAAACCAAATGGTAATTAGCCTTAATTTTTTAATGTTCCAGACAAATAATTCAATTATAAGACAATTATGGACTCTCCCGACCTTTTTCCAGCTCTATACTACGCCAAAAAGAGAGTGACTAATGCCATAGGGTATCACTTGTCGATGACGCCTTACAAAGGAGTTGAATAATTTATAATTATTTCAATCTCATGAACATGGTTTTAATATGCTTCAGGATTAATTAGATTAAATCCATTTGCATGGAAGGAACTTATTTTATTATTGAAATAATTACTCATTACTACATCTTTGCCATGGTTTTTAACTTCTAATACCATTATTGTTAATATATAATAATCAGGTTAGTTTTATTAACAATCAGGGTTAGTTTTATTAACAATCAAGTCACTTTGAGTTGGTACCAATTAGTATTAGCCATCAAAGCAATCCAATGGTTGCTAATTTTTTAATTTTTTCAAAACTCTCTTAAACTCTCTCACGTGTCTCTCTCTCCCTTATTTCTAAAATTTATCTTCTCTTTCATCACTTTCTTAAACATCCTAAACATCTTCTTGAGCTAGTCTTGGGTGTACGAACACCTAGCTCGTAGGAGGTCCGGCTCCATTAGCGCCACAAACTCGGAGAACTCGACGAGTCTGTTGAAGTTCCGATCGGCTTTTTGGATGAGAGCCTCCAACTGGTGAGGGCTCGGCTTCAGCCTTAGCGAATGCAGTAGAGACCCCAGCTCCAGCTGCGTCAAGCTCCCGTCTTTGTTCCCCTCGAACGATCCAAACATCTCCCGCAACTCCGCGATCTGTTTGTCATCCAGCTTTTCCATTTTGCCGTTGCCCGCCACCGATTTCGATCCAATTTATTAATTAATCAAATAATTCAGATCCCGACTTTTCTCTCTTCTTATCAAGGTCTGTGCATGAGTATGTTTAGGTTCTTGATTTTTTTTGTTTAGTTCAGTTTCTGAAACTGCAGTTTTCTGCAATTTTTGGAACTGCAAGTGAACTGAAACTGCAAAAACTTCTACAGTTTCTGGAATTGTAAGTGAACTGAAACTGCAGTTTCTGGAACTGCAAATGAACTTTCTGCAGTTTTTGGAACTGCAAGTGAACTGAAACTACATAAACTGCAGTTTTTGGAATTGTAAGTGAACTGAAACTGCAGAACCAGCAATTTATTAGAGTTGAAACTGCAGTTTATTGGAGTTGCGGACTTGCAGTTTCAGTTTGTGTAAGTGAACTTTCTGCAGTTTCTGGAACTGTAAGTGAACTGAAACTGCAAAAACTGCAATTTATTAGAGTTGAAACTGTAATTTATTGGAGTTGCGGACTTATAGTTTCAGTTTCAGTTTTTTGGTGATGCATTGATGCTGGTATTTTGGAAGATGTCTGCATGTTATGTTTTTGTTATGTCTATTTTCGGATGATATTTTGGGATCTAGTGGTGGTGGTGGTGTGGTGTCTGCATGGTATTTTGGGATCTAGTAAGTGTGGTGTCCGCAAATGAATAATAGGATTGTGGTAGTTGGCCCGCAAAGAAAGAATGGGGCTTTAGGTGGTTTTGGTTAATAAATTTAAGTACCAATACCTGTATGTTAACGGACCCTTTATTATTTAGTTGTTTTTGAGAAATTTTAATTGTTAAGATTTTAGAGGCAATTAAATAATTTTGTGATTGATTTGTGTGAGAAAATTCATGTACATTTTAGTTGCATTAAATTTGATTAATTATACACCACTTAATTATTTTATGAAAGGTAGGCATGAACATAGATTACTATGCAAATTTAGATTTGTATTACATTTCTATTTAACTACTACATAGCAAAAGGGCTAAAAGTTTAACTCCCGGGTTTTGGGCTCTCGAAACCTAAACCTTAAGCCATAATTCTAAACTCGAAACCTCATTTATATACCCTAAATCAAATCAAGGGCAATGTCGTAATTTTATGTCCATAAATAATGAAATAACGGAATGAGCAAATTGGTATTTCCAACGCACCAAAATACATAACATCAGCAAGTGAATTTAACTTAGTAACTAATGTGGGATAAAATTTCAAAATTGATTGAAACTCATTTTAGTCACCCATATCCTTTCTTTTGGTGTACAAAATTGATTAAAACTCATTTTAGCTTACAAATTTCGGCAATGAAATGTATAAAATAGTTCCAAAATTTTGCACGAAATTCTGAAATTTGTGCCATCTCATGAGGGGAATTGGCAATGAAATATTTAAAATAAGTGACCAAATTTGTCGTCAAATAAAGTGAAATATTTAGAGTTCCCGAGCTTGAACTTCACTGCATGGGCAAACGACCATTTTGGTCCATGTAGTTAGGTGACTATTTCAATTTCATCCATGTTGTTTCAATTGTTTCAATCAAATCATCGTAATTTCAAAATTGCAAAAGTCCAAAATTAAATTTACATCAATTTTTAGATGGTAGAACCGTTAAGGTATAGGTATAAATGTTGCAATGCCGACAGTCATAATCTTTTTGTTCTTGAACCATTATATTCCTACCTTAACGATTCTACCATCTAAAAACTTGATACGAATCTAATTTTAGGCCTGATTAAAATAATTTCGAAACTACGAAGACTTAATTGAAACAATTGAAACAACATGAACAAAATTAAAATAACCACCAAACTAGATGGACCAAAATGGTTGTTTGCCGTTTTAAACCAAGTTAGAATGCCTGAGCGGGTTTTTTCTTTTCGAACAGGCCCATCAGGCTTCAACCAACAGATCATTTTTGCATCCCTATTCCT
Source organism: Dryas octopetala (assembly GCF_963921425.1). Taxonomy (NCBI): domain Eukaryota; kingdom Viridiplantae; phylum Streptophyta; class Magnoliopsida; order Rosales; family Rosaceae; genus Dryas; species Dryas octopetala. Next base: position 16,869,667 of record NC_141371.1, read on the forward strand.
TGTTAATCAGCTAATATCCAATTGTCAATTAAAATGGCACCGCAGCCTAAAAATCTTAACGATAGCCAAAAGAGGGAAGATTTACATGCCACTCTCCTAAGAAAGGAAAGTGAAGACTTTCATTAATGTCAACTTATTTACACTTCTTCAACATGTCCAGCTACAACCAATAATAACTATATTTTACAAAGGACTGTTATTTTGTCCTTCCTACAATAAAATTACAAATAATAATAAATAATCGGAAGTAAATGACAATCAAAAGCACACCAAGACATGGAACCTTCAATATAACCGGATGACATAGAAGATATAGAACCCATTTCCTGGGCCAAAATGCATTTCCTGTACAAAACCTAAGATACATAATTTTCTGAGCTGCGAAAGATTTCATCAGCATGGGCTGCTGGCACATAAACTGCATCCTCCAATGAACTGTGTGTTCGGCCGTAAAATAAGTAAACAAACACTCCTATTATCAGCCATACAGTAACACGGGCCCAGGTGTCCGCTCTGGAAATGAAACAATATTGTTATTCTTTTATAAATGAAAGAAAATTTACAGACGACGGAGGTTAGACAACAGAGCATTCAGGAGAAATTAAGGAAGCTATTAGAACCAAAGATGGCAATGTACATAACAGTAATAAAATCAACTCTTTGATTGGATATTTACCCAAGATTAATGTCCTGGGCCAAAATGCATTTCCTGTACAAAACCTAAGATACATAATTTTCTGAGCTGCGAAAGATTTCATCAGCATGGGCTGCTGGCACATAAACTGCATCCTCCAATGAACTGTGTGTTCGGCCGTAAAATAAGTAAACAAACACTCCTATTATCAGCCATACAGTAACACGGGCCCAGGTGTCCGCTCTGGAAATGAAACAATATTGTTATTCTTTTATAAATGAAAGAAAATTTACAGACGACGGAGGTTAGACAACAGAGCATTCAGGAGAAATTAAGGAAGCTATTAGAACCAAAGATGGCAATGTACATAACAGTAATAAAATCAACTCTTTGATTGGATATTTACCCAAGATTAATGAGTAAGTAGACGTTGATGAGAATACAGAAAATAGGTAGCAATGGCACAAATGGGCAAATGAAACCTGAAAGGAAACCAACAATTTATAAAATGAAAAGCCAAATGGTAGTTTCCTGAATGAACAGTAACTCAACAATTTAATCCAACCTAAAATGAGATGAAGAATATATAAAAGTTTATAAATGGTGTTTTCATTGACTTCAAATGAGATCACAATGATAGCCCTCTCCTTTTCTCAAGTAGCTTCACTCGCCTATTAGTTAGCCCAATTGCGTGGTAAAACCTACTCTGAGACCATGTTAATGTTAGAGCATCCAACCCAAAATAAATTGCCTATGCGTCGAGAGACCCAATCCAGATTTTATATATTGATGCAAGGCTTCAAATACCCGACATGGATTTTAATATTCTCAACAAAGATCAAGACCAATTTCTTGAAATTGCATTTTTTTATGACATTCATGACTCGCTTTACCTTTTTTAATTATATATTTCCCTTTTAGATTTTATAATATAATTCCCTTTTACATTTTGTTGTTCACCCTCTTTTCTCTCTTTATTCTGGTAATAGATTTTGATTCTATACATGTTGCATACACCCTTGACACCTTGTCAATGAAATTTTCACTTATCATAAAATAGTGAGCATACCTCCTGTGTGTCCAAAGTTGTGCCGTGCATCATCTTGATCTATACAAGTGAGCACAATCAGACCTGATAGAACAAGAATCCCACCACCTCCACATAGCGTATAGCGAAGAAAGCTGAAAGTGAAATCAACAATATTTCTATAGAATTAATCATTGCGGAATAAAAACTTAAGAGATATGAGTGGAAAGTGAAAGATAAACTTAACAAAAGCAAAAAAGGAAAAATAAAATTCAAAACCAAGTCTTGGCAATCAATTCTAAGCAAACTGCTAGCTGTTTGACTAAATCATTCCTTTAGAATTTGTTTTTGCAGCTGAAAAATGAATGACTATAATAATGTATGTAACCAGAAAAATATCATTGTCAGAATAACCAAGCCTAGGCACCAAAATCAACCCACCTGGGGAGGCCCACATTTGAAGCTGAATATGTCAGGAGAATCACCCCAACACATGTGAATGTTATAGTCCAGCCAGCAATTTTTCGCCTGTTATCTTCACTTAGTGTGTCTGTAATAATCAACATTCATAGTGAAAAAGCATTTCAGAATGATCCAGATAGCAGTACTTAAAAATAGGTTCTGATACATATCCAATGTTCACGCATACATAAAGACATGCATACGTATATATATAGGTACATATAGAGTAATTTTTTTTGCCAGCCAGTTTGACTTGTTATGTTGTTAGACTGTTAATCAGGACTTTTGAGTATGTGAAACCACGCATGAATGTGCGGTCCTGATTAATAGTTTGGCAGCAATCATGTCAAACTGTTTGACAAAAGATCATTCCTTCTATATTGCCTTTTTATTATTGCAGTGGTTGAAAATTATAAGGCAAGAACAAGAGACTGTAAGGAACTTACAGTTAACAAGGGGTAGTTGCTTTTCAATTAGAGGAAGTTCAACCAAGATATCCACTTTGTCAAGTAGAGGTTCACTACTATCCTTGGAAGAGCCAACATTAGCCTTAACATCTTCCCCACTAATCTCTTGAGAATTCCTTCCAAGACGCAACGACACTGAATCAATGGACTCCTGAAGAGATGAAGGCAAAGGAACCTCATCTGGTGGGACATATCTGACTATCAGTACAGATATTGCTACCGTAGTGAATGCAAGAAGTGTGCCCACACTGACCTGCACAACATAGGCAACTATCTAAAGTCAGTCTCCACATCACACATTTTGTTTTCACTGAAAATTGTACATTCAAAACGACAGAAAAAAGAAGGGTGCCAACTTAAACAAGGGTAAAACAGATTGATTTCCATCTGGTACACTGTTACTTGAGTGATTATCATGATCCAGACAAGAAACTCCTCAACAGAAGCAGATCTTTATAGGATATTAATAATATCATGGATAAGAAATATTATGGCCAACATTTTCGAATTATATAAATTATATCATTATTGTTAAAAAGAAAAAAGGATATTACAGGATAGTTCACATGCATTGGATCCTCCCTTACAAAGTTAATGTCTGGCAAACCACAATTATAGCATTGACATTAATGTACTTGCACGTCTTCTCAGCATAACAATGAGTAAACAAGTGATCCACCTAACCAACAACAATATCAGATCTTTCCATGAAGTCAACTTACCATTCCTGCCAACTGTGAAACATCCATGAAGAATGCCAAGGTTGCAGCACCAATCCCCGTTGCTATTGTACTCTTGACAGGAACCTGGGTGTGTTTATTAATATCTGAGAAAAATGACGGCAGCAATCCATCTCTAGCCATTGCCATCAGGATTCGTGGCTAAGAAACAAGAATATAAAAGACATCCATATTTCATCAGATAAAATCAATTAAATAGAATAGTAGAAAAGAAAATATATTTCTCAGTGGTACAAGCAATAGGAGATTCATAGTAAAACAAGCAGAAGAGAGCTGAGACCATACATGGTAGATCTTCAATAGGAAGAGATACAAAAAACATGAAAAACCAGAAAAATGGATGGCGGACTGCATCTCCATCAGTTTGAAAATTAACTAAGAGATTTCCTTATTATTAGTAAGTCTGTGCAACATGAAGTTAAAATTTAGCAGAAAAGTGCGTTCTCATGGTAAGCGTTCAAATAACCACAGATTTGTAAATTGTCATTAGGTTGATTTCAGTAGCTGAAGCATGGAAACCTAAATATTTGAAATAATTCAAAAAAAAAAAAAAAAAAACACAAGATTCACAACTAAAAATGGAAACCAAAATATTTGACTAAGATTTAAATTTGAATATACCTTGAAAGTTGGAAACAATTGTTTGAAAATCAGGTATATTGAGTAAACAGGTTTGAAGGGTGGTATAGTGAAAAGTTAAAAAGTTTTGGAGCAAGGTTTGGTGCTACAGAGATGTGCTGTGTTAGAAATATTTTGGCTGGATGGAGACGGACCATTTTTGAAGGAGGAAGGGAGGAGAAGAGGGACCATTTGTGGGATAGAGTTCGATTCTGGACATCATTGTGGGCTTCGGTTTCCTATGAATTAGGAATTTGTCTTTTCATGCAATTTATTCTGATTGGAATGTTGTTGTTATATAATTCTTGTTTGTTGGTTTTCTAGTTATAGATGTGGTCTAAAAGAAGGATCTTTCTGTGTTGTAAATTTCTTCTTCTTTTTAATGAGAATTCTGTTTCATATGAAAAAAAAAAAAAAAGGATGATGAGTTATATGTTTTATATAAGTGGGGCATTTTAGGAATGTTGGGTGGGTATAGTGAACAAATGCCAAAAATTTTAAATGAAGTGGGGGTGTAATGAGCAAGGGGTACATTGAGCAAATGAAGGGGCACCAATAGAATTTCCCCCAAATTTCTATACAAAAACAGCAGTAAGGATGGATAATCATAAAACAAGTAATATACAGTTTAGGTACTTTATCAAGACAACAGAATGGGGGAAGGAAGCCTTTGGAAAAGGAGACTGGCTAATTCTAAAGTAATCTTTTGAAAACAGAAACTTTATTAATCAACAAGATCACAGTACAAACTGTGGACAAGGAGTCAACCTAAACTAAAGCATTATAATATCAAACTAAGTTATAATAACACACAACTGACATCCTACAAAATGAAACCAAATTCTAATCAGGTACTATTGCAATGCTGCTTCCAGTCTAAGAATATAGCAGAAAAAAGAAAATTCTCTGAACTCTGTAGAAATCAATGCCCAAAGAGATGACAAAAATCTGACTCTATCCCAAAGCTCCTCCACTGCCACCCATTCATAATCATAAAAAATTCTCTTATTTCTTCCAGCCAAATAACCCAAATCACTGCTAGCACCATACAGCCCCAAAGTGATTTAGCCATCTTGCCTCACCGAACACCTTATGCTTCTCGCTCAACAAAGAACAACAGCCCATTAGGATGACCCAACTCAGATTGACCTCCCTGAACAATTTTAGCCACTTAAAGCTGATGGACAATGTATACACATGTGATGTTTTCTTTTTTGAATCATATCACAAGTATTAGCTTTTCCAAGCACCAAAATCCAAGCCAACACCTTCACCTTGGGGGGAACCCTTTACTTTCCAAATCTGCTCATAGGGTTGAAATAATAGAGAGGCAGGATTATCACCCAAATACCCAAAATAAGATCTCCACGAGAAACTCCATAATGATTCTAATCTCCACCTTGGATCAGAACTAGCTCAATTAAGACATGCAGCTCTCTCTCTCTCTCTCTCTCTCTCTCTGTGTATATATATCTGTGTATCTATATAAGGAGACACATTTAAACATTTGGTCACATTCAAACACATGAATCCCTAACACACCTTTGGTTGGGAACATTCAAACCTCAAAATCCCAACCCACCTAACCTGCCTGACCTGTGCCAAGGACATGCATCAAAATCTACTTTTGCCAAAAACTTTGTGTAAGTCTCCAAGCAATGTAGTGTTTCTGAGATTAGAGTTTCAGTCTACTTTTGTTGAGCCCACACCTCTTTGACAGTGTTGATTTCATACACTACATGCTAATGTCACATGTCATATCTATCATGGTTTTTCTGTATTATAGAGCACATATGGAGTAATCTGAAATTCAAGTTCTAAAAACCATGTTGCACTCTCACTGAAATTGAACTCGACCTCTTAAAAACAATACTAACCATGATGCACTCAAACAACAATATAAAAAAACTTGACAATTATAGTACCCAAAAAAAAAATAACAATTAGGTGTGTGGATCATATACATTACATAGTCAATGATCCATGACATAGTCAATTAACACAAGCTAACAAGAAAGAAATTTTAGGAATTTTTCAATGAAGAAAAACCATAAAAAACCAATTCAAATACCTGAGGAAGAATAGAACCCATCAATGTTGAGCACAGAGCAGTCACAGCTCCAACAGTTATCACATACCTTCAAAGCAGGAAAGTAGCCGTCAATTCACAAAATTTTAACTTAATTGCCCAAAGAAATGTCAAGAAGCGGCAAACATGCAAAATTATACACTTACGCAGCCCATTGCATCCCATGGCTAGCAAATGCAGAGGAGATGGGTGTGTCAGGATCCATTGCATAATAAGGCACTAAACCAACAATGACTATTGAAACCAACATATACAATGCACAGCAAATAGATAGTGCAGCACCAATACCCACTGGCAAATCTCGTTGTGGGTTCTTCACCTTTGAAAAACATGAAGGCACAGTTCAAATTCTACACAAGTTAAACCATAAACATCTCTATAGTCTTATAAGATTAATATTTCTGATGACATAACAAGAACATATTTACCTCTTCCGCAGTGCTGGCAACTGAATCAAAACCAATGTATGCAAAGAAGACAGTTGCAGACCCAGCAAGCATACCATTCACCCCAAAGGGAAAGTACCTGTTGCATCAATAAATAGGAAAGATAATTGAAAATTTTCTTCTAGAAAAATTATGAGTGGATATACAAATCGGGATGCCAAATACCCTGTCGGAAGTTCATATCCAGCCCAGCCAGACTTGAAACCCAAATAAGTACCAGCTGCTATGACAAATATCATTGCACATACATTGGCTATGGTCGCAATGCCTTGTGCCATAGTACTCTGCAGAATTCAAGCATTCCATCAAAGGAGATTACAAAAATATTATCATACAAAGAAAAATATGTTTGGCAAGTTCAAGGATCTATTTCATCTTACACAAAAGGAAAAAGAACAAGATACATACATACCTCCTTGATTCCCACACACAAGAGCCCTGTGACAATAAATACTAGAATTGCTGCACATGGGTCAACCATAATATCAAGGGCAGGAACATATTGTCGGGCTAGAAAAGCAGGCAGACTATCTGGTCCTCCAAAGAGTAATGCCTTCAAATAGAAAAACAAGCACATATAAAGACATATGTCCTACACTAAATTCTTAAAAAATTTGTCAAAGCATGCAGGGAAGGATCTTGAAAGATTTTAACATGAAAAAGAAAAAGATACTGCTACATTTGTTCCTTAAGAAACTGATAAAATGAAGCAGAATCAGAAATTCCTATCATGGAAGAAGGACTCATGCACTTCAAGGAATTTAAAATCGTGGCCAAAATTCAACCAGGACAGGGGCACAGAGGGCATGCACTTTCCATGTCTTCTTTTGCTGACATTCCAGCAATTTAATGCACATATTGCTCACACTAAATTGCCAGCATCTTAGAAGAATTGCCCATATGTCCAGTAGTATACTATACAAAAGGGACTAAAGCACATAATACACTCATTAGATATTTTAGAACATACAACAAATAAGTTAGAAATGGTTGCACTCTAGAATAATTAGGAAAAATTTGCAAGTTCTACCAGTTCCAGCTCTGCAGACAATAAACTTAAACAAATATATGCTCTGAGCTTCACTAAATGGGAGAAAGATTAAAGTAAAAATTATCTTGCAGAAAGATACATAAAGTAAATAGTTCACGAAAATTAACTGTACCAGATTAGGGGATATGCCACGAGCGACAGCTGAACCACCAATTGTATATTCGAGAATCAAAGCCCAACCGACCAACCAAGCAACACTGCAAACAATGATAGTATCAATATCACTGACTGATGCATGGTACAAACATTTTTTGTTGAACAAGAATGGTCACTCCCTCTTTTTTCTTTTCAAAGTGCTAATGCACAACACCTTAATGATAGAAGAATCAGTGAGAAATTACCCTTCTCCAATGCATATGTATGAATAGTGATAGGCGCTCCCAGCAGATGGGCAACGACTTGCAAGCTCAGCATAACAAAAGGCTGAAAGAGCTGCCGCTATTCCAGCTATTAGAAAGGAAATTGCCAGGGCTGGTCCAGAATGCTCTCTAGCAACCGTTCCAACAAGAATATAGACTCCTGCTCCGACTGTTGAGCCAACTCCTAATCAAAGTGTACAAGAACCAAAGGTAAACTATTTGTGAAAGACGAAGTAAATCATAAGTCCAAAAAATGGAAGTAACTTGTTTCATTTATCACTTAGAAATTTGAAGTGGTACTGACATGTGTCTGTGTGTGTCTGTGTGTGTATTGCGTAAATATCAATTATGTAAGACAGATATCAGAGTAAAAAGTTAATAAGAATAGTAATTACCTAAATCCTATGCAAGGATTAGTAATAAGTTAGAAATTCTATGATGAATGGTGCATAATAAAATTAGAAAGCTTAAGCATACCATAAACCTGAACTTTAAAGTGAAGCACAGAACAGTAAGACAAAATTCCTACAAGTTAAGCAAATCTAATGCAACAAAGTTGAGAGGAAAAATAAATAAATTCAAGGGACCAAAATTTAAACCAATTACAAGAATACAGCAGAGAAACCAAAACCCCATCAGCATCATCTCATCTAAAATACAACATCAAATGAATTTAAAACTTTTAAGATGAGATTATGCAAAAAACACAAAACACTCATCAGAACAAGAATATGATTAAGAAGGACAAGTTTACCAATTGCAACTAGATGGGGAACAGTTAACTCCTTGGCCAATTGATGACCCCTAGACTTTACATGAACAGAATCCACCTGCTTCCTCCTTACCAAGCTATTAAAACCACCCCATGAACCCTGTTTTCCACTTCCTCCACAACCCTCTTGTGAACCAGCCAAGAAGCCCATCAAAGAAAAACCACAAACTCCTTCAAAGCTCAAAACTTTGGTCTTCTAAGGCTGAATTAGAGAAAAATACAAACTGGGTCTCTTTCCTTTGATCCTAAATAGAAGTTATGTTCAATCCCCGCACTCCCGGACACATAATCTGATACAGAGTTTTGAGAGCTTTGCTCCAAACCGGGAAGCGGGCGGATCAAAGAAAGAAGGGGAGGATTTTCCCTGTATTTCCTCCTCCTTGGGTTGTCTTGTCTTCGGTTGTTCTTTGCTTGGTTAGATAACAATCTGAAATAATTTGGAGTTGGTGTTTTTCTCTGAATTCTATTTTTGCTGCATTGGAAATTAGGTGCGTCCAAAAAGAACACGACAGGTAAATAGGAACTTGTGCCCAAAAAAAAAAAAAAAAGGAAATTAGGAATCTGGATTGCGTAGGTATTGGTCTCCGATTGGATGTGAAAGGCTTCTCAGGTACATGGGGGCCACACGGCCCATACTTATCTAAGGTGGCTCCAAACATTTTGCAAGTGGCTCGCATTACGTTGTCGATAAAAGAGAATGTATAAAATCCAAGATGTAAATTGTGTGTGCATTTTTTCTCAATAAACCTTGCGCCTTTTTCTTCTAGAATAATAAAAATGAAAAATTCATGCAGTGTTTAAATTATTATAATTCTTATTACGTCTTTAAACTAAGGCTCGTTTGATTCATGAAAAAATTAATTTCTTTACATTTTGTGAAGGGAAGAGAATGTGAAATTTATTTTCTTTGTGTTTGGTAATCCTAGAAGAGTAAACTAGGAAAATTTTGTTTTCATTCTTGGTCTGTATAAGAATTGAAAATAAAAAGTTTTAGTTTTTCAATTATATTCTCATTTATTAATCTATTATTTATTTAAGGAATAACTAGAAATGATATTTTAAAATAATAGTAGGGTTAGTTTTATCAAAAAAAAAGACAATAAATGTTTTCTCAAGACGGGAAAACAAAACCCAAGTTAGAGCAAGGGTTTCATTTCCCCTCCCCCTAATAAGGGCATCAGATTCCCTTGGGCCAGGAATTGATTTCCCTTCTATGTACTTATCAAACGTGGAAATGAAATTGATTTCTCATTCTTAAGCCTCCAAAACTTGAACCAAACGGCCTCTAATAGAAAATCCAAGTAAGTTCAAGGAATTTAAATTCCTCCTTTAACGAGTATTTTTTGATAAATCAATTCTTATGTCATTTACAATGAAAGAGAATGTAAGCTTCTTATACTGTGTTTATTATTGTTGGAAAAGTAAACTAAAAATTACCAGAAAAAAGTGCAATGAATGTTCCAAAGAGGGGGAAAAAAACAAAACCTAAGTTAGAAGGAGAGATTCATTTTTCCCTATGTGGGTAGGTCTGGATGGTTGCAGAGGGGGTGAGTGGGGCTGGTAGTGGGGTTTGTTTCGGGGGGATGGCAGGGGGAGGTGGTGCTGCGAGGCTTGGAAGGGAGAGATGGTGCTGCGAGGGAGAGGAGAGGCTTGCGGCGAGGTGGTGCGGCGAGGTGGAGGGGAAGGGAGGGGACGGCGAAAGGAGGGAGCGGGGAGGGAGAGGAAGTGGTAAGGGTAGAGGGAGAAGGAGAGGGAAGGGGGGAGGAGACGGGAGGAGACGAGAGGGAGAAGGGGGGCGGCTGACTCTCAAACCAGCAGCTTAGGGTTAGAGAATAGACATAAAAAGGATTATGCAATGAAATATGGTTTACTTGCTTAGATTTTCATGAGTCAGAAAACCATTTTTCATCTCTACACTTACCAAACGTGGGAATGAAATTGATTTTTCATTTTCAAACTTCCACAACTTGAACCAAACGGGCCTTAAATATATTTGTCAATCATGAAAATAAAATCTTATGCTCATTCTTAAACCCAAATCTGCTAACCAAACCAGACATTAGTTAATGCTTGGCTCATTACAGTACTTGCAAGGAGTTTACAAGTTTATTTTTCATAATGACTTTTAATACATGATTGTAATTGACTTACAAGGAAAACAATTCCTTGATCAATCCAAACATAGATTGCTACATAATCACTCCAAACTTAAAAAGGATAAATTATATTTTGGATATGATTCTATTTTTGTCTTTATAGTTATAGTTTTTTAATTACATCCATGTAGGGCACTATGTGATTTAGTGGATGCATTAATCATTGCTGGTTCCGAGGCATGGTGGCGGTGACCCATGCATGGAGAATGTAGAGTGTTCTTAATTGCGGCCTTAAATATTGGGTTGTTCCGCGACATCGTTTTATGAAGGAGGATGCTTGGCCTCATTTTTGTGTCTCCACAATCATCACCTCAAGATGTGAGGTTTATTAATGGTGGGTTTGGATCCAGGAATGATGATGAAATTTAAAGTCATAAAATTTGTAAAGTTTAACTAATCTATTAAATATGACAAAATTTAAAACGATGCAGGCGGTGACAGTGGTACAAAGCAAGAATGGTGTGTGTGTTTCTTTTCTTATTAAGTTTATGACTTCATTGCAAAAATTTTCCTGCACAAAATTTGAAGATTTCATTCTTGATGATATCAATTAAAGAAATTGGAGATCGTCATTTTTCAAATTCTGATTTTTAATGAAATGTTAAGTTTAATTCTTTCATCCAAACACACTATAAATGAGTTGATTGAGTAATGTAAAGATAGAGTGATCAATTGAGAAATAGTGTACAAGAGGTGTATCATATTGGGTACAAGCCACTACAATTTTCTAATGTAGGTTAACACTCCACAGTCTCACAAGTCTCACACGTGTAGTATTACTTAAGCCAAACACAGACAATTTATATTGAATGGTGTAGAGCACGTGTGGCTATTTAGTCCAATACGTTATTAAAACTGACTCTGATACCATGAATAGAATTATAGCATAAAATCTAAAACTCATTGGCAAGTACCGAAATGCTCAACTCCTTATAAGCCACTATACAAGGTTAATAATTTTTTAATATGAATAACACTCATTATACTCACACAATGTCAATTTTTCTCATAATGAAAGTGAAAATTTTATGTCGACGCAAGTAAATTTTGCCAAACCACTCAAATCTTGGTACTTTTGTGGTTCGTTTTCTTGGCTTGTTTAATTTCTTTATTATGTATTCCTTCCACCACATTATTATTATTTGTTGCGAGGAAAGAATACATATATTCCCAACATATGGAAGGTTATTATAAATATTTACTAGGATGATCACACACATACATGTGTAATGTGATGAAAATTATAATAGTTAGAGAAAAAAAACATGGTAATGTGTAAATACTAATAACCTTAACTTTTTAATTAAATATTAATTTTTTAAATAGAAGTTAATAACAGTGTAGAATAGGGATTTTTCAGCAATTTTAATAACCTCCAAGTGTCAACACATGATATTTTTGACAATTAATTTGATGGGAAAAATGATTTTGAACTCAATTATAATCGTTATAAAATAGAATGATGCAATCGTTAATATTGAAAAATGTAGTGAACAAAGTAAAATTAGATCCAATTATCCAAATTATATGCATTAAAGTAATTTATTTCAAGTAGTAATGAAGAGTGGGAAATACGTTAATGGCATATTTACTAATCCGTAATCGGATTAGAAGGAATTGAATTGATGAGGAATTGGATTGATGATAAATTGAATTGAGGAGAAATTGGATTCTCATTGAAATTGTTTATTAAACTATCATGAATCAGAGTATGAATGATATCATATGGACATTTAATTACTAAAATGTCCTTGTTCTAAATAAATTATTTTATATTCTAGTTAATAATATGATGGTATAATGAGAAAAAAAATAAGGAATTGGATTAACATCTTCCATCTAAGAATTCAATTCCTCTAAAATAAGGAATTAGATTACCATCTCCCATATGAGAATTCAATTCCTCCAAAATAAGGAATTGAATTCTTAATGTGGACCCCACTTATATTTTTATTATCATATGGTTAATAAATAAAGAAGTAATCCGTATTGGAATCAAATTCCTTATTTTGATTCTGATTACGGGTTAGTAAATATACTAGGTGGGGTGTATTGTATATGGATTTTAAAAGATTTTTGTGGAGTTTAAAAGTCATGTGATATTCAATTAAGACTTTTAAAGATTTAAAAAAGTCCGTAAAAATCTATATGTATTCAATTAAGAATTTTAAGGAGTCTATAAAAGTCATGTAGTATTCAATTAAGACTTTTAATGACTTTTAAAAAGTCTGTAAAAGTCTAGGTGTATTTAAAAAGTCATTGACTTTTATGAAATTCATTTAATGATGGATTTTAATAGACTTTGAAAGACTTTTATGTGTATTTCAAAGTCATTATAAATACAACCTCTCTCCTGTGGATTTCTAAGAATTTCTATAGACTCTGTAGAACTCCGTAGAATTCTATGAAAATTTGTAAATTCTACAAAAGTCTATTACTTAAAAAAAATTTATAAAAGTCTATATAAATCTATATACACTACACCTTTTATTAAAATTTTAATTATTTAATTCTCTTTTAATAGAATTAAAAAATCAATTATTAGGTCAAACCCAAAAATATAAAGCAGGTTCAAAAAATCATGTTGAGTACGTAAGAGTTGATACGTGAAATTTACTCAAGCTAAATTGATGAATTATTCTTTTCCTGAAAAAAAAAAATTGATAAATTATTGATGCGTGTATGAATGGAATTGAAGATACCGAGACATCTTTGTAAAAATCAAGACTTTGTTAACAAATGGACAACTTTGTTGTACCTTATACTATTCAACTTGTAGAATGACATTATCGACCAAAAAAATAAAAGAAAAGAAAAGTAAAACTTGGAAAATGAAGATTGAAAAAAGTTTGTAAAGATAAAGTCAACAGAGCGATCATCGTCATGGCTTGGCTGTCAAAAAATTCATGGTCACGAGTCACGACTGATATGAAAGGGACAGTACATTAATTGGCAAAACAGCAACCCAAATAACTCATGTAATGATGAAAAATCTCAGGTAAGAAATGTTATGATTACGAGTGTCTATAGGAATGTATTCATTTTGGACCCACAATAAGCTTGGAGTGTAATACTCAATTATTATCTGTGTCTATTATCTCCCCTTGAGGTGTGCAACGGGCTTAAAGTCTGCAAATTATTATTTCGTGACGTGCTTAGGTCGGCTTGGTCTAATTATTTTAAGGGATTAATACCATTTTGCTCCCCAGACTATTACACTTGTATCAGTTTGCTCCTCAGACTTCTAATTTGGAAAATTAAAGACTCTGACTTTTTTCAATTTTGCCAATTGAGGTTCTTTTGTCAATTTACACATTTTTTATCCAAATCTTTGAGGGCAAAATGGTCCCTTCCAATTAGATCTTATCATTTTTTCCTCATGCATCATTTTTCCTCTTTTATTTCTTGCTAAATTTTGCTTGATCATCTCGACATTTTAGATGAAAAATGTATAAATTGACGAAATAACCTTAATTGGCAAAATTGAAAAAGTCAGGGTTCTTAATTTTCCAAATTAGAAGTCTGGGGAGCAAACTGATACATATGTAATAGTCTGGGGAGCAAAATGACATTAATCCCTTATTTTAAACGTTAAGTTCAACCCAGTCATAGCCTAACTTAAAACGGATTTTACCAAATTGACCTGATTAATTATTTTAAGTTTTTATTATTATTTAAGCAATAATATTAGTTGTCACATTTTTTTTTACATTTGTATCTTATTTGATATGTCATTATTTTACTGGAAGGGTATTTTTTTTTTTTAGGTTTTAAATTTTAATTTTTAGTGTCCAATATATGAATGTCATGTAAGATGGTATGAAATTGTGCTATAAAAATATAATAAGTGTAGCATTACTGTTGTTTAATAAATCAAATAGTCTCTGATGATATTCTATTTTTTTTATCAATTTTTGAATTTTCTACTACTGACATTATATTTTTTATCTAATTTTCCCACCAAAATCAAAATTAAAAATTTAAACAAAATTAATAGTAAATTTTTTTTTTTACAAAAAATTGAAAAATACTAATATAAACGGACCGATCAGTAATGAGTTCGGACCGATCCAACATAATAGAAAGTATTAGCCCAACCCAGCCAACTTATTAACGAGCCAGCCCGACCCACTTTAAATGGGCCAGGCCCTTGCCAAATTCGGACCCGGCCCGGCCCATTATACACCTTTATCTCCCCCACAATAAAAAGGGATTAATGTCATTTTGCTCCCCCAGACTATTACACATGTATCAGTTTGCTCCCCAGACTTCTAATTTGGAAAATTAAGGACCCTGACTTTTTCAATTTTGCCAATTAAGGTTATTCTGTCAATTTATACATTTTTCATCTAAAATGTCGAGATGATCAAGCAAAATTTAGCAAGAAATAAAAGAGAAAAAATGATGCATAAGGAAGAAATGATAAGATCTAATTGGAAGGGACCATTTTGCCCTCAAAGATTTGGATAAAAAATGTGTAAATTGACAAAAAGAACCTCAATTGGCAAAATTGAAAAAGTCAGAATCCTTAATTTTCCAAAGGGATTAATGCCATTTTGCTCCCCCGACTATAACACTTGTATCAGTTTGCTCCCCAGACTTCTAATTTGGAAAATTAAGGACTCTGACTTTTTCAATTTTGCCAATTGAGGTTTTTTTGTCACTTTACACATTTTTTATCCAAATCTTTGAGGGCAAAATGGTCCCTTCCAATTAGATCTTATCATTTTTTTCTCATGCATAATTTTTCCTCTTTTATTTCTTGCTAAATTTTGCTTGATAAATTGACGAAATATCCTAAATTGGCTAAATTGACAAAGTCAAGGTCCTTATTTTTCTAAATTAATAGTCTGGGGAGCAAACTGATACAAGTGTCATAGTCTGGGGAGCAAAATGGCATTAATCCCTTTTCCAAATTAGAAGTCTGAGGAGCAAACTGAGACAAGTGTAATAGTCTGAGAAGCAAAATGGTATTAATTCCCAATAAAAATGGAGTGCTACTATTCAAATTTCACACATCCGTATTCTATTTTCCCACCCACCCTATAAATTCACCTCTTTTTAAATTTTAAGAAA
This sequence comes from Dryas octopetala, assembly GCF_963921425.1. NCBI lineage: Eukaryota > Viridiplantae > Streptophyta > Magnoliopsida > Rosales > Rosaceae > Dryas > Dryas octopetala. The sequence continues at coordinate 16,885,564 of NC_141371.1, forward strand.
TAAAAATTCTCTTTTTTCACCCCCCCCCCTCAATATCCCTAAAATTCTCTTACTAATAAACACTATTTCCACCCAATTCCTTCCATAAATTTTAAACTCTATTCACCCACTAAATTTTGAACTCATATATAATTCTCACATCTGTGTCCTATTTTTCCACCCACCCTATAAGTTCACCCCCTTTTAAATTTTAAGAAATAATAATCCTCTTTTTTCACCCCCCAATGTCCCTAAAATCTCCTTACTAATAAACACTATTTCCACCCGATTTCTTCCATATACCCTAAACTTATTGTTTGGTTTTGGCTCTTGCCATAGATTGTTCGTTGTTTGGGAGGTCAGGTTTATGTCCCCCTCCATGTACTAGGTTTCCTAAAATAAATAAATAAATAAAATATACAACCTCATACAGTCATACTACATATTCTTATATTAGATAGAAAGAGAGTGAGGGAGAAGGGGGCATGGTTAAATCAACCCATGTATTGTAACTTTGTAATGTGTCCAAGAACTTTTATGTTAGGGTGAGATTGTGAATAAGAGAAGAAATCAAACAAAACAATTAAAAAATAAGGGGGATTTGGGAATATGAATGATGGAGACAAAATCAAATATTGGAAATACTATCTTAGAGTCAAATTGTTAATTTGTTTAGTCTAAAGACAACACTCTAAGCCGGCCATATTAGAGAAAAACCCTAGCCGCCACCCCAAAAGAAAAAACTCTTTCTTCTCCTCAACCTATCCATGGGGGAGGGGCGGTCCTTGTGTTCTCACAGACTGCTCCTCCCTTCACCCCTTTCTCCTTTGTTTTTTTTTTTTTTTCATTTTTCTGTGTTTTTTTTTTGTTCTTTGGGATACTCTCCTCCCAATAAGTGATAGCGTTTCCATATCTTCTTGCGAGAGTTTCTCCACCTCTCTTCGTGAGAGTTTTTCCAAATTGGTTTGTTTTGTGTTTTGATGCTTTCAGGTTTTCTCTAGCGCTCATCACAAGGTATTAGGAAGTCATTATTTTCGCCAGTACCGGTCATGTTTCCACCGGTTACTACTACCCGATCCGCCACTTTGCGCTATTGTTAGCCTCGACTTAAAGATGTTGATAGGATCGTAAACCCAAAGGCGACTAGTTCGCTAATTCATACAGTGCCTCTCTGGCTCCGTTTGGTGGCTATAGTATCTGCTGGATGCCGATGTTATGAGATCTTGGATTTTCTGCTCCATTTTTGTGGGTTTTTGTTTTTTTGTAAACCTTTTTGCTCATATTTTGTATTCTCTCTGCCTTTTTGGCTGTTTTAATGCAATGATATGCTTTATTCTCAAAAAAAGAGTCAAATTGTTAATAAATCTCTGCAGAAGAAAAAAAAAAATATTGTTCATGAATCCAAAGTGGTTTTCCTTATTCATGAATTAGGTGGGTGTAGAGAAGTAGGTGAGTATAGTAATTTTTGTTTACACAAGTCTTTAAAGGTTATTTTGCAAAAATTAAACAAGTGATTAATATTTTATGAAGTGGTGAGTGAGAAAATAGGACATAGGGGTAAGAATAATAACACTTTAAAAATGTTAGGAATTATTTATGTATTATATATCTCACATAAGATAGGAGACGTAATTGTTTAGTATTCAATTTAAGTTGTACTCATGTTCACTTCAACGGAAAAATTTCGTACGTGACCATAATATAACATGGTCGTGTAATACGTGGTGTTACATGTGTTATAATGATTTTACACGTACCATAATATAAGTGGATTAGTCACACGGTCACAATGTTATGGTTATATGAAAAAATTTCTCTAATCCAATCCTTAAATGTGTTATCCCTCATTCATTCCTCGTATTAAATCCTTAATAAGAGATTAAGAGCCAGACTGTTAAATTTCATATGGCACTAGTTTGGTTTGATAACTAGAGAGAAGTTTTTAAGCTTAAGATATTTTGCAATAACTTTTGTTTATTGAGTTTTCAGGAGCTTAAAGATGAGATGAATCTATGAGTATCCATTTGTCATCACTTGGTGATTTTTAATTCTTGATCAGTTTAAGTTTTAAGTGTCAATTCAATTCATGATCTAAGAATCCTCAAGTTTATGTTTAGCTAATTCGAATTCAGCTAGCAAATTCATTTTAATTAGATTCGTTGTGTTCTCGCATGCAATCAAAATAAAAGGCTAGGTTTGTGATTTCCATTCACAAAAGCTTACCAGCCTCCATTTAGTTGCAATTTAGTTTATTTTTGTTTTAAGTAATCAAACGTCTATAACTCTACATGAGTTATTTGGGATCTGCTTTTGGTATTTGAAGGATCAAATGCTTGTAAATGGTATTATGGTTTAAGTAATGAAAACAAGCTTGATTTTCTCTAAATTTTCCTTTTCCTTCGAGGCCTACTTTGCATTCCAAAGAGATTGAGATACAAATAATAATTTAACCTATTTACAGGTTTCTCCACGGCAGTTCCCAAATGACACTGAGAATATTACTATACAATGACAAGACCTATTCTCTTCAGAAGTTGCATTGTGAAATTTTACATGATAAAGCAAAATAAATAATACTGGAAAACACATTTGTGACCTGCACTGGGGTGAATGTGGTTCATGCCTTGCACAAAGACTAGGCCACATGGTCTGATGAGGAACGATATATCTCATTAGCATAAGCTGAGGGAACATAAACTGCATTCAAAAGTGAACTATGGGTCCGGCCGTAGAACAAGTATACCAATGCCCCTATGAAAAACCATACAGAGATGCGCATCCATGTCGCAGCCCTAAGAGTTAGAAATGGAAAATAAAAAATTAGTCGTGACTATAATATATTTGGAAATTTATAGATCAATAAGTTCAATTTCTGTGTTTGCATGTGCATTTTCTTATTTATGTGTGCGCTCGAGGGCGCTGGAGTGACTCACCCAAGATCAATGAGTAAGTAGGTATTTATGAGAATACAAGCAGCAGGTAAGAATGGAACAAATGGACAAATGAAACCTGGAGAGAAACAAAAAGTAAATTCAGCAGCTTCTGAGAATATACCTCAGGCTTTCGCCTGCATGTACAACTAGAAATACGATGTTAAATCAGGTGTACCTAAACAACACCCTAGCATTGTAAAGAACAATCAAATCAAATAATTCAAATATTAATTTATCAACTACATCTGACTTCCTAATTCATCAACTACATTTTACCCATCCCTAAACAACTAAACATTGGATGTTAACTTTTGAAGCTTGCCATGAACTAATATAAACCTAGAAAGGTTACCATTTCTAAACTACATTAAGTTTAATTAATGATTTGTTTACACTACCGCAGATGAAGTCCACTAGCAGAGAATTTAGAGAAGAAAAGTTCCAGAGAATCAACATTTTCTAAATGGATCCATCAACACTGAATAACGCCAACCATTCTCAACAATATTAATATCATAGATATTAATTGTACCTCCTGTGTGTCCAAAGCTGTGCCTTGCATCATCTTGATCTATACATGTTAGCACAGTTAAGCAGCACAGCAGGAGAACTCCAGCCATTCCACACACTGTGCAGCGAAGAATGCTGGTACAATCAACACATTGGTACAGACAGAGTTACAATGCATTAAACAAAATCTGATGAAACTGATGGTGTATATGTGTGATCTTATCCCTATTCACATATGATTTACAAAGAAAAAACTGCACATGTTTCTTTTGGAATACCTAAAGCATAGAGAGCCCAGATAGATATCTAAAAAATGCTGCTCAAATCTCTGTAAGAATTTTCTCAAAATAGTTATTCACTCCCTGGCCAAAAAAAAGAAAGACTTACACTCATATACCAATTTCTGGATTTGTGAAAATCAGGCTAGTTTTCCATAATAGTAAGCCCAATATAATCTTGTCTTATAAACTATACGTGTTAAGAAGCACTTGGCTGCATGGAATAATAATGTTAATTAGCAAGAACTTCGTTGCCACTACTAGTGGTGAAGAAAAATAAAACCATCCTACCCCAAAACAACTCTGAGCCTAAAGGTTTCTTTTTAAAAAGTCAAATAGTCTATTAGAGTTAAAATTCTGGTCAAATAGAAAACGGCCCTTAATTGAAATCAACCAGCGTAAAATAGATTTTAAAAAATGACAAACCTGGAAAGGCCTTTAGCTGAAGCTGCAAATGCAAATAGAAGAACCCCTATACAGAGAAAGGTTATGGTCCAGGCAGCAATTTTCCGCCTTGTTTGTTCACTTCGACTGTCTGTATGATTAGAGTGAGTCAAAAAGAGGAACATCATAGTCCCAAGATATAGTAGATGAAAGATTAAGAAAAAAATTGTGCTTTCAAAAGCAGAAAGAATCATAAATGGATTATCATGAAGCAATGAATACTTTATCTCAAAATGAAAGCAACGAGACTCAGGTACTTCCTAAGAAGAAAATTCAACCTTATACACTAGGTATGCATTATGAAAAGACAAGAGAAGATCATAATAGCTAGAACATTGTGTCTTCATCTTGCAATGAAAAGTCAAGAAGTTCAGACATAGGGAAGAAGAATTTATCAATGTCGTAATGAAAAAACATGGGCTTAAATGGGACTGGCAAAAAAGGAAAATTTCATTTTGAAAACCACATCAGGTTGAAAAACATGAATCATATAACAAAAACCAATTTTCTAGGATAAAACCTTAGTTAATTTAAATTAAACATCTTCATTTAACATGCAGGGATGAGGTCCTAGTGGAATTGAGACCATCTTATCCTCCATGTTCAGTGAGGGTCTGCCCATTCAAAATCACAACATCAGGAGTCTGATACAACTTAGGTGCAATATTTGTTTTCCTAGACGTCAAAACAAGTAAGCTAGTATCACCTTGTGATGTGCTTTTCTCAATCAGAGGATAGACAAGTGTTGCCTCCCCAATTTCATTCTGACTTGAGCCAGCAAGATCTTGAAAGTTTTTGCTGTCACTTTCCTGCATATTACGACCAAATGATACTGATTCAATAGACTTTTGAAGTGATGATGAAAGTGGAACCTCATCTGGCGGAACATATCTGAGTATCAACACTGAAACTGCAGCAGTGGTAAATGCAAGCAGTGTACCAACACTAACCTGTACCCACAAAACATACACTAATGTAAGGATAGAAACAAGAATTCAATAAAGATTCATCTCACTAGACACCTATATATTTAAGTTCATTATTTATATAAGGGATTTGAAGATCTTCATATCTCCAGTCCAAATACTATGGTTGACTTACCATCCCTGCCAATTGTGAGACATCCATAAAGAATGCCAGAACTGCTGCAAAGATACCAGTTGTAACAGTGCTCTTCAAGGGAACTTGGGTGTTTTTATTAATGTCTGAAAAAAATGATGGCAATAATCCATCTCTAGCCATTGCCATCAGGATCCGTGGCTGAAAAATCAACAAACCGAGGGATTTCCAATTATCAGATGGAACAGATCTCTTATTTGTGATGATGAAGAGGACTAAGTGTTGTTTTATTAGCCAAATAACATTCATGAGCCAGAGAAAAAAAAAGTGCAAATTAAGGTAATCATTATTCATTATGAAGCATAGAAGATAAAAACCTATTGATAATACACCATCGTTAAGGTTTTAGGGCATAAATTTAAAGAAGGCCATTAAAAAAAAAGAGCAAAGATATATTATCTTCCAAAAAATACACTTCCAATTCTTTTTTAAACATCTAAAGAGATTAGTAATATGCTGAAGGGTTAAAAATAAAGCACAGTTTCTAGATTATTTTTTCAATGGATTTGAGCAGATGTTTTGTTAGGATATGCTTTAGCATCTGGTTGACCCCAAATACAATATTTCGTAATAATCATCTCTTGTTAAAAGGAACTCAGTGTTTTTCACATAAAGTAAAAGAAAAGAGCATTCTGGATCAAACAACTCTAGTGACTACCAAAAATATATCCAAACAGTCCACTATCTCACTGCTAAGTATGCACATGCTAAATATCAGTGTCGACCAATACATTGAAGTTCCAGAATCCAGAGATATTGATATTAATATTGGATATCAAAATGTTTTTTGTAAATAATTTGTCAATGAAAATTACCCTAATGGATTTTTGGCCTAGTAATTCTGAGGGTACATGGGGTGTATAATATGTAGTTACGCACAAAATATTAAACCAGCTGCTAAGTAGTAATAGCAATTAGCAAGAGAGTTTTATGTATTAGTGAGGGGTAATTTGTTACTATCATTTTTTAAAGTAACAATTAGTAACAATTAATAACAATTAATAAACAGCCACTATGGCTGATAACACCACCATTACCTCTATCTAATTCCATCCTCTCTTATCTTAACACAGGGTATGGTTCACTAACCCAAAAGTTGAATGCACTGGTATCAAAAACTAACGAACAATTTTTGTCTTTGTGCAATTTAAACTCAGAATCTAATAATAAGGATAAGCCCATGAAAGGAGTTGGTGGAAGGAAACTCTACCAGTTCTACCTCCTAAATTTCAATTGGTAACATAAAGATTTTTTGGACATAAGAAAGAGAGCCTTGTATTTATTTCTCAATATGGGAATACAAGCAGATACAGACTTTCTCAAACAGCAAGCTGTCCAGGCATTGACACAAAAGCTACCTCATGTCTGTATCAGGAAGGTCTGTTTAAACTGTCAGGAAAGTCCAAAAGAACCAACCAATATGTAATTGAACAAGCAGGAACAAATGTAAGAATTATTAAAGTTCAGTCTGTATTAGTAAAATTCCACCATCAAGAGGTTCATAATTATGCTAAATCACAAAGTGAAGATACTACTTACTAGTTACTACTTACACACCTGGGCAAGAATTGAACCCAACAAACTTGCAAAGAGAGCAGTAACTGCTCCAGTTGTTATAATATACCTGCAATAAGTATATACGGATCTCAAAACAAATAGTTTTAAATAGAAGGCAATCAATCTTGGAGAATAGCATAACAACAGAAACAAAAAGCAAATATGCTTACACTGCCCATTGCACCCCATAGCCAGCAAATACTGAGGAAATGGGAGTGTCCGGATCTAAGGAATAGTACGGTACTAAGCCTGTAATAACAACTGATACAAGCATATACAAGATGCAACATATAAACAATGCTACTCCTATACCGAGGGGCAAATCTCGTTGAGGATTCTTCACCTGTCATAAAACTTATGTTCTTAAATTCTTGGAGAGCAGCCAACAATGCTAGAACATTTTATCAAAAAATCCCTTTGACCCTTTGATATAGCAGAACAGCTATTAACATGTCTGTGTGGGAGAGAGAGAGAGAGAGAGAGAGAGAGAGAGAGAGAGAGAGAGAGAGAGAGAGAGAGAGATGTTCTGATCTTTCATTCTGAAATTTTGCATGAATCCTTAAGAGGGTGCACCCAATCATGAAGTTTTATTGAAACTAAAACTTATCAGCATAGATTTATTGGGCCAGTGAAAGAATCTCAATAGTAAAACAGCAGGACCATCTTCATAAGTTTACCCCAAGCTTAAGTGTGACTTAGGTTTCTGATCTGGTGCAATTTTGGCATACAATGCTAAATTTCCATGCTTCTATTGTCGTAAAACTTTCATATCAAAATTTAATCCTCTGCCACCTGAATTTTTCTTAAATAGTTCCTTAATGTAGCTACCTTTTGTAGGCACATCCATTTTGCCCTAAAATACAAAAGAAACCTTTGAAACTTTGACAAATTAGTCATGCTTTAATTTCACAACTAAGAAATTAGTTATTCACTCCAAAATTAAAAGAGAAACTAGATATTTCCAACACAGGCTACATGAGAATATGTAGTAGGCTCCACACACATCACACATCAAGAATAATCTGCTACAAAAAATCTGTACCTCCTCAGCTGTGCTGGTAACTGAATCAAAACCAATGTATGAAAAGAAGACCACAGCAGACCCAGCAAACATCCCATTTATTCCAAAAGGAAAGTACCTAAAAAATTTAAGTGAAATGTAAGGTAGACCAGTAGTCTAGTGAGATTATCATATAAGACAGTGTAGACAATATGACAGCCATTACCCGCTGGGAAGTTCATATCCAACCCATCCAGTTTTGAAACCCAAATATCCACCAGTTATCGTGATGAATAGCATGACAGACACGTTTACTGTTGTAACAATCATTTGTACCAATGAACTCTGAAAATTGGGTTCTATGCTTTAGTCAGAAATGTAACAAAGGAAAAGATAAATCCAACATAAATGAAAAAGACTGCAACGATTTTCAAAGAAAAAGAAGTACCTCCTTGATCCCTGTGCACAAGAGGAAAGTGACAGTAAGAACTAATACTGCTGCACATGGATCAACCACAATACCAAGCATGGGGATTGTATGACGGGCCAAGAAAGCAGGCAACTTATCCATACCTCCAAAAAACAAGGCCTAAAGTAAGGAAACAAAAGAACAATGTTGTATCTGTTAAAAGCTTAACATTGACGATCTCCAACATGGCTTGCTATTAATATTACTCAAACTGAAGACAAATAACTTAAAGAAATAATCAATGATAATTTTGTAAAATTATCATCACCATGCATTAAAATGATAAAGAGGCATTGTCTGGTGCTAGCACCATACACCTTTGCCCTCCTTTGTTCTATAGTAAATTCTTTTTCTAGAGTTGTACCGACACTCTCACTCATCTATGGAAAGATAAGGTTATTTCTCTGCAACTCAATTAGAGCACTTGTAACTCATACAAAACTTATATATGTTCCAATTGTTCTAAAAACTTATCCCACATCACAATATATAAAATCATACGCCTCTCACACTCAAACTCACACCCACTGCCAAATGGTTTGGATTGGATGCTTCAACTATAACATGATATCAAAGGAGCAATGCACTTATGTGTCATGCCCAATTTACTCATACATACTCCATCCTCCATGCCACTCAATATAATTGATCCACATCTTTGCCTTAGTCTGAGCACACATAAGGCGGCATGTTTAGAATATAATAATCGCACATCTGGTACTCCTTATTTTAAGCCTTGCATCACAAAAATATAAAATCTCATGAATCTCCACGCATTGCTAATTGGTCTTAATTGGTACTTCAACTATGACCTATTATATATATATATATATATTTCTCATCAACACTTTTCGATATATAGGCAATTGCATATGATGATGTCAATACTGTACCAGATTTGGGGTTATGCCACGAGCAACAGCTGAACCACCAATAGTATATTCTAGAATCAGAGCCCAGCCAACCAACCAAGCAACACTGAAGCAACCACAAAATGTTAGTCACTTAACTGAAGGTGTCATCATTTAAATAAAAGGAAAGATTGTCATGACTTTAGATCCCCCATCCACATCTTAAGATGCACTTAGCACTTAGCAGTGTGTGGGGACCGTTTACCATGTCCTCAAACTTACAATTTTTTTCTAACAAAGAATTCTTTTATTGAAGTCAGAATTTTCCAAGCAGTATGTCTTGAAACAAATTTATTAACAAGGAATGTTAATGTGCATCTGAGGTTGAGGTTTTCTGTCAGTCCATAGCATGGGTAAAGACTACCATTCATACAGTACATTCAAATGATTTAAAAGATTTTACATTACCCTTCTCCAATGCATATGTATGCATAATGATAGGCACTCCCAGCAGATGGACAACGACATGCAAGCTCTGCATAACAAAATGCTGAGAGTGCAGCAGCTATACCAGCAATTAAGAATGAAATGGTAAGTGCAGGCCCAGCATGCTCTCTAGCAACTGTTCCGACAAGAACATATACTCCAGCACCTATAGTAGCTCCAACTCCTGATTGAAAATAAATTTTATAATATCATCTCTATGCTTGTAAGGAAATGAAAACCCACGGGAAAAAGGGCATATCAAAGAACTTAAGCATAAGTTGGAAAACATATTGAGATCATCATAATAACTAAAAATCACAAAAAAAAAAAAAAAAAAAAAAAAAAAAAAAAAAAAAAAAAAAAAACCAAACTAGAGCATCAAAGAAAATTTCAGTTTCTAGTACAAACTTATGTTAATCTTATTAAGATTGTTTTTACCTGTAAGACCTAATAGGAATAAGATTATCAAAAACTCACCAAAAGCATATTTCTTTCAGCCCCTTTGAAAAAGAATACAATGTGTAAAGAAGTTAACAGAGGAAAATGAAATGGGAGATAATGATTATCAATGATAAACAGGTTTACATGTGGTCTTTCATATATCCTCCCTTTGATAAAACTGAAGAAACAAACAATGAACCTAGCATAAGCCATAATTACTACATGTATGGGTTCATGAATGTTGTACATGTATTACATAGTTAATTGAATGCATAGATAAATCAACAGTGCTCCATGAACTGATGAGGATAAGATAAAGTACTGTCAAGTGTTAGAATTAGAGCATCCAACCAAAAACCAAATGAAAATGGGTGGAGAAGCCCAAGATCCTATATAATGCTATGCAAGGCTTAGACTTCCCAATGTGCGATTCTATATTTTCCAACACGCACCATCACGTGTGGCCGGTCCAAATCAAGTCCATGGATCAATTATATAGGGTGATGTGGAGCACGTGTGATCAAATAGGGCCCAGCATGTGAGTCTCCAACATGCAACCAAATTGGGCCCATCAGGTGGATGGATCACCTGCTCTGATACCATGTAAGTTGGAGCATCCAACCCAATACCAATAGGCCATGGGTGGAGAGGCCCTTATCTTAAATATTGTTATGCAAGGCTAAGTCTTCCCGATGTTGGATTCTTTATTCTCCAATATCTTGTAGATTAAGGAAACCATAGATGGAGAGACCCTTCGTGAAAATTTCAACTGTTTTATTGCCCATGGAAATGAAATGTACTTGAAGAGAGCCATTTTCTTACAGCAACAAATTTTATTGATCAACTCAAAAGGTACAACAGCTGTGGACAAGGAGTCCACAACAGATCTACAAAGCAAATCTACAGTAAAACAAAATGGTAATTTATCTTAATGAAACCACCGTTGTGGAACCACGCATGTTAGAAAAAATTGCAAAACAACCGAATTTGCATCCAAGGAGGCAATAAGCTGAAGAGGTAACTGAGGTTGAAGAAAAAGACTCAGGTCGGGCATGCCTTTCATATGTATAGGCCCATTTCAGCAAACACCCTTAATTTTGAAGATCCATCACTTTGAAACACTTATTTTTTAAGAAAAATAAATTTTCTATTGTTTGAAATGAAGGAAGCAACTTGCACTATAGCTCTTAGCTTTTAGCCTATAAAGCCATAAATAGTGACTAAAATAATCAATGAAAACAACATGGTAACTATAACCCGAAACAGATGAAACAGGAACAAGACCCCAAATATCGCAGTATATCAAATGTAAGGGTGAGGAGATATTGTAGACAAAACTACCGGAAGCCTCTTACTTCAAAGGAATTGGCAAGCAGAACAAACAAAAGTTTTATTTAACGTATTGATAACATCCAACAATCATTGGAAGAAAGTGAAGAAACATTCCAAAACCCTGCATGCCCCAACTGATTATGACATATCTCAAAAGTAGTACTATGTCCTTGTTCGCCACAAATTTGACACTTCCTATGTATTTGTTGCCTCGAGAGCTTGGACCACAGCCCCAAGGCTGAGATTGGGAATACAGGTGATGCTTTTTGTTGAGAAAAATTACCACCTTTGTGCCCACACCCTTGATTTTGAGGTGGAGCGTGAGTAGCCATCATGGTCGTATCTACAACAAATGGTATATGCAGAGCAGAATGAGATGAACACTTTAGATGCTGCTCATTATTGAAAAGATTAGACCTAAGCTTGGCAAAGGCTGGTGACAGTTTCCAATTTTCCATCACTACCATAAAGGATCAATATTCTAGTCCTAGACCATTAAGGGTATGATTGACACGTTCCTTGTCCAGGAACTGAATTCTCTATTGCAGCTAGCGGATGTTCTATTACACGCTCCTAGTACGGGTATGATCGACACATTCCTAGCATGAACAAAGATTAAATGTTGTACACATATTTATGGGTTCATGAATGCTGTACAGGCATACAGTGACGAAGAGCTGAAGAGCAAAATCTTCCAAGCAATTGCAATAAAACCAAATGCAACCAAACCCATTATACAATTGAAAAAGGAGAAAACAAACTGTTAACAAACCCATTAAACAATGACTTCAGGAACAAAATACTTCCAATTTGAAGACAATTAAGAATGCTAATTAGCATACAAAAACATAATTCAATCAGCCACATACCATAAAGGCACAAACCCATATGAAGTTAGCATAAGACTAATAAAAAACATAGCAAAGCCCATTTACAAACAGCAAGAGAGAGACAAGTTAGTGGAATTACCAATGGCAATGAGGTCACTGACAGATAATTTCCTAGCCAATTGGCGATCCCCCTCCCTCCTCACATGAACTGAATCAACTTGCTTCCTCTGAATTAAGCTTCTAAGCCCCCAAAAACACTTCCTTCCACCAGCAACATTACCAGAGCTTTGCATATCAACACGCACACCCATAAACCAAACACACTAACACTCTGTTTCTTCAATGTCAGACTCACTATATCATTGAGAAAGACAACGAAAGGAAGAAAAAAGGAAATTAATTTTGGTCTTTTGAACAATCTAAAGATAAGAGAATGTGGCACTGGGTTGTTGCGTGCAAGACAAAGACTACTGCTCTTTCCGATTTCTGAAGGTGATGGTCCTGATGGATGACGGAACGAGTAATAAATAACAATATATATTATTATCGCAACTAAAAGTTGTAAGAAGTAAAAGATGAGAAGAGTTATTTGCATTTTGGGAGTGTAGGCAAAAATCCAATACAAATTAAGTCTATTTACCCAGAAAAATCCAATACAAAATCTACCCCCTTCTCTTCTTTCTTTCTGTTTTTTTTTTTGTTTTTGGTAAGAAACCCCTTTCTCTATTGCCACTTAAGGAAGAGTCGAGATCAAAATTCGCGGTAACAGAAATGCTGCTATTTGCACACCATTTTTTTTTGCACACTTTTTTTGAAAAAAAAAAAAAAAAACTCAAGGAAAAAGACCTTATACCCCATACATTTTTCTTTTTGCACACCCTTCCTAAACAAAACAAAAAAACACACACACACACACACACAAGCACACACCCATCCCCGACCACCTCCCTCCCCACCTCTCCTCTCTCCGGCACACACCCATCCCCGACCACGCCGAGCAGCCAACCACCACCGGCGACCACCCCACCCCACCCCTCCCTGCCCTTCTCTTCTCTCTCTTGCTCTCTCTTTCCCCACCCCCACTCTCTCTTCTTTTTCTGCCCCCTACCCCAACCACCTCCCTCCCTCCTTCCCCCACCCCCACCCCCACCCTAACCCGACCCACCCCCTCTCTCATGCCCACTCCATAACTGCTCCTCCAGCTAGCTCACCATCGCCGGAGAGAAGAAAAAAAAAAGTTGCAACGGGCTCGGCGGTGGTTTCGTTCGGTAGGTACCCACCGAACAATCCTATTCTATTCGGCAGGTACCTGTCGAAAGAAACCACCTGGTTCGGCACTGGTCCGCCGAACCCGCTGCAATTTTTTTTTTTTAATATTTTGGACCTTTGGCTGTTTGCTTGGGTGAGAGAGAGAGAGAGAGAGATGGGAAGAATGTGGTGGTGGCTGTTTTGGGAAGAAGAAGAAGAGGAAGGGAGGGCTCGAGAGGAGGTGGTTGGGGTGGGGGGAAGAAGAAGAAGATAAAAGGTGGGGGTGGGCTTCGACGGTGAAGAAGAAAAAAAAAAAGAAGAGATGGAGATGAGGATGGGGAATGGGGTGTGTACGGGGGGGGGGGGGGGGAGATGGGGATGAGGTGTGTACGAGGGGGGGGGGGGATGAGGTGTGTGGGTGAGGGGAGGGCCAAATGGTCTTTTTTTTTTCAAAAAGGGTGTGCAAAAAGAAAAAAAAGGTGTGCATAACAGCCCTTTAGAAAATCTCATCATCTATTTGATAACTTTTTTAATCTTTTAGTTGAAAAATAGAGAAAATAGAGAAAATAGAGAAAAAAGAGAAAAAAGAGATGAGAGCAGACTCATTTAGTTCATCATGTGCGAACGTTTGAATCTAACGCCGAATGCTTGGTAGTGTAAACTTTTTTTACACCGAGCGCTCGGACTTGGTTTTTTGGTGTTTATGTTTGGGTTTATCTCTAGGATTTGGGCGAAAGACCATTCTATACCCTAGGATAGTATGAGATAAACACGTCGGCCTATATCCTAAAAAATGGGTGAAGGAAGCAGCACCGAGCACTGCAAGAAGCGATCGCCTGTTTTAAAAAAACTTCACCGAGCGCTCGGTAGCACGTTCGCACCTGAACGGCTCTAGAGATTAGAGTGTTGATATTTAACCCCATTTTACTCTCTAGAACATATTCTCCATACCAAATTCTCAATCTGAAAATATAAAAATTCATCACCATACCCAACAAAAGTTTCCCAAACTACCTTCACCAAAACCCAAATATAAAAATTCTTTTTTCGCAAAGTGTACGGTGCTAGTGCATTAAACATCCTTAGGGCAGTTCGTCAACAAACACCTAACCATATTGAAGTGGGTTCGGTGGTATTTGCTTTAAAATTTCTTGGCGACTTGTCAAGTAGGTTGGGAATATAGGAACAAAAGTTCTTTTGGGATACTTTCAGTGTGCTAGTTATGAGTTTTGTGCATAGGGACTGAGCGTACAATTATGAGTTTTGTGCATAGTGACTGGGGAAGGAATAGAGTCCCTTTCAAAGGTCCTAATATCCTTGGTTGCAAGAAATTTAGGTAGTGCACAATGATTGGGTGATGATGGTGCGATGGGTGAAGGTGAATGTATCGCACCCCGAACCCTGGGTATGCAATAGAGACACCTCTCCTGAGTACCTCGAGAAGTTAATGCCAACTAGATCAACGTTAATCCCTCAAGACGCCCGAGAGAGGTTGAGCCTTTTGTATTTAAATGAATTTGATTAAATCATAGTACTCATTACACAACATGATATTTTAAGGAAATAATAAGATCAAAATAAATAGTAATCAAAATAAAGATCAACCAACCCGCTAGGGTGGAATAGTTAAATCAACATCCTGGAAATGGAATTACTAAAGTATAAGCAAAACCCACATAAGTTTACAAAATGAGTAAAAACGAAATAACATTGTTCCAAAATGGGTTCTCATTATAAAACACACATGCGAAAGTAGGGACCATCGTGATAGCAAAAAACATGATAACATAGACCTTGAGACACCCGACAAGAGAATCCAAGCTGCGCACTCCTTCAGTTAAGATCTCCTCCAAGAGGCAAATATGCATAAGCAATAGAGTCAAAATAAACAAACAAACAAACAACAAAGAAGGTAGGATGTAAGCATCTCATGCGATCATAGCTTCCCTCAGGGGACCCCCTAGGTTTGAAAACCTTTAAAAATATTTCCCTATGAAAAATTGATTTTCAAAATCCCAAAATATTTCCACAAAATCGATTTAACACCTCAATTGCAGCAGTATATGGTAAACATGCATAAAAAATCATACATAATAGTAAATCATATGGTCAATACACATTAGGTACAACTATGATGTTAGTTGAGAAAAACTACCATAGCGAGAGTACCTTGGTAAACAGAGATAGGAACTCGCAATTGAGAAACCGTATCAACTGCCACCAGATCAGTTATGAGCTCTGGCTTCGCACAATTACACGTCACACGTGATAACCTGTCTAAGCACCTCATAACGTAAGTGATCAATTCTTTTAGAAGGTTTCTGAATTTGAACCGTAGGTGGAGATTTGGGTGGTGAGTATACCTCTAGTGCATTAGTTTCACTACAACATTATCTAGCAAAGCTCACCAATTTTTTTTGGTAGAAATAGATGCAACTGCCACTATTGTTAGTTTGTATTGCCCATTGCCACCCTGCAGTCACCATAGAGCATGTTGGAGGTTGGTGTTGGGGTGGCAAGGGAGCTAAGGCCACCCAAATGTAGGAATGGTGAAAGCTTCTGCCAAAACCTGCCATGATAGTCTGACAAGGCAGCTGTTCACTAATGCTGTATTGGTGTTATAACATAAGCAATAAACAATGTCTCCATGAATTTTGGTGACTAACTAATTAGAATTCAAAATTCATTTTCCCACCAAACATATCCTGTAGTGAGATTGAATTTTACATTAAAACTCATTCCATGCAGCAAAAGCTAGAAGGGGGCTAGCTATTGTGCTAGGGATGGACCTTCTTTGAATCACAAAAAATTAAGAAGAGTAAAAACGTACTCAAAAGTTGGAACCAATTTTCTTCAATATTCATTAATTCTAACAAATACAACTAAAACATCCTTTTACATGAAGAATACAAGACAATGATTCAAATAAACAAAACAATACTAAACATGTGGGGTTTGTGGGATAAAGAACGAAAAAGAAATGAAGAAGATGGGGTTGTTGATTAAAAAAGTGAAGGATGGAAAAAAAGAGAGAAGAAAAGTGCAAATGAAGATGGAGGTTTCGCAGTTTCAAGCTACTGGAGGTCTGGTCTTCTCCCATGAGGTCCGGTCCTCAATCTTCTTCTCAGCTTCTGGAGGTCCGGTCTTCTCCCATAAGGTTCGGTCCTCAAGTTTTCTTCTTGGTCTTCTTGCCCTACATCACAACCAAGCAAAACCACAAAGTATAAACTCACAAGGGAAAGGAACATAAGTTAAAAATGAATTTTGTTTGGTCAAAGTTGAACATAAGCAAAACCATATTTTGAAGTTATAAACATGCCATAATCGAAGTTATAATTAATAGAAATGAAAACATACCTTTTGATCATTAGCATAAATCTGCAGCAATAAAGGAGAAAATGAAAAATATGAAAGAAGCTCCAGATATCACCAAAAAACCAAGTAGAATATCATAACATCCAACTTGTGGTATAGACTCAAACAACAAGATAATATTTAACACTAAATATGTTCGTATGATTAATCGTCTAAGCATAACGACAAGTCACACAAGGCCTAACACCATGCGGTTTGGGCCTAGACCCAAAAGACTAAGCCCTTCCTGGGCTCCGGCCTCCTAGGCCACGACCTTCTAGGCTCCGGCCTCATAGGCTCCGGCCCCCTGGGCCCCGGCCTCTTAGGCTCCGGCCTCCCAAGCTCAAGCCTCCTGGGCCCCCGACCCGTGTCAACTCACTCGGATCCTCGAGACCGGAGACACGTGGCGCTCGTACAGTGCAAGTCACCACAAAGGACACGTGTCGTCACCGGATTGGTTGACACTCTTCCAAAGGTACTATAAAAGAGGTACCTTCTTGTCACAAAAGGACAACTAAATCATTATTATACTATTCACTCACTCTGCTCTCAGATCTCTCTGAACACTGACTTGAGCGTCGGAGGAGCTTTGGCCGGCACCACACCGGTGTCATTCCCGCTCACCTTTGTGTACTTGCGCAGGGTGCTTTGGATATCGTTCTCTCTCATTACTCACCAGTCGGACCCAGCTACCCGTTCCTGCCCCACTTCGACGTGTCATCCGCTCAGTGGTGGGTCAACGGGCCTACGTGGTTCGACTCGACGTTGACTGCTCTACCATTTTTGGGCATCAACAGTTTGGCGCCCTCTCTCCCGGGCTCGGCCGCATCTAACCCTGTCTTCCTTTTCCTCCCGGGAGAAGCCGCCTTCGGAACCTGGGTGTGGGTAGACCCACTATGCCTCATACCCTCGGGCACCATTGCACCTCTACTTGCATTCCCCTGGGACGAGCCACCCCCAGCCAACAGTGCCCCCATCATCATCCTCCTCTGGGCAGGCGGGGCATGACCAACCGGTCTACTTGTTTTCTTCGTGTTGGCCATCTTCACTGAAAGACCAAAATAAAATTCAATGAGCACAAATTATTATCTCATCAACTAATACTCCAAGAGGGGAAGTACAGAAGCTCACCTGGGACTCCGAAGCCGTACTTGGCCAACTTTTCAGGAGACAAGAGGTAGGCAGCGCTCAACTTTCGAGCAGGTCGGCTAAGCACTCTTCGCACCTCTTCCGTGCTACCCTCCGACAATGGAAGTCTCTCCCACTCACCCCCTGCACAATCAAACAACAAAAGACTACTATTAGTATAAGCATAACATCAGCTAATAATCCAAGTGTACATAGACCAATGCATCGGCTCAGCCAGGCAACCTATTATGTGGAAATTTGTCGGCACTCTATACGTGGTCATCCTATCACTCCGGCCGAATTCCCAGGCTCCACTCGCGAAAAACCATTTTTTCTTCCATTCCTTATGAGCGTCCGGGTGGCCCACCTGTATTTGGCGAGTCGCACCATCAGTGAACTGCCCATTTGCCAACTGCGAGCAGTACATCCACCCTCGCAATTTGGGGCTCGACTTAATCTCAAACAAGTTTGAGAATTGAGCCATAGTCGGGGGATCATACCCCTCATCTCGGAACAATACATACAGCCCAATTAATGTTCTCCAACTATTGGGCGTCAGCTGAGCTGGTGCAATCCCTAACTTCCTCAACATATACTGGAAATAGGGGTGGAGAGGAAGCCTAAACCCATGGTGGAAACTCTTGGCAAAACACAAAATATGCCCCTCCGGCGGGTCACTCAAGACATCACCCTCTCCCGGGAGGCTCAGGTGGATATAATCGGGAATGTGGAACTCCACCCTCAATTTTTCAAGGTCCTCCTCCGTCATCCTGTTCTCACACAACCCATCCACGGACCAGTAAGGCACAATGCGCCCACTCACATCATCACAACTAGTGGGTGTCTCTCCATCATCGCTGTCCTCACTACCAGTGCCTTTTCCCTCACTTCCCATCACCATGGACAAGCTCTCCTGGACGGTCTTGAGCACTTTGCCCACCCCCATATTTCCACACCCCATCCGGGGTCGAGGCATATTTGGCCTCATCGGCGTCCCATCACTTGTGGACACCCGATCAGACTCCATAGAACTGTTATCATCTGAGGAAGCCATGGAATGTCCGACCTCAGCACACCTGCTCATCCAAGACAACACCATGGACATATCAGATCAATACTGGTTTCCCACCCCCCCCCCCCCATATGTGCTCTTCTACCCCCAATTTGGGAACGTTCACCCTATCACCTTTTCACATGCTCAGCCACCAATCATTTATCAAAGCAAATATTCACAATATCAATTCAAGCAGACAAGCAATAAAAACACAAGCCTTTACCTGTATTCAGCGGCTCCACCGGCTCAGACGGGTTCCGACTCACTTATATTGTCTCCTCTGTACCTAGACAAAAACACAACACCCAATAAATTACAAAGTCCAAAATTGAAGGCATGTGGCCTACCCAGTGCTCGGCAAGGCTCATCCCCACTTGCACCTCCACCTGCCCCTACTCACATTATACCACAGAATTACCACACAGAATTCCAAGGTCCGCCTCAGGCTGGACGACAATAATTTCTCACATATTCTCAATTCTCCAAGGCAAAATCAATATATCCAATTGAGTAGAAATTTTTTTGATATTGCTCACCTCAAACCACGCAGCAAAACAGCCCGCACCACCTGAGCTTCCGAGCAACCCGTGCACCGCCACGCAGCAAGTCAGCCCGCGCCCACCAGCTGCTCCGAGCCAGGCAGCCCGACCACCCGAGCCGAGCCCAACCTCCGTGCAGCAACACCTCCGGCCCGAGCCCACTCTCCGTGCAACACAACTCCGGCCCGAGCAGCCACCCACACCTGCACAACCCAAGCCGAGCAGCCAAAGCCTCTCTTGCTCCGCGCCGCGTCACCAACCGAAGCTTCCACTTCCACTCCGAGCTGCGCGCAGCTCTCCCCTCCAACCCAGCCAATCCGAGCAGAGCAGAGGACCCAAGCACGGACTCACACCCCAGCAGAACCGAGCCGCGCCACTCACCTGCACAGCGCCTCCGAGACGCACCTTGCGCGCGGACCACCCAACCCGAGCCCGAGCAGCAGCTCGCCCGTGCCGACCCGCGCAGACCACCCAACCCGAGCCCGCCCCAGCAGCTCGCCCGTGCCGAGCCACGCAGCCCCCCCTTCGCGCTGCTTCCGAGCAGTCACGCCCGAGCCGAGCAAGGCAGCCCACCTCCTCCGGCCCGTGCAGCACCACCCCGATCCGAGCACTCACACCGACCCGAGCTTCCCTTCCCCGACCCGAGCACTCCCTCGCGCCCCGAGTAGCTCCGATCCGGCCACTCCGCAAGCTCCGACCCGAGCACCTCACTTCTCCACCCACCCGAGCAGCCCCTCCCCCTATTGTTTTTGGACCCGAGCCCTGCTCTCCTTTCCGCCCAACAAGTTTTTTTTAACAAAAAAAAAACAACAAAACCAGCGGAACACAAATCCCACCCGAGCTCTCTCTCTATTTGTTTTGTTTCCACACGTGGCTGCTGTTCACTTATTACCAATTTATCTCACAGCAATTCTCTCTCCACAATATGTCTACAGTAACAAATGTGAGATATGGGGTGGGTCTTTTATACCTGAGCTACACTATTTAATCCCAGATTCTTATTTACAGAGGGCAACATCCCACCAGTACAGTGAATGGGGTTCACTGAGTTTTTTGCGAAGTGTCTACTGCTCGGAATACAGGGTGATCAAAAAAAAAAAAAAAAAAAAAAAAAGGGAATCTTTCATATGTAACCCCCAAGCTTTCCTGCAGTACAGCTTTTCTTGCTAAGGAACTTTGGGGACTTCTAAACAGTAGCTTAAGCAGGAACAAGTGTGTGGTTACTTGTCGTTCTGCTCGGACTCTTTTGTGTACAAAGTTCCCAACCAAGAAGTATCTTTTGCTCGGAAACTTGGGGGACTTCTGTTCGTATGATTAATCGTCTAAGCATAACGACAAGTCACACAAGGCCTAACACCATGCGGTTTGGGCCTAGGCCCAAAAGACTAAGCCCTTCCTGGGCTCCGGCCTCCTAGGCCACGACCTTCTAGGCTCCGGCCTCATAGGCTCCGGCCCCCTGGGCCCCGGCCTCTTAGGCTCCGGCCTCCCAAGCTCAAGCCTCCTGGGCCCCCGACCCGTGTCAACTCACTCGGATCCTCGAGACCGGAGACACGTGGCGCTCGTACAGTGCAAGTCACCACAAAGGACACGTGTCGTCACCGGATTGGTTGACACTCTTCCAAAGGTACTATAAAAGAGGTACCTTCTTGTCACAAAAGGACAACTAAATCATTCTTATACTATTCACTCACTCTGCTCTCAGATCTCTCTGAACACTGACTTGAGCGTCGGAGGAGCTTTGGCCGGCACCACACCGGTGTCCTTCCCGCTCACCTTTGTGTACTTGCGCAGGGTGCTTTGGATATCGTTCTCTCTCATTACTCACCAGTCGGACCCAGCTACCCGTTCCTGCCCCACTTCGACGTGTCATCCGCTCAGTGGTGGGTCAACGGGCCTACGTGGTTCGACTCGACGTTGATTGCTCTACCATTTTTGGGCATCAACAAAATAAAATCTGAAGTTGGATATATTAGTGATATTAAAGGAATACAACTAACAAGATAATATTTAACACTAACAATATAATAATAAATAAGGTGAAAAATCGGAATACAAAGAACTTGAAAAATAAATGGAATTGATACCAAAGGAATGACCAAAAGTGGCTGTAGATACTCTAAGGTTTGATTTGGGGGTTTTTGATTCATCCACAATCGGAGTCATACATGTGCACCAATGGAAGGGCCATAATGAGAGAAGGAAAACCTGATAAAGATCACTGGAATTCGCCGCCCATATTGCCGGAAACGACGGAGGAGGGTCACGGCTGTTAGGGTTTCGAACCACCATGTGCGGCTGTTGAATAGGCTAGGTATTTACACCATTGAACTCAACTCACCCATGGGAAGATTTCAGGACCAACTCAACGGCAAGAGGTCGTCGGAATTAGTGACCCATCGGAGAAGAAAGCTGGATCAGGTTCGGTTTGAATCCATGTTTTTAATGGATTGTTAAGCAAACAAAAGGCAGGGATAGAGAGATGAGGAAGAGAATAGTTGATTGGGGTCCATGTCGTTGGCGTTGGCTGCCGGACGACGAAGAGATGGCCGGAGAGGGCTCTTGGCAGAGGAGAGAGAAGATAGAGAAACACCAGGTGGTGTGCGACTGCTTCTGAAGGCAAATGAGAAAAAAAGATGTTGAAGTTAGGTTTTAATAGTAAAACCCTATCTGACAAATTTACAAAATTGTCCTTTAACTTAAAATACCTGAAACTTGATGGTTGTAGCTCTATTTCACGTCTTCTTCATGTCTACGCTCACATAGTCTCGAGCCCTATCCAACTAGACCAAAAACTCATTTAAAATATAAACATTTAATTTTGTCAAATTAAAACCATAAACCAATTTAATTATAAAAACATTTTTTTTAAAACAAAAAATTTTATAAATTCATAGAACAATAATTTTAATGAAATATTTTATAAATTCATCCCTAAACCCAAAATGTCATTTGTCACTTTTTGAACTTTAGTTTCAAAGAAAAGAGGTCTGGTGCACAACCACCATTATAAATTTAATTTGGGTTAGGGGTGGGAAAAGAAAAATTATCCGACTAATTTTCTAATTTGGTTACTATATTTATGGAGCTACCAAAAAATCAACTATCTTACAAATTAGTGAGTTCTAAGGCAACTATTATCTTCACCATAAACATAGTAATCACTAACAATAAATATTAGTGACCATCTCATTTGTCAATAAGCACCTTCTCATCTATGAGTGCAAAAAATAGAGGCCTTTGGCCATATTTGTTGTAGTGTTTGTACACAATTTGGTGCTACTATTAAATGTTTAAGATGTGATTTGGGTGGGGAGTATACCTCTAGTGCTTTTTCTAAGTGATTGGCCTTTAATGGAACTATACACCAATCTTCTTGTACCGACACTCCTGAGCTGAAAGGTGTTGCAAAGATAAAACATCGACATATTGTTGAAATAGTTGGATCCTTGTTGCTCTATGCAAATGTTCTCACTTTATTTTGTAGAGATGGAGGTCCTCACTGTTGTTTTTTTAATTGTGAGCAAATTTGCTCACTGCCTCTTTCTAAGCATGACATCTGTCATAGAAGTTAACTATAGTTAAAATTTTATATTCAATACATTTAATTAAAATTTTAATTCATATTTTAATTGAAAGCCCCTAGCTGCACATTAACCCAATTTCCAACAGCCTTTTCAATTTTTAATCCAGCAACGCCGCTAACACCTTCCTCCCCTCCGGCCAGTCCACACTGGTGACCTCCCACCACCGATGACGACGCTGACCACTCTAACCCTTAGCAAAACTTGGATCTTTATGTTCTCCTCCCATGGCTTCTCTTAAAGAGCGATTTTTTCTTGTTTTTTGGGTGAGATGAAAGAAAACCCATATTCCAAATCTCTCAAATATCTTTTGGAAGTGCAGAAAAACCCAATTGATAGAAGCGACGATTCAATTAGAGAGAGAGGTGTCAGTAATCTTTTAAGAATTTTGTGGGGCTCCTACACCTCTAAGTGGAGGAAGTCTTAGAAAAAGTTTCGAGAATCAATTGTAACTTTGGGAAGAAACAAGCAAAGAGCTGCTTGGGTGGTGAAACTCATACTCCATGTTGGAAGAAAATATCTATCTTCTTTGACTTTAAATTTTGGAAGTCTCTTTATATTCAGCATGTCCTAGATGTAATGTATATTGAGAAAAACGTGTGCACTAGTATAATTGAAAATTTACTTTAACATTCCCAGAAAGACAAAAGATAGGGTGGCTGCCCGTTTAGACCTTATGTGAATGTAGGTCAAACTTGATTTGGCACCATAAATAAAGAACAAGAGAACATTTTTGCTGGCAGCTCCATATACGTTGTTACGAGACGAGATGGCTTAGCTTGGGCGTTACCCAATGAAGTTTGACCTATTTGCCTCCGACATATTCAGGGCTTTGGTAGGCCTTGTGGTTTTCGGGTGTAATTTTTCCTTCTCCAGAAAAAAAAAAAAAAAGAAGATTTATTTTAAGCCTTTTGCTAAAAGAGTTGGGCACTGAGGATTGGAATCTTTCATTTTGATGAGACCCAAATGGATGGAGCCTCAATCCTTTTCATCCAACTCCGAAACAGCCCTTATCCTCCAACGTTAGACCCAGACCTCAAGAAGTGAATGAGAGAGGAGGAGAAGAGAAGAGAGAAGGAAAGTGGGAGAGAATAATTTTTCCTTTATTGTTTTAGGGGACAAAGTAACACACAGGATGGGGTATCAAGAGAAGTTTCCCCGTTGCAAATTAACCATCAACTGTCGCAAAAAACTGCGCCCTAAACAATCAATTTTCTTGTAATGATGCGTGTATGCGTTGCAGGTTGGACCATTTTCCTTTTGTTAATGTTCGGAACCTGAGAAATGCAGCTGAGTCTATTACTATGAAATAATTGTCACTTATTCGACAAACAACAAAGAAATATAAAATAAAATAAAAATTACAACAAAGGCAATGGTATTATTCTGTCCCTAAGCTATACATTCTTCATCACAGTTTTTCTAGTCACTTTCCTGCCATACATTCTACACATTTACCATATCAACCATCTTGCCTAGGATTCTGGACTCCTACCTCTTGCATCGCCAGCATCAGAAAGCGGGACCCAAATGCTTTGGCTTCTCTCACCCCCATTTTCCCAGGTTTGTTGCCTGATGCTCCTTTCATTTGTATCCCCTCCTCCGTCAGAAAACTGGGCCCAGACACTACGAGTCTTCCCCCCTCCGCTAAGTTCCTCATCACATCCTGCAACTGTCTTCAGCAGCTCGGACTGTAGCAGCGGGCAGTTTTCCTTGAGATACTCGAAACCATCCGATTCCATGACGGCTGCATCAAACAAGCCAATCAGAGAATAATGTGGAAATGATAAGTTTGAGCACAGACATAAGACTATAGCATGTACAAGTGCAATGAAAACCTTAGGCTCCATTCTCAATTCCCAGGTTTTCAACAACTTCAGGAGCTCCTGAAGAGCAGAATGTGGTGTAGCTTAACCATAACATCATAACTCACTTATAATCCAAGCTTAAGATTTTGAGATTTGTAACACTAAATTAACTGACTATCAAATACTAAAGCAAAAGCAAATTGTAAATGCAATTTATCATAGAGAGAGGGGGGGAATGGATTGGATTGCTGGCTCAAAATAAGCAATCATGGAAACAAAAATAAATCACCCTAGTTTTGGAAAAATTATGGCATGCTGCAGTATTGTTAGACTGCATTTAGGATTTTCAAACAGGTACTTGCTTCCTTTTTCCTCTATTTTTGCTATACTACTGAATATTCACAGAAACACACACACACAAAAAAAAAAAAAAAAAAAAAAAAAAAAATGTATGCTAAAATTTTTGTGATGTAGAAGAACGATGAAGGGCAAGCATACTTTGATCAATGTTGAGCCCATGTTTCTTGAGGGAAACAAAGGAAAACCCCTTTTAGGTTCCACTGGAGCAAATATTATTGAACCCCAATGGCCAAAAGCCAACATTATTGATAAGCAAACAACATTTGTTGTCTCACATGAAGCATCTCAGTTTTCCATGCATAGCATTATATGGAATCTAAAATGCTCTTGATTCAACAGAAGCAGTGGCATTTTGCACTTTTTCAACGGAAGGGATAGTGTTTTGGTCCAAAACTACAGGTATGAATCAAAATTACCCAGATTGAAAGAAGTAAACAAAGAATAAGTAATCACAAGGTACTGAAAATTGGCACGGCACACTTGGATATGCCAAGACTAGAAAGGAAAAAAATAGCATCCTGTATCAGATAAAATTAGAGCTTACAAAACAGAAAATATAGATTGAGCAGGCAATGAGTCCTCAAAATAGTATTCAGATCTTTAACAAGCAATGATTAGAAAAAATTACAACACAATTGAGGTCTTCGGCTAAACAGCTCACACAGACTAAATTGAGGGCAATGTTGAGAACATGTACGACAAACCGTAAATTAATAGCTGGTGAAAGAGAGATATCACCCCTGCTAAGGATGGAGGTGAACAGCCCATCAGCAGGATAAAAGAATGATTAAGCTGGAGTAACAAAATATGTAAACTGATGGGCAAACTGAAATTTGATACAACATTGAAATTTAGCAGCAGTTGCCATCCTCAAACTGATGGGCGAACTGAAATAATCGGACACTTGGTAATATGTTGAGATTTCTTTGTGGGAAGAAGCCAAGCAATGGGATCTATCGCTATCACAAATGGAGTTAGCCTATAATAGCATGGTGAATCAACCCACAAGGAAGTCTCCTTTTGAGATAGTGCACATAAGAGCCTAAGCATGCTTTAGACTTAGATGCTTTTGCCTAAGCCTCCAGGATTTGAAAGTTCGGCTGAGCATATGGCATAAAAAGTGTGGCAAATTCAGTCTAAGTTGAAGAAAATCTTGGAGAAAGCCAATGAGAAATCTAAAGTGGCAGCAGGCACACATTGAAGGGTTAAAATTTTGAGGTTGCACACTAGAGGAAGGCTTCCAGCGGGTACTTACAAGTTACAACAAAAGGAAGCATATGGAAACATAAAAAGTACGAACCATGCAGAATAGTGCGGAAGATAATGGACTGCTTACATGGTGCAGCTTTCAGACAACATGAACATTTCAAACACTTTCAATGTTGTTGACTTATTTGAGTACCCCCTGCCAGATGAACCCCCTTTGTTACAACAGCAACTCAAGGGCAAGTTTCGTTGGAAGAGAAGCAAACATGATGTAGTACATCAGGAATTAATGCCTTAATTGCATTCAGTTCACTTGAGCAGCCATCTGAATGTAGATTCAATATTGTCTCTTTTAATTAGATTCAAGCAAATTGGACTCTACATTAATTCTTGTGCATTCAAGGAACTTGGCCTGTGCATTCAAGCAACTTGGACTGTACATTTGAACTTACATTCCTTGATATTTTTAGTAGAAGTATTAGCCTATAAATAAGACCCTTTATAGCTGGAGGGGGCATCCAGATTCTCAATTTTTAAAAACATTTTCAGAGAGTTTTCCGATCAGTCCTTTGTTTTATTTTATTTTCTTGAAGCCAATTTGGGTTAATTTTTAGGGCATTTTGTTTTGATAGGGAGACTACATAATTGTGTATCAGGTTTACTTTCAACTTGTTCTTTAGAATCTGGCTTGTTTTGAAAATAAATAAAAAGGAAAAGAAATACAGCCCAAATGACATTGTTTGGACTTAAGGCTTTAGAAAGAGAAGAACCCAAGAGGAGCTCTCCTCTTGGCTAAAAGCACAATAGGTGCATCTTTTGTGAAGGTGGAGAAACACCCGAGGCCTTACTCTGCCACCAGGCTTCAAGGTGCGGCTCAAGGTGTGCCTTGAAAATGCTATTGAAAACCTTGGCATACATGTATATTTTAATTGTGTTGTCAACATTTATATATATATATATATATCACTCACACACACACACACACAAGCTCATCATATTATAAATACCTAAAAATATTTAATTGAACATTTCATAAACTAGTGAATAAGTGATCATTTTTTTAAGAAACATACTTTCATTTATTAAAGATGAAAGTTACATAACAGAGGACAAGGAGTCCACTGAGCATTAATCTAAAACTAAGAACAGCAAAACATCAAGAGTTACAAAGAAATAGCAAAAACCAAAGGCTACAACACAGCAGCACTCCAACATAAAAAAAATAACCTGAAAAGAATAATCCTTAAACTCAGAAGTTATCGACGCCCAAAAAAAATCAGAAGTTATCAACGCCCAAAGGGATATCCACAATTAAAAATCCCAAATATATCATAGCCCTCAAAATCAATATAATCTCAACCATTAAAAATGATCAAAATGAGTAACACAAAAAGACATAAACACCCTAATATATTTAAAAAAATTTACTCTGCCACTTATAACTCATGAACTGTATTTTTTTTAACTTACTTTAGTTGCTCATGCATCACTTTCTTATGGGAAAAGAATGGGAACCACGGATCAAGTTAAAACAACGTTTTCATTAACCATGACTCATGTCTCATTCATTCTTCAGAATGAAGGTGCCAGCTAACCTAGCTCATAAAGTACCCATGACATTGTACTAGGGTCATAGGATCATATAAGAAAAAAAAAATGCAAGAAGACTGCCTCACACTGTGTAGCCCATAGATTTAATGGACCTGAACAAACCATAAAAACCTTCCCATCAAAAAGTTTTTTGTCACTGACTCACTAGAACGTGCACAGGAACCCTATAACTGGCCCAATGGAAAAGACAAAGACAAAATGAAAAACCTCAGAAGCAAAATCTTCTGAAAACTAACAGAGAATAACCACCTACCCACCAAATTTTAAACATTGCTCAAATTGAATTGTACACTACAGGTATCTCAAATGCAACTGTGGCAGTTTAACCGAAAACAATGTATGAAGAGTGAAGACCCTTGAGAGGAAATCAAAAAAGAAAAAAATGGGAACATAATTTGGAATATGTATGACAGCACTGTTTATATTGGAATATATTTAAGGAAAAAACCATGAAACAAAAAATTAAACAGGAAGGGCATACCAACTAGGTTTTCAGCAGAAAACTTTAGGCAAACGGATTTTAGATCCATTGCGCGATACCGGTCAGCCAAGGCCAGAATAATGGCAACAGAATTAACGGACATAACCTTGCAGAGAACAGATTCACACATCAGTCTGAGTCGAGGTAAGCCATATTTGTCTGCTGCAGCTAGTAACCTAGCAGCTAATGTGTCAGATAAAGATGACATGCACAAGGAACTTGATTCTGACAACTCTTCATCATCAATAAGATTATCTGTATATATGAAGTGCAGCAAAGCCTGCTCAGCAAACACGAAAGAGATTATAAAGGAAAGTAAAAGAAACTTTGTTTTTACAGGAAAGGAAACTAGGATAAACTGGTACATTATATTATTTTCCAATCGTATATCGTATACTGAACCAATATTATTCATTCTTATGAAGCATAATTTTGAAAGAACAGAACTAATTGTTGGGAAGTGCTACCTTAAAGATCTTGGGTTCCATATCTGTAACAACCATATCATGACAATCCTCTTCCATTCCATTGAAAAATTCATTTTCAAATACAGGAGATCTAGCAGCTAATACTAGCTTGTGAGCATGGAACTTTTCCCCACACACATTAAATGTAACATCTGAACCTTCCTCATTCTCCAATAACATACCAAAATGTTCTCCAATATCAGACTCGGGGACATGTATGGAGTGTAATCTCGAACTATCGATTGCAGAAACCACAACACCAACTGTGCAATTAATTTTCAAGCAATCATCCTTAAGGAAACTAGACGATTCAAGCAAAGTCCGTCTGAAAAAACGTTTGTAGCCCCTAATGCCAAACAATTGCAAATAAGTTTCTTTTGAATATAAACAAATAAGAGTTTAAGGAGCATTCAGTAAAATCTGCAGATCAATTTCAGCTAACAGTAAAAACCTATACATTTCAACAGAATTGATGACAGGTCAAAAAATTACAATAATAAAAATATCAATACTAGAAAAAGTCTGTGTTGTGTTAAATCAAAATATCAAACTAGAACAACTGAGATACATATGGATGCAGTGAGTGAAAAAGATTTGAGTCATTTGACCTAAGAAGATTGGTACTCAATGCAACATGAGTTAACTGAAGAAGGGAAAAGGAGAGCACAGCCAAGGAGTATGCAAGTCAATTCAGAAGAGATTTTAGAAGCTTTGTTATTGTGT
The DNA here is from genome assembly GCF_963921425.1 of Dryas octopetala. NCBI lineage: Eukaryota > Viridiplantae > Streptophyta > Magnoliopsida > Rosales > Rosaceae > Dryas > Dryas octopetala. The sequence continues at coordinate 16,915,353 of NC_141371.1, forward strand.
GACTTTTATCATTGGTCCTCAAGCATTTTAGTTTAAAAAAAATGGATGTGCTGAAGAGGCCACCCCTTCAAAGAGAATCACTCTTTTGCAATTGAGAATTTTAGAAGGGCACAAACAATTGAGCAACGGCGAGCCACATATACGATTAAAGTGCATTGCCCACCACTACTAAGTCTACTATTCAAACCTGTTTTCCCAGTCTACCACTAGTCATAGAAATCATCATTCACAACATAATACAGTTCCAATTATGTAAAGTATGAATCGAGAAATGAAGAATTAGCGAGATATTGTGAAGCATATGAGATAAAATGACCAAATTCCGAAGACCACCCAGAATTTCTGAACCATTCAAATTAACCAAAAACCAAAACACAAACTAAACCAAACTACCAAAACACATAGTTACCCACCACATGCTACCTCTATACTTGAGCGTGTAGGGCCCACTCTCAAGCGAGCGATCAAAATGGCTATGGACCTTGTGCTTGCCCTCAGGACCCTGATCAACCAGAGTCAATTCGAACAAAGCTCGCACATCGGTTCCTTCGCTAGCGAGGGCAATGAAGACCGAGACGTAGGCGGAGTTGTCCTCTGGGTTTTTCCCATCTGGGTAGAAATAGATAGCCCATTGGTACCCTCCGACCGTGAAATTCTCACTGGCAAGGTGTTTTCCGACCCCAATTCCTTTGGCCAGTGAATAGCCTTTGATGATGAAGTTGTGGGAGCCGTTCACGGTCTCAGTCACGAATCGTGAGCTCGAGGGCGAGACTACAGGACTCTTGTGTCTGGCTGATAACATTTGCGATAGCAAGGTTGAAGAAATGGGCTAGCTTGGGGCCGAAGACATGAATTTCTACGGATTGATGATCTGCGGTTCTGTTCGTGGTTTTGGAGCTTTGGTGGTGTTAATGGGGTTTTCTGGGTTCATTTCTTGGGAAAAGTCGGTAAAAGTAGCACCTGAGATTCTGAGAATGTGTTTGCCCAAATGGCCAATGCTTAATTTGCTTATTAAAAAAACATAGTAAATAATTTATTTTTTATATATTTGATCGCATCTAGATTCTAGATAACCAAATCGTTTATAATTTGATTGATTTTTTATAATAATAATCTTTAATTTAGTTGATTTCTAAAATTATTTATATTGTGAGTTTAAAGAGTGGTTAATTTTATATTATTTGGGAATAAGTTAGCTTAAGAGCTTTACTCCTATTTATATATAAATATATATAAAAATACTCTAAAACTAACTGATTAGCAAGTTAATACAAAGCTAACCACTCTATTAGGCTTACTGCACAATATAATTTCAAAATCCAAATCATACATTTTTTAGACCCTACTTCAAAGATCATCTCTATAAAAAATCTCTAAAATTGAAAGTCATTTAGCTATTTGATTATGGTAACAATTATTTATATGTTTTTATCGAAAATAGTGATCGTCTATTTTGATGACTAAATGATTTCTAATGTTGTTGATTTTTTACAATGATAATCTTTGAAGTATGACCTAAAAAATGGATGGTTCAGATTATGAGATTAGTTATGTAGTGGGTCTAAAAGTATGGTTAGTTTTGTATTAACTTACTAATTAATTAACTTTAGAGCACTCCTCTAAATATATATATATATAAGGGCTAATTACAAAAAAATTAATAAATATTTTTAATATTACAAATTAGTCAATGAACTTTTTTAAATGGTAACTGTGTAATAATTACTATTTTTTAATTGGTAATTACGTGACAGTTAACGTTTTTATGTTTTTTAATGGCTTAAGTACACCCACTAACTATTAAGTGTATTTCAACTTGGTCCACGAACAATAAAATCTTTCAATTGTGTCTATAAACTAATATCTAAATTGAAAAATTGACTTATGTAAGATGCATTGTTAAGTTTGGGGGTTAAATGCCAACGTGACCAATCATAAAGCAGTACATTTAATGATGCAGCGCCATTTCCACACCTCATTCTGCCCAATTGCTAACACGTGTCTGCTTACCTCCTTACATGGACCCACCACTCACTCCCCTTTCCCACCTAAAATATATTTCTCACATAATGATATAGAAATATAGTTGTACTTTTGTGAATTTGAACCCCTTCTATTAACTATGTAAGAAAGGCAAGTAAGTGATGGACCCGTATCAAAAGGTAGGTGGACACGTGTCAAAAATCGGGCTAGTGAAGTGCGGAACTAATGTCACGTCATTAAACATACCGCTTTATGATTGTTGGCCAAGCTAACAATTAACTATCAACTCTAACGTAAGCCATTTTTTTAACTTAGATATTAGTTTATGGACGCATTTGAAAGATTTTATTGTTCGTAGTCCTAGTTGAAATTACCCCCAATAGTTGGTGGATAATTTTGTACTTGAGCCTTTTTTAATTGGTAATTATTACACAATTACTCATTTTAAATTGTTAACTATCATATAGTTACTGTTTTTTTAATTGAAAATTGTCACACAATTACCGTTTTTTAATTAAAAACTGTCAAAAAATGGACAGTTCGAATTCTAAAATTACTCATGTGTTGGGCCTAAATGAGTGGTTAATTTCATATTACTTTGCTAACCAGTTAGCTTTAAAGCGCTACTCATGTTTATATCTATATACTCTATATTTATATTTATCAATATATATAATAGGAGAAGGGGAAGTAAATTTAAACATTCAAAAATCCAATTTTAGCCTTTGTTAGTTACAAAATTAAAATAAAATAATTTTATATTTTGAGGGCAAAATAGTAAAATAGGATAATTAGAATTGAAAAATAAAACAAAATAAAAAATCACCCTTATTTCAGCAACGCACTTCCCCACTATCTCTTTTCTAGGACAAATAAACTATTTATTTAAATATTTAACTACAAGTCTACAAGTTTAGAAAAGTCAATTGGCACACGCGTGTCAAGAGACTAGTATATATATAAAGAAAACTCCACATGTTAAATTATCATAATATCCTAAATTATCTATAATTAATTAAACTTTCAATTGAAAAAGTTTTACTTAGTAAGTAAATTTGTAAAAGTAACAAAATATTAAAAGGTGCCGCTATTCGGACCCAACTTTTTAATTTCTATCCCCAACACTTTAATAAAAATATAAGTTTCAATTATACCCTAATGCAAATTGACCTTCAAGGACTTAAAAATTTAATTAAATTAACTTGAACCTATACCCAAGGAGTAAAATTTTGTTTTTTTTTTTTTTTTGTATGAAAATTTTAACACCAAATTAAACAATTTTCATTTATATTTCGGCGAAACTTTCAGCTTGAGTTTGGGAGGCGAAGACTAGAGGGAGAGAAAGGAGGAAGAAGCGAGCCGGCCTCGTTGCCAGAGGGCAGCACCGTCGGCAGATCGAAGAGAGAAGAGAGAGAAGATATCTGGGAGAGAGAAGATATCTGGGAGAGAGAAGACATCGGGGAGGGAGAAGAGAGTAGGGAGTGAGGTCGGGGAAAGAGGAAGAGAAAGAGAAAGAGGAAGGAGGAAGGAGGAAGGAGAAAGGAGGAAGATCAAGATCGGGGAGGGAGAAGGAGGAGAGAGGAGATGACAGTGGGACTGGGAGAGAGAAATGAGAGGGAAGACAAGTCTAGAAGAGAGAGTCGTCACGGGAGGAAAAGGAAGGAAAGAAAAAAAAAAGGGTTTGGAGTTTGGTTTGGCTTTTTTGGGGTTTTGTTTAGTTGTTTTAAAACTCTAAACCCTAATATATTTCTATATAAAAAATAATTAAAAATACCTCAGAGGGCCTGAACCTAATAATTTATACCATATCCTAAAAAATATAGAGTATATATAGAGTTTAATATTAGGGTTTAGTGTATATATTATATAGTATAAAAAATATACTAATTTCATTTATTCATTAATTATACTAATTTTATTTAACAGTATTTGTCTCCAGTGCGCATTATATTCATTTTATATCACATGAAACCTACTGTATAATTTGGTTTTTTTAATGTTTTCTATAATTGTAATAGATAACATGTTAAATAAACATATGGTCAAGTTTCATTCAAAATTTTCATATTTTGATAGCAATTTCCGTCATTTTTGTCTAATTTTGTCGAAATCGAAATTTCTGCAAAAAATTTCATCGAAAATTTTCTCGAAACTGAAATTTTACTCATTGCTTATACGGTTATACCCAACATTTCTCAATACCCAACATCAATTCTCCACTCACATCATTACTCAACTCTCTATCAAAGCCCTAAACACACTATAACACTCTCCATATTGATGCAAACAAGTTTAATATTGACGAATAGATGGTTAAATTGTGGTTTGAGAGTCTTTAAATGAAGTATTTTCATCATTCCTTTGAGTTTTAATAGACTAAGTGTTTATTTTCAAAAACTGAAATTGCAACATGTTCGACATACTAGAGCTGAACATGTTATCAGTCGTTCAACAATAAAACATCGAATATAGTGTTGTTCGTTCGGACATAGACTACCGAACACCTCTAAAAAATTTAGAAAAAATGTGATCAGTGGTTGCCAACCGAACATCCTTCTACCCGTTCGGTTGTTTGCCGCTGAACATCCTTATACTTGTTCGCTTAATTAGTGTCGAACAAAATTCGAAACTTATTTTTTTTCAAAACACTTATCTTTTTGTTCAAGTTTAACATTAAACAATTAGGATTCAAACTATTGCAGTCCAAAAATAAATTTTTTGATGTAGAGGGCAATGAGTGGTGATGTTGGGTGGTGGGTGGTGAGATATTAGCGTTGGGTGTTGGTGATAGTGTTGGTGTGTTGTAGGGTATAAAGAGTAGGAATATGTTAAGTTTGTTTGTTGGGTTTTAATAAGGGTATTTTTGGAAAAAATGTTGGGTGTACTAATAAGTTTTTAAACTTTTTAAATTGAAGGTGAGTGTAAAGAGTGTGTTGGGATCAAGGAATGAAATTCGAAAATTTCGGCGAAATTTCGGCGAAATTTTCGTTTTTTTGGGGTTCCGAAATTTTATCACATATCCGTTATTTTTCGTAAAAATTTCGCCGAAATTTCAAAAATGCTCCCAGCACATTTTCGTTAAATTTCGTCGAAATTTGGGCAAAATTTCGCTGAAATTTAGCGTAGAGACCGAAGGAAGAGAGGCCTGCCGTCGCCGGAAAGAGAGAAGAGATCGGGAAGAAAGAGGTCGCCGTCGCCAGAGGGAGAGGAGATCCGGAAGAGAAGGAGATCGGGGAGGGAGAGAGAGGAGAAATAAGAGATTAGGGAGAGAGGAGGGAGGAGTGAGTGGGGAGGGAGGGACTGGAGAGAGAAAGAAGAGTGTTGTCTGCGTGAGAAGTGAGGGAGGAGAAAAGAAAAGAAAATGAAGACTGGAGAGAGAAATGGAAGATTGGAGAGCAGGAGGTCATGGACTCACGGGTGAAAACTGAAAAGGAAGAACTATTCACTACTCCTCACATGAATTTTGCGAGTACAAATTGGCCCCCCTATCATATAATGAAGTTGGACCAACTTTGGTGGTGAGTTACGAGGATTTAGGTTATGTGTGCATTTTCAACTTTATATGATATATGCTGATCCTGTTGCAGACAAAAGGGATCTTCATGAAGTGAAGGAAGAGAACCCCTTTCATGAGACTCTTGTGTCTATGCTAGCTTCAGCCCCTTTGCATGTATCCAGGAAAAAAAATTGTCATATCCTGGATTCATGAGGTCATCAACACATCACTTAAGTTAATTGTGGTGTTGAGAGAGAAACACATCACTTAAGTTAATGAGAGAGATTTTTGTTATTTTTTTATTAATTCTTTTAGAACTTTTTCCAACTTAAAAGACATCAAGTAAATATAGACAACAGACATGAAGGAAAAAAAAAAAGGGAAAAAAAAAAAAACACGTTCCATTTGCTTCTACGCGCTCGTTGACCCGAGACTTTTCCAACAAGACTAAAATCAAGACTGGGTCTTTTCTAAATTTTATTGTTCCTCAATAACTTGCCGAAATCACTTAAAATTCAAATAACTCACCAAAATTAACTTCGAGGTTCGAAAAACGTTATGTAAAATCTCGTGAGCTCGTCTCGATAAAGTTTATTTTTCTACGAATTCAAATTCATTTATTTCTTTCTAACATTTCTCAGAAAAATTCTAATATCTCCGAATTAACAAGATAATTATCAATAATCACTATTTACTTCAAAATAAATTATAAACCAACTTTTCGGGATCTCACAATCTATTTAGATTGTTTTTGGTTATTAGATTAAGTGGTTTAGAAAATAACAATACATGTCATTTTCTTATTTGTCCACATATGTTTTAAGGACAATTAGATTCAAAATGATTAAATATCCCTTAAAAAGAGGTCATTTTTATGTACTTATTAATTAGTAAACTATTTTTATTTAACAGTATTTGTCTCCAGCGCGCATTATATTTACCTTATATCACATGAAATCTACTATATTATTTGGTTTCTTCAATGTTTTTTATCAATGTAGTAGATAATATGTTAAATAAACATATGGTCAAGTTTCATTCAAAATTTCCATATTCTGATAGCAATTTCCGTCGTTTTTGTCCAATTTTATCGAAATCGAAATTTCCGCGAAAATTTCCGTCGAAATTTCCATCGAAAATTTCCTCAAAACCGAAATTTTACTCCTTGGTTGGGACTACAGATAAAAAAGTTGAGTATGAATAACGGCACCCAATATTAAAATAAACAATACAATTAAAACAAAAGTATGGCACGTTTAATCATCATCAAACTAGAGTTATTAACAATTCAATTAAAAAATAAAGAACATTTCCAAAAGGATAGGAACAATTGGCAACCCATTTAAGAATTTAACACATAATTGGACATAAATTTATATTTATTCTCTGATTAATATCTAAAAAATTATGAGATTAATCTATCTAATTTGTAAGACAAATTTTATACTTTTCAGTCTAATTGTACCCAACGACTCTTACTTTAACATCTACCATCTTACTAGGGATGACAACGGGGCGGGTTCGGGTCGGGTTTGCCAATACCATACCAGCCCCGCCGGGTAATTGGGTCTTTATCGGATATTCGGAGCTCCTATTATTTTTATTTATTAATAACATATCAAATCAACATAAATACATAATATAGTATAGATAAAACACATTAAAATTCATCATATTGCATTACAACACTTATGCCTCACCAAAAAGCCCAAGGCCTGAAGCCCCCCCAAAGCTCGTCCGACCCATTAGGCCCGAAGCCCGATTTGGCCCGAGATTTGGACCGGCCCGGCCCCGCCCGAAAGTCCCTTGGGCTGGGCTTGGGCCATCCCCTTGAAGCTCACGGCCCGCCCGAAGCCTGGCCCGCTTAGGCCCGCCTAAAGCCCGTTTACTTGTCATAACATATTTAATATTGTCTAATTTTTCATGACTAGTTTATTTGTCTAATTTGTGAATCATAACATATTTAATAGATTTTTCATTTATTTACTCTAATAAATTATTAATATACTTATTAAGTTATTATATAATACTATAATGTTAGTAAATAGTAATAGTGTAAACTATGTAATACCATAAATAATAAACTTTTAAAATTATATACAACATTACAATTATAATAAAACATAAATGTATATGTGTATATACAACTTTTATAATACAACTATAATTAAATTTATTAAAACACGATCGTTCATTAATGAAACCACGATCGTTCATTAATTCAACGATATGAACCATTCACTTTATATGTTGATAGTCAAAGATCATTCTTATAAAAAATTGGTCAAATCGGAATTCATGTACCCGTTCGATTATCATTAGAAAAACCACGATTATTCATTAATTCGACCATCCTTACGTCACTTTTACATCTTCGATTGAGCTAATTTTTTGCAAAGATTCTCTTTGAATGGGGAACTAAAACTTGAACAAATCGGATCTTTGAAAACACGATAGATATGTGAGCTTCTACATATAAATACACTTGAAGAGTATAATTCTAATAACTTTCCCGTTGAAATCTTGTCGTTTCCATAATTGTGAAGACCACAATGTGATTTCAACAATCTGAGCCATTCATTTTCTATGTTCATAGTCAAATATCATTCTTACAAAAAATCGGCTAAATCGGAATTCATCTACCCATTCGATTATCATTAGAAAAACCACGATCGTTCATAAGTTGGACCACTATTATCTAACTTCTATATTTCCGATTGAACTAATTTTTTGTAAGGATGATCTTTGAGTGAAAAACTAAAAAATAAACGGTTCGGATCGTTGAAAACTTGAAAACACGATCGAGATGTGAGCTTCTACATATAAATACACTTGAAGAGTTGAAGAGTATAATTTTAATAACTTTCCCGTTGAAATCTTGTCGTTTCCATAATTGTGAATACCACAACATGATTTCAACAATCTTAGCCATTCATTTTCTATGTTCATAGTCAAAGATCATCCTTACAAAAAATTGGCCAAATCGAAATTCATCTACCCATTTGATCATCATTAGAAAAACCACAATTGTTCATTAATTCGACCACCATTAGTGACTTTTATATCTCCGATTGAGCTAATTTTTTGCATGAATTATCTTTGAGTGAGGAATTAAAATTTGAACGGTTCAAATCGTTGAAAACACAATTGCATCGTTTGTTTATAAAACATATGTAATAAAATATATAATAAAACATATGTTACATATGTAATAAAATTATAAAAAAAATCCAAACCCCAAACTGAACCCCCAAGCCTAAACCCCAAAATACCCTAAACTAATAAAATATTAAACAACTAATGAAAGTATATAAACTAAGAGACTGTGAGTGTGAGAGTTACAAACCTAACCTAGCTTTATAGTTTACAATCACCGCCTCCTTTGCTGAGTTTGCTCTATGTCTCAACTCTCAATCTCTCTCAAGTCTTAAATCTCAATCCCTCTCACTCTCTTAGGGGGGTGTCCCCAACTTAGATTTCATTGGATTTTAAAAGTCTAATGAAATTTAGGTGTCCCCAATTTAGATTTTAATGGATTCTAATGAAGTTTAGGTGTCCCCAATTCAGATTTTAATGAGATTCCAATGAAATCCAGGTGTCCTAAAAAAGTCATGGATTTCATTAAGTGAAAGATTTTAATGGATTTGGATGGATTTGGTTGGATTTGAATGCATTTTTTACACATAACAAATTCCATAAGAATTCCACCCAATTCCTTTGGATTTTGATAGATTCTATGAATTTTAAAATCCATTAAACTCCTTTAAAATCTGAGTTGGGGACACCCCCCTTAGTCTCAGCCTCTCTCCATCATTACCGAAACGACGAAACCCCATCATCACCATTAACCGATTCACTGTCTCCCTCAAACCTCATCATCACCATCTGACCATCCTCACCGAACCCCACAATCACCATCTCACCCAAACCATCAAACCACCCCGAAATCCAATCGAATCCATCAACCCAGCCTCTCTCTAGAAAGCAAGCCAAACCATCAAACCACCCTAAAATCCGATCAAACCCATCAACCCAGCCTCTATCCATAAAGCAAGCCAAACCAACCATCAAACCACCCCTAAATCTGATCGAACCCAGCCTCTCTCCAAAAAGCAAGCCAAACCATCAAACCACCCATAAATTCAATCGAACCCAGCCTCTTTCCAGAAAGCAAGCCAAACCATTAAACCACCACCAAACTCCGATCGATCGGACTCAATCCGATCAATTAATGATCAAATCGAGATCTGAGTTGCGATAGGATAGTTGATAGAGCACTATCGCTCAGACAGTACAAGCACCAGCGCAACGCCACCTTCGCACCAGCGACTCTGCCGCAAGCTCCCTGCCAGTCTGCCTCCTTCTGCGTGTAAGTTATTTTCTCTGCCAATGAGTTCTGTTGAAAGAGTGAATAAGAGTGAATTGCATTAGTGCTATTTTTGTGAGTTAAGTTATAAGTGCATGGTGTTTTTTTTCATATAATAAGTTGTTCTAGAAACCACATTTTTGTTATGGGTTGTTTATTTTATTAACATTTTAATTCTGTTTTTTTTCCTTCTTAAAAAAAAACATATGCAAAAAATTCATCATTGTGGTGTTTCACTAACTGTGTTTTTTATGTTGTGGGTGTAGCTGTGGTGAAGATTAACAGCTTGTGGTGAAGCTGTCCTGTGTACGAGTTGACCTCTTGTGTTGGTGTTGTTGATGCTGCTGTGTGAGTGGTAAATGCAGGTAGTTTTATTTGTTGTTACTTTGATTTGGTTACTCTGCTATGATTTGTTGATTTAGGACACACACAAGTCCCAACAATACAGGTTGTGAGTTCCCCCTACCTAGAGCCCAATCTTTCAACCTTTTTGATTCTTCACAACACCAACAGTACTTAATATCCTTCTTGGGAACTGAAAATCCAAATATGACAATAATTTAGTTTACGAGAAAAAACCAGCAGAGTTTCGGCATAACCTTTCATTTTGGTCATCCGTTGATCAGATATGAACCTACAATGTGACCAAGTCACTGCATAGGAAAACTGAGGGAGTTCTGGCTCAGTATCGAAAGCATGTATACTCATGAACTGACTTTAGTTATTACGTTATTTGGTTACAATTGATATGGTGAGATACATCTGCATATGTAACTCAAAAATTAGACCTTGGTTATCATAAGCTGCAGCTCAAAACTGCAGATGCAACTCAAAAATTAGCTCAAGATATAGATGTGCATCTGCATCTCAAAGACCGTAGATGCAAATGTAGATGCGCAGATGCATCCACAAAGCGCTCGACAACCTCTTTTACACTAACAGACGTGCGTACGTGCATAAAATGTCTTTTAACTTAATTTTGTTTTTAGATGTATGTCTAGTTAGAGATGTACAATGGGCTGGGCCGGCCCAAATCCTGCACGGGCCTGGCCCGTTTAAAGTCGGTCTGACCCAACTCGGCCCGTTAATAAGTGGGTCGGGTTGGGCTGGGCTGGGCGAGTGTTTTCTCCCGTTGGGTCGGCCCGTTTATATTAGTATTTCTCAATTTTTTTAAAAAAAATTACTATTAGTTAGGGCTGCCCAACGATCGGTTTGGATCGGTATTAGGGCTTACCAAACCAAAACAAAAAAATTCAGTATTTTTTTGTTTCGGTATTTTTGGTTCGGTAATTTTTGGTAAACTTCAGTTTTCGGTTCAATTTCGATTTACTTTAGTATATCTTCGGTTTACTTCAGTATATCTTCGGTTTATTTTTCAGTTCAATTATAATAATACTAATTATTATATACCAATATACATTAAAATTTAATCAAATATGATGCATAAAATATAATGTTTGATGAATATATATTTGCACGAGTAATATTGGTAGTTTAGTACAGTACTAGTATTAATTGCAATAATATTAATATTAGTAATAATATATACTAGTATAATTAGTTTAATAATATGTATTAGTATGTATATATACCGATAAATATGAGTAGATATATATATATACAGGTTCATTCTATTGAGGTATACCTCAACTTATTTATGTTGAGGTATACCCTATTAGGGCCCACACGAGTCGTTTTGTGTCGATCTGAACCTTTCATTTTTTACATCTCCATTGATAGATCATCCTTGTAAAAAATTAGCCAAATTGGAAATCATTTATTTATCTAACTTTGATCAAATAAATGGACGAACCAAATATTTTCGATGAAACCGTCTATTTGTTTTATCAAAGTTAGATAAGCAAATGATTTCCGATTTGACTAATTTTTTGCAAGGATGATCTATCAATGAAGATGATCCTTGTGAACGGTTCGGATCGACACAAAACAACTCGTGTAGGCCCAACAAGGTCATACCTCAACATAAATAAGTTTAAGTATACCTCAATAGAATGAGCCTGTATATATATATATACATATATGCATTACTTATCTAAAGATGAGATTCTTATTTTCCTAAAAAGAATAACATTTACTTTATTAGAGAATGACTATATATCTTAGTTCACACTTTTGATAATATTAATATGACAACATTATACAATTATATTTTCTTATAGTTGTTTAAGATATTAATACTTTAATATTTATTGTACCACTAACATAATAGTATTATATAAGCATATATAACTAAATTTCAGTAATTGTTTAGGTTTTTTTCGATATATATTTCGGTTTTTTTGATGATAATCGATTCGATTTTTTTCAGTAATAATTTTCGGTAATTGGTCGGTTTACCAACTTTTTTTAGATTTTTTCGGTTTCGAATTTTTGATTTTCGAATTGTGAAAATCGGTATACCAAACCAAAAAAATTTGGTCGATAGTCGGTCGGTTCGGTAAAAACCAAATCAAAGGGCAGCCCTACTATTAGTCTTGTACTCTTGTTTCAATTTTTAATTTTGATTTTGGTAGTGAAATTGAATAGAAAATAGAATGTCAACATTAGAAAATTAAAAAATTTGATAGAAAATAAAATGACATCAAAGACTATTTGATTTATTAAACAATAATAAAAACTTAAAATAATTAATCATGCCAGTCCGGTCCAACACTACCTGTTATAGGTTGGGTCATGGACCAGGCTGGACTTAAAATTTAAAATAATTGAGTCAGGCCGAACCGGCCTGAGCACGTCACGAAACACGAATGGGCCGGCTTTAAACGTGTTAAGGCACACTCTAGTCTAGTTAAGAACCTTGAGTTTTTTGTCCTTGGCAAAATTTCCTAGTATTATAAACATCTGGGTCTTAAGGCCTTTGAGTTAAATCTGGACCTTTAAGATCGTTCAGCTCAAAATCATGCTTATCCTGCATTTTAAATCCCGCAGGAGAGAAAATCTTATTAGATGAAAGTCCAGCAACAGATCCTCCCTTAAACGAGAGGATATACCAAAACCCTAAACTAATTAACTAATCAACCTCTACGAAATGAGAACAACCTCTCAGAAGTCAGAACTCAACCCATTATGTGAACTTAAATCCCAAGGAGCATTCTATTTTGCAACGCCTACCTTATACCATATCAACTACAAGTCTCCAACAATAATCATAGATTCACAGCCATGACAAAAGTGAACAAAAAAAAAAAAAAAAATTAAGGAATACCATCCAGATTCCAGACAATGCCCATAAAGAATAATTTTCCATGAATATATTGTGTATGCTTTTTTCCCAAAGCTACATTAAAGTTTATATCTTTTGGTAGATAGCATTAACCATACAAGTGTGCATAATTGTTTAGCAGAAATATCTGGCCTGGCAACAGTGAGAACTAAAAGTTCTTCATGCTAATGTTTGCACCTGAGAATCTGAGATATAACCCTCAGTCCAATGTCATCACATCCTTATCGCTGATTCAGCATACAATACAACAGAGATTTTTCGAAAAAGAAAATAAGGACTACTTTTTTTTTTTCCCTCTTTGTACAGTCCTGTCACAGTTTTCTAATCACTTTCCTGCCATATGTGTAAGGAACAAACTGAACAACACATTTACCATATCAACCTTCTTGCCCAGGACTCATTCCTATTGCATCCCCACCATCAGAAGACTGGACCCAAATGCTTTGACCTCTCTCACCTCCATTTTCCCAGGTTCTTTGCCTTACACGCCTATCATTTGTATCCGCACCATCAGAAAACTGGGCCCATACACTTCGACTCTTTGCCCCTCCGCTGAGTTCCTCCTCACTTCCCGCAACTGTCTTCAGAAGCTCTGACTGCAGCAGTGGACAGTTTTCCTTGAGAAACTCAAAACCATCCGTTTCCATGACGGCTGCATTAAAAGGAGTAATCATGAATGTGGAAATGATAAGTTTAAAACAGGAGGACCAAAGCATGCAGAAGTAATGGAAATCTTAGGCTCCATTCTCGATTTCGGGTTCTGAAGCACTTCAGGACCTCCTAAAGAGCAGAAATTAATTTTAACATAATGTTATGCACTTGATATTTGAATGATTACACTCATCTATTACACATGAACTAATCCAGATAATAAAAGTAAATGCAATTTATGATCTTGAAAGGGCAAAAGGGATTCGCTGATGTCTACAAGTAACCGTCGCAGTGAAAAATAAACCACCTGGTTTTGGCATGCGATATCAACACAATAAACATTTTATACCATAAAAGAAGAGACATGAAACTACTCATAAAATCTAAAGGCCAAAGAAATTGAGTGAGAATCAGATAATTCCTCATAAGCCTCTCATCCTGTGGGCTGCAGCCTCAAAAAATTGAATAAAGGATGATGGGTATATAGTCATGGCAGCAAAATAATCAATGCAATAAACATGAGATATCCCAAATAAGAAGAGACACATGAAGATACTCAATGTCCAAAGGCTCAAAATTGAGTGAGAATCAGATAATGCCTCTTATGCCTCTCGTCTCTGCGGACTGCAGCCCCAAAGATTGGATAAAAAATGATCACTATGAATAAGTAATCATGGAAGCAAAGTAAATCGCCCTAGTTTTGGCATGTAACACCAACGCAATAAACATGAGTTATTCCAAATAAGAGACACATGAACCTACTCGTAAAGACAAAAAGCTCAAGAATAAATAAGAATCAGATATTTCTTCATAAGCCTCTCATCCCTGCATGCGGTGCAGGTGTCCAGGCAAAATGAGATCTATGTAAGAGATTGCCCATCCAAATGGAAAGAGTAAAACTTAGATATTTACCTACTTTAAGGAATACACTCAAGGGCATTTATGAACAAAACAAAATTTATCTAATTATGAATTTTATTGCTGATGCAAGAGATGATATATAAAAGTTTCTGATTCTCGCAAAATTAGTTGCCAAGAGAGGAGAGCTCAAATACAAGGCAGCTAATGAAAAATGAAAACAATGAGAAATAAAAGTTTCTTATAAGAGAAAGGCTACCACTACATTTACAATTTCCTAGATAAACCTTCACGCTTCAAGCAATGAAAAATGAAAACAATGAGAAATTCCTTATTGACCATGTTAATGCATACAATCTTAATCTTACAAGAAATATGATAAATGTATGCTTTAAGTAGATGACATACTTAATCCATGTAATATGCAAGCTTCAAAATCGTATGTCTTTTTATTAAATGCATTACTTCATATATCTTATTCTACAACCATGACTACATATACAATATATTTACACCCATATAAGGTTTCTAATTGAATGATGTACCTACTGTTTAATTCACGAGTCTTAAATAACTTTTTTTTTTTTTTTTGCATTTACATAAATAACAAATAGAGAAACTTAAATGCAATATTCTACATGTACTATGGTTATCCAGAACAGATACACATCACTGACAAACAGCTCATGCTATTTGCATCTCAAACTATTCAATCCGTTAGCTTTGTTCAGAAAAGCGCAAATTACTATGGTTTGTCAGCAGTAGTGATGTATCGGTGACCCTACACTGGAAGATCCTTTATATATTCCCAATTCTACTAAAACCAATATCTTGTCTTGTGATTTGAAAAATTTCAAACCCAAACAACAATTATCTAAAACAATCAAATGTTTAGATGCAAGTATAAAATGAAGAATCATCAAAATATAATCAGACATTGAATGACTTGGCCTCAGAAATTAGAGACTATAGGAAGAATAGCATTTGTGAAGAAGTCTGAAAATGATTTCTGAACACACAGTCCCCCACAAAATAGGCATACAAATCATTTCATGAGGGACCTAATCCGAAAGGGCTAAAAAAAAAAAGGTCATTGCTCTTTAGAGAAAGAAAAATGTTAAGAGACACGGTAGGTTATGATTAACACTTCCTATTCTCTCCTTATTTTCTCAACATAGTCCCGAAGCTACATTCTAAGACCTAGTTTTCTTAAAGAGAAAAATCATTCCTTCTCCGGACAGCTGCCCTTCAAATTGTCTGGCAGAATTCATCACATTATATTTATGTATCGTATTACTATCAAGAGTTTCATATTTTTCTTCATCGTTTCTTTACTAAACATCTAGTTGTACATTTTAAATCTTTGACATCTTTCACAGTGTCTCTTGACTCTCTTCATTTTGGTGTGTTTCCAATCATTGTTCCCTACAGTCAAATCCTGTTGATTATTAGTAGTAGTCCCTGCAGTTTCCGTGTTTGGTTGCTAAGTATTGTTCAGTGTTCTCAAATTGATAGTTAAGTGCTAGTGTTTTTTTTTCAACTCGTTAGTTTGAAAAGTCAACTTGGACTTAAATTGAAACTGTAAAAGGCATGAGAATGGACCTAATAGAAAAATACAGTTAGAGACAGTCCTTCTTCAAATGATGCATCAACACAAAAAACTTAGAAGTTTTTTTTTAAAATCGTGACAAGTTAAATCCCCTACAAATTTGGGGGGCATTTTGAATAAATTCAAGGCTCAAGGAGGCCGTGACAGAAATTTATCAAGGCAGAACAAAGCACAAATCCAATTATTTTTACGTTTTTAGCTTCATTTATGTTTTTTGTTTCTTAATTGTGTTTTTGACTTATATAACAAGCTGGGAAAAATTACTGACCATGCTCGAACTCAAGGGGAAGTGCTGGAGAATAAAAGTATATTCTAATTAGGATTTTAAGAATATTTTGGTTTTCTAATTTGCTCAAGTCTTGTTTCCTAAATTAAGTGATTTGGTTGCTCTTTAGTTTCTCACTGTGATTATAAACCTCTTTGGGTTATGATTAATGTTTATTTTCTCAACACCATGCATAGGAGCCATAAATAAGTTAACTTTTGGAATGTGCCAAAGTGTTTACCCAAACAAATTGTAAGAGCATGGAGCCCAATGCAAAAGGTCCAGTCTAAATATAATGTGCCAACAAATCATTCACAAATTGAGTATCAACTAGACAAACTACCTACAAAAATGACCAACGAGACAGCAAATCAAGCAAGCATAGAACATTCTTCCATCCACCTGAATGAAAATATAACTTGCAAGTCTCTCCATCCCTTGCAAATAACGTTCATAAACTAACCCCATGAACACACATAACCCGCTCTACTCCAAGCCACCCCACCTTGAGCCTTTAACCAGACCATTTTCAACCAACATCAACTCCTCTATGTTACATGTCACCAATTGTAAAGCTTTAAGGAAAACCTCATTTGAGAACTCTTGATTTTACTCAAAGGATCTTAAGAATCCAAGGGTTAACATTAGTTGTAAATAAAAATCAAGAGTCTAGTAAAACTTTTTATAAGGCAGAGGTCTAGCGCAAATTCAGTTTTAGCTAATACTAGTATAAGGATGAGAACACTAAAATTCCCTAGAAAAATTAAATCACAGCCTTCAAAATCAAAATTATCTTAGTCGTAAGAAATAACCGAAGTAAATAACCCAAAAAGAAGGACAAGTCCTAAATTTTGCAACTGCTACAGTGCCATTGCAGTATATGTAAACAGTAATGCTAAATATTTGAGAATGGTTCTTTTTAAACCTCTTTTTTAAATTTATTGAAACCCAAGTACATGAGTATACAATAGTTAATTAAAAGAAGTACTTAAAAAAAGAGTAATATGAAAATGCTGGTATCCAAAAGGAGCACTCAATCAGCTAACTCAACAGTTGGCCTCTAAAATCCTCTAAAATCATCCCCTTTAAAAGCTCTTCAATTCCTCTCCAACCACAAACACCAAATAACACAAGAGCAGCTTTTGAAACAGTAAATAACCCAATAGCTGCCCCAATGGAGAAGACAAGGACAAAAGGAAAACCTCTCAAGCAAATCATCTGAAAACTCACAGAGAAATAAGCCACCTATTCCACCTAATTATAAACATTTTCTTATTCTGATTTGTAGACTGAACAGCAAACAAACTAACTCAAAAGTATACATGAGAGATCTCCAATGCAACTATGAGTGTTTAATTGAGAGCATTTTATGAAAACCCTTAATGGGAAATTAAAAGGCATCCCATGCACTTGCTAGTACATCTAAGAATTCTTAATTGGATAGTTGTAAATAGCCCAAGACTTTGGAACAAGGGATTATCCTGGACCTAGCCGAGTATTGATGGTGATTCTCAAACATCGCAGAACAGAATGTGATATGATGAGATAGAATGCAATAGAAACAAAGACACAGGGAACAAGTTACCAAACAATGGCATTTTACTTTATATACTTCAAGGCATAACTCCTTATAGTAAAAAAAAAAATGACAGACATACCCACTAAATTTTCAGCAGCAAACTTTAGGCAAACGGACTTGAGATCCATAGCACAATAACGATCAGCCAAGGCCAGAATATTGGCAACAGAATTGACTGATATATCCTTGCAGAGAACAGATTCACACATCAGTCTAAGCCTGGCTAAGCCATATTTGTCCGCTGCAGCTAACAACTTTGCAGCTAATATGTCAGATAAAGATGGCATGCAAGATGAACTTGGTTCTGAGAACTCCACATCCTCAATAAGACTGTCTGTATATATGAAGTGCAGCAAAGCCTGCTCAGCAAACATGAAAGAAATGATCAAGAACACTAGGATAAACAGGTAAATTATATTCTTTCCCAGACATAAATAAATCATCATTACTCGTTCTTAAAAGGCTTAATTTCAAAGAAAAGAACCAATTTTTGAGAAATGGTACCTTAAAGACCTTGGGTTCCATATTTTCAACAACTATCTCATGATTATCCTCTTCCATTCCATTGAAAAATTCACTTTCGAACTCGGGAGACCGAGCAGCCAATACTAGCTTGTGAGCATGAAACTTTACCCCACACACATTGAAAGTAACATCTGAACCTTCCTCATTCTCCAATAACATACCAAACTGTGCTCCAATATCAGACTCAGGGACATCTATGGAGTGTAATCTTGAACTATCTATTGCAGAAACCACAACACCAACAGTGCAATTAATTTTCAAGCAATCATCCTTAAGGAAACTTGATGATTCAAGCATAGTCCGTCTGAAAAAACGTTTGTATCCCCTAAAAAACAATCGCAAATAAGATTTTGACAAAAAGTGTAATCAACAAAAGAGTTCAAAGAATATTACCTGCAGAACATTTCTGGAAGTAGGCAAACAATATATGTTTTAAAGAAACTGAAAATGGGCCAATTAATGGCAAATGCTGCAAATTGCATTCTCATTCAGATTTTTAAGATATTACAATAGCTAAAAATATTGAGGCTAGAAAATTTCATGTGGCCACAATGTGGATATGATACATTAAAAATTAAACATGTGATGACGGTGGAAATATCAATCGTCTAAATTTACAGAAATAACAGTAAAAATTATGAAAATGATGGACATTTTGAATAAAACTTTAAGTGAATTTTAAACTAACAATAATGCATAAATTAAACATGTAAACTTCATAAACTACTATATCTAATATCTATAATAAATTTATGAAATGTACAGCGAAAAAAATGAGCTCTGTGGAGAAATATGACCTTAAAACATAACATAATTACCCAAGTTCTCTAATTAGTAGACTTACTAAATATGATATAACTAGAATATTATCTGGGTACTTTACTATAGTAATATAATACTATAGTAAAAATAGATGATATAAGCAAAGTATACATTAACACTTTTGACTTAAGTGAATATATAAGAAAAGTTTACAAGTTGGATAATACAAGCCCACTCCCCGAACTATTACGCCATTAATTACACCTTTTTTTATCACATTAAAACCCCTCTGCTTCGTATTAGCTTCCCTATCAATTACACCACTAACACCCTCTCTTTTTTCCTTGTTTAGAAGCTCAAGACCCTCTCTCACTCCCTAGACCCTTAAACTCTCTCTTTCATTTGCAGAGGAACAATGGCAGTGAACCCACTCTTTTTCTAACATTTGTTTTCCTTTATCTTCTAAACATCTGCAAACCCAGATTTGAAACCTCCATTGGCATTCAAACTAATCCAGATATAGTGGTGCTTGGTGTTTGGGTTTCTGCAAGACAAAAAACCAGTTTGCTCCTGTAAAATATCAGCGACATGCCGCCGATATGTTGTCGAATATCCAAGACTCTCTTCAGATTCAGCCCGATAATTTAATGGGTATGTGGAATTTTGGTGACATTCTTGGAAGAAGCTTTCTAAACCCACCCCCTCAGTTTTAATTAAAAATATGTGAAGAATAGGTCATACCTTCAAAGAAAAAAAACTCTTATGCAAGAGTATTTACAAAAGTGCAGAACCAATTGAGAAACTGCCAAGCCACATATAGAAATTAAAGAACCATGCACACCTACGTTATTCAAACCTTGTTTACCAATCCAACCCCCGGATCTGATAAGTAGAGAGGCTTTTTCTATTGCATATAGGATTTTTTTGGTAGTGTGAATCACAGTTAACGGGGAGAAACTGATTGTGTCGATGCGTTTTTTTCCTCTTTAATTTTAAAAAAATTTCTCAATTGTCCTATGTAATATTTTTTTTCCATGTTTTTTACTATGTAATATGTTATCCCTCTCAAAATAAAATGGTGTGTTTCAACAGTTTTCTTTAGCAAAGGGTATTTCCGGATTTTCAAAAATTTCACCAAAACTGAAGTTCTGACTTCATCTATAGCAGTATAGATTATTCCCAAAATAAATGAAGAATCAATAAGTACCCCTGCCCTCTTTTTACCTAAATAGGAAAAGAAAACTCAAGCCTCACTACAATCCTCCTATGGATTACCATTTCCAATGCCTTCTTTAAATTCTATCTAAGGAATAAGCATCAATAAATGCTACAACACACTTCTTATGGTCCGGAAAAACTCAAAAGATCAGATATTAAGTGCGCTCCAGTATGTGATTGAAGTGAATTGGGCTGGCAAGAATTAGTAAGCACGGAATCAAAACTAGAAATGAATGAATAGAGATAGAGAAACAAAATTATTAAATTAATACAGTTGGTTGGTACTAAAATTTTAAAACACATCTTATAAATTTAACCATATCTGTAATCCTGAATGCAAAGCCATGAACATTGCATGACGATCAATAAAATATCAACCAAACGCCACTTTCTCTAGCAGTTCACAATAATTTTGATGTATTCCAACAATGGAATACGTTTACTCTTTAACAACATAACAAGATGCCTAAATACCTCTATTGCTTTTAAGTAATAAGAAAACAGTAACCACTATTGGACAAAAGCTTCATATAAATTCCATGAAAGAAAACAATCAATCTCCAAAAAACAAACAAAACCCAGATAGAATGTTACTCACCACATGCTACCTCTATACTTGAGCGTGTAGGGTCCGCTCTCGAGCGAGCGATCGAAATGGCTATGGACCTTGTGCTTCCCCTGAGGGCCCTGATCGACCAGAGTCAATTCGAACAAAGCTCGCACATCGGTTCCTTCGCTAGCGAGCGCAATGAAGACCGAAACGTAGGCGGAGTTGTCCTCTGGGTTTTTCCCATCTGGGTAGAAATAGATAGCCCATTGATAGCCTCCAATGGTGAAATTCTCGCTGGCAATGTGTTTTCCGACCCCAATTCCTTTGGCCAAGGAATACCCTTTGATGATGAAGTTGTGGGAGCCGTTCACGGTCTCGGTCACGAAGCGTGAGCTCGAGGGCGAGACCAGAGGGCTCTTGTGTCTGGCTGAGAACATTTGTTGGGGTTATGGTGTTGAAGGAGTAAGGTCGAATAGGTCAGGTTAAAACGTGAATTTGGGCAGACCCAGGTGGAGAATTTGATTGATTTGTTTGTGGTTTTGATGGGTTTTGTGGGGGTTGATGGGTCTTCTTCCTTGGTCGAATTTCTCGAGTGGGAAGTTTGAGCTGAGAAAGAAGACGAATAGAGAGACGGTGCGGCTTCTTTTACCATAAAATAACCCAACAACATGGTCCTCTAGAAAATTAAGGACAGGTCATCTGAAAGAAATCAAGTCTTGCAAAACATTTTAAATGCTACACCGTTTATCTTTAATTTACCGAATTACAAATGTGGTACAGTGGTAGATGAAATGATTTTTTACTTGTTACAACTTACAAATAAATGACATTCAAATTTAATTGAAATAAAAAAAAATAGTATGTGATAGATTGAAAGTTAAATAGTTAGGACAATAATTAATGTATTCAATACTATTATTTTTTAAAAATTGTAAAAGAAAAAAAAAAGACAAATGTTAGTTTACTGGATTTTTGATTTAAGAATGACACATAGCGTTCAAAGGATAAAATAGTTATTAAATCTAATTATATTGTAGACTTTTGTCGTTGATCCATGTAGTTTGGGCTACGTTTTACTTTAGTAGTACAAAATTGAGGAGAATACTAAATTTTTCGGATTTTTCACTTCAACTCAACCCTTTTTAGATACCACTAAAATTCTTGAGAGGATTTGTACCTTAAAGTTTGAACAATTACACAAAGCTCCCTTTATGGTTTGCATGTACCATTTGAAACAACACCGTACAAATTAGGTAAGTCTCTGACAATTTCTTGGTAGATTATCTTTGGTTTTTACTAAGATAATCAAAGGTTTATCAAAGTTTAAGTTTTTCTTTGATGTACTTGTAGGGAACCAAAGATAGAGAGTGGTAGAGACCTTGCATGTACTTTGATCACTAGAATATATCTAAAGCTGAAAGGTGAGTGAGCTCAAACTCTAAGGTCATGTTTGTTTGGTCCTCATCCATTGATAGGAATGAGAATTGATTTTCATTCCATAATTTGGTTGGTTAGGAAAGTAATCAAACTACATAATTGACTTTTGTTGACTGTAATCTAATTACACTAAAGAGGGGGAATTGAAATATCAGCTAGAGGATGGTATTTCTATTCCATAGTACATATGAAATGCTCAATTACAACAAATACTCTCTTATAAAAAAAATAAAAAATAAATAATATGCCTCACTCATTGTCCTCATCTTCTTCGTCTTCTTCTTAATGATGACCATAGGCTACCACCCAATTAAGAAGAAAAGCTTCTAAATCACAAAACACAAATACCTATATCATTGAAAATAAGGATAAATGCAGATTGAGAGAGAAGCCCAGAAATTGAATTGGATCCTAGAGATTGTGCGAAAAAAGAGAGACTTGAGAGAGAGAGAGAGAGAGAGAGAGAGAGAGAGAGAGAGAGAGAGAGAGAGAGAGAGAGAGAGAGAGTGAAGCTTCTTTTATTAGATTAATGTAGGTTTTTCATTGAGGAACTTTTCAAAAATTTCTTGGCCTGGGGATGATTGGCTGCTAAAAAAGAGCCTGGAAAAGTTGCAGAGATACCCAAAATGAACAAGGTCATCAATTATCTTTAATTTTTTTTTTCTATATATGAGACAAACAATCATGAATATATCGTATATATATATATATATATATATATATATATATAAGAATGATATTTTCCGAAACTTAAAAAAAGAAAGATGAATGATAATTTCTTTCAATTTTTTTTTTTTTTTTTGCTTTTAAAGATAAAATGGGTATTATAGGAAAATTGTTAAAAATTTGGTTTACAGTTTCAAATCTTTCGTCTCAATTCCTAACTTATGCCAAACACTAAAACATGAATTCATAAAACCATTTCATTACAGGATAGTCAGAAAATTAAATACAATTCACATTCTCATTATAACATTCCGGTCAAACAAATGGGGCCTAACTTGTTAACTTTGTTTTGCTGTTGTAATTGAGTGTTTTACTGGCGACCACCAAGTTGTCTTGCTAGCTAAGCAAAAATGATTTATTTTCTTTCTTTTTTTGTAAAAAAAAAAAAAAAAAAAAATTATTTTCGAAGAAGAGAGAAACTTACCTATCCAGGTGATAGGTGATGTGGCATCACCATTAGAGAGAGAAGAGTTTTGATACATTAAAGTTTGAAACTCTCCTTTCTCTCTTGGTGAAGCCACACCACCTATCACTAGGAGAGGTAAGTTTTTCTCTTCAAAGAAACTACAAATTTGTGTTTGATTGTAAGTCATTGACCATGCTGGTTATTCTCAAAATGACTAATTACAATTTATTCCTCAAACTATTGGAGATTTGCACTTTGCCTCTCAAACAAATGTTTTTGGCTATTAACTCTCTAAATTATCTTCTATTAAACAAAAGACCATTACTCATCAAAAAAATTATTTATCCGTTAGTTTTGCATACGTGTCGCCATGGTGGCACCACATGACATTTTTTGAGGACATTGTAGAGATTCTAGAACCTATATATATAAAAATTAGCAAATTACAAAAAAGTCATTAAAAAGTTATAATATTACAAATAGGTCAATACAAAACTTCCTATCTCATATTAGTCAATGGTATATTTTGAGAAATTACATTTTAGTTAATGGCACAGCCCATTTTAGTCACTAAGCTCAATTCACTCGATGATGTCATGTATTTTGGTGCATTGGAAAATACCAATTTGCCCATTCTTTTTTTTCATTCCTTATAAGTGTAAAATTATGACGTTGCCCTTAATTTAGTAATTTAGGGTATAAAAATGAAGTGCATGGTATATAAATGAGGTTTAGGGTTTAGAAATGGGGTTTGGGATTTAGGGTTTAGAGTTAGCATTCCAGAGCTTATGGTTTAGGGTTTATATATCGGGTTTTGGGCTAAACCTTAAGCCGTTTTGCTGCATAGCAGTCAAATACAAACCTAATACAAATATAACTATGAATAGTAATGTATGTTTATTAATTTATTGTAATTCATATTTTTTCATTTTGGTTAATAGTGACTAAAATGAAATTATGAAAAAGTGCATTGATTAAAATGTAATTGTGAAAAGTTTTATTAACTTATTTGTAATTAGCTTTTTAAAAATCTAATATTTTAAAATTATTAAAGAAACAATAAAAATTTAATGAACAAGCAAAAATCCCAAACAAAATACTGTACTATTTTGGAAAGATTTTTGACATGAGGTTTTGCCACTGAACCTAACACCTAATGAGCATTTCAAAACAAGAACAAAACAATTTGAAGCTATAATGAATTTTGGCCAAAGTGCACTTTTGGTCCTTGTATTTTAACAAAAATTTCACTTTGGTGCCGATCTTTCAATTTTTAAAATTTCAATCCAGTACTTTCATTAAGTTTGTAATTAGATCCAAACCATTAATTAGATTTAAATTGTTGGCAGAAATATGACGTAACAGAGATATTTTGGACATTTTAAATAACCTATGAGTGGAACTCATTTAACCGGGTGACGTTCTCGGCAAAAAAAAAAACCAGGTGATGTTGCCCAATCACAAGCACATGTCTTTTTTTCTTAATTATTTAAGTTTTTGTCTATTCTTTATTTCTTAGTTATCTTTTTCTTAATTATATTTTATTTAAATTATTTTTTTAGACTGTATTAATCATGAAATGTCTAAAATATCCGTTCATATGCGTTGTCACATCATATTTATGTCTAAAAAATAAACGAAGTTAACAGTTTGGACCTAATTGCAAATGTAATGAAAGTACGAGACTAAAATTACCAAAATTGAAAGAACGGCACCAAAGTGGAAATTTTGTTAAAGTACAGGGACTAAAAATGTACTTTGGCCATGAATTTTTAGTGGAATTTACAAACTGACCTTGCTATTGGGAAAAACTAGTTTTCAGAACCTAGCCCTACAAATTGACCCTCGCCACTCGCCAATTCGTGCAAGAATCCAGGTCTCGGCGTATCAACCAAAACCGAAACGAGCACTCAATGTACTGAAACTTTCGGTCTTGTCTTTGTCGGCGTTGGCACCTATTCTCGTTTTTGGCGTACCAACAAGGTCGGTTCGTTCGTTTGTAACCAAACCTAAATAGTGTTGTCACTCCCGATGTGTTTAATAGCTAATAGCTAATGTTGATGCAAAAATCTATTCGATGATGCAACAACTTAAGGTGGATGATGATAGATGATGATTCAGCCTTCTTGGAGGATGAACAAGGGTGATGATGAGCTATCTTGCTGATGATCTCCAACACGAGTAACATGTATGAACAAGAATCAAAAAGAGTAGCACCGGTGTGGTACCAGCCAACTACGCTCCGATGATTAAGTCAGTAAAGAGCAAGAAGAAGGTGTATGAGAAAGAACCAACAAGAACAAAAAGATGAACTTGGGAGGAAGGAGAAGAACAAGGTAATATGTTCTGGGTTTTTCTCTCAAGTGGGTGTATGTTTTCCTTAGTTTTTGTGAACCACTCCTTTGTGCATATAAGTGAGTTTATATAGGCAAAGGAATAGGCAAAGATTAAGTTACCTGCATGAGGATAAACGTTGGAGAAGAGGTCATGTCATGAGTTCGGAATAGTGGCATGCACAGCTACCAAGCACTCTTGCATTCAATGCTTGCATGGAATGCAAGCATGGTTGGGCATAGTGGGATACCTCGTAATCGTTCAGACACTAAGATACATTTATGATATTTCGAGGTGGCTTGCCCTATTTTCTTGAAGTGAGCCATGACTGCCCCAATTTGTCGCCCATTCCTCAAGGCGATAGGACATTTCCGAATAAATTGATCGTACACCTTATTCCAAAATTCTATGTTTCTTTGATTGGATCCGATTTCACAATCTTCCGAATTTTTCATCCAAGCTTCAACAAGCGCCACCTCTTATTTATTGGACCAATTCTTCCTCTTTGAATTTTCCATGATTGGAAAGAAAAAATTTTCTAGGAAAAGTGAAGTGATTTGAATAGATAGATAAAATGAATGAATTGGATAGATGAATGTGTGGAAAAATGAGGTGTGAATGCTCAATTTATAGGAAAAGTTTGAAAATAGCCGTTCAAAATTTTTGTGAATTTTTAAGTATTTTTCTAAATTTTTCTGTATTTTTTAATATACTTATAACGATCAATTAATGTGGACCGTTGATCTCGAACTGATATATGAAACGGAAAGCCCATATGCAGCCATGTGTCACTGGCCGGAAATATATATAGATATATATAAATTTGTAACAGCAATTAATATTGACCGTTGAGATGAAACCTAACTTACATCCAGACCGTCCGTGACCCATACGCGCGAGTGGAGGTGAGTAGCCGACAAGGCCTGGCGTGCAATAGTGGCTGGTCTGCCACTTTTCCTCTCACATGGGTTGTACAATAATACCCTCACCTTTTTTCACAATTCCTTCATGCTAGTACGTGAATCCATTTTGGAATGAAGGGCTGCTGTGTCTTTTCCAAGCATTGTGGTTTTGCTTTTTGATTTCCTCCCACGTGGTAGGGCCCACGCAATTGAAGCTCTCAGCAATTGAAGTTCTCAACTTTTCTTCATCTCACCCTCAACTCTAACTCTTACTCACTCTCAATCTCAACCCTCCGGTCCATTGTAGATAATTTTAAAGCTTTCTTTAACTCTCACCCACTCTCACTCTCAAGCTCACCCTCACTACTGTGGAA
This sequence comes from Dryas octopetala, assembly GCF_963921425.1. Classification (NCBI taxonomy): domain Eukaryota; kingdom Viridiplantae; phylum Streptophyta; class Magnoliopsida; order Rosales; family Rosaceae; genus Dryas; species Dryas octopetala. Next base: position 16,942,638 of record NC_141371.1, read on the forward strand.
GGCCTTAGTACCTACAACAGTTGTTGAGGCTAGGTTTATTCACTTTTTGAGTTGGTTAAATATTTGACTTCATCAATCACTTTCGGCTATATATATATATTTAGAACCTACAATTGGTTTAGTTCTTTATTTCAAATTGTTTTTAGGTTCCTTATTTCAAATTTGGATGTAGGTGCTTTTATGAATTAAGTGGATGTAGGTGTTTTTATCAAGTGGATGTATGTAGGTGCTTTGACGTTTTACGTTCCTAGCTTATTTCAAATTTGGTTGTAGGTGTTTTGTTAGAAAATCAGTGTAGGTTTTTTATGTATTTCAAATTTGGTTTAATTATAAAATTGGACGATATATATAAAAACCCAAAACAATCATATATGGAAAGGCCAATAAGAAGGGATTTGGTGGAAAAAAACGAGAGAACTCATGCTTGAAAACAGTCCAACGCATCCAAGGAATTCAATAACGAGCATTAAAGGACCTAAAATTGATGGAGCAAAACAGCCGTTACAAAAAAGTTAAAGTCAAACACTATATAACACTGCCAGACATGAGGAAAGGGCAAAGGAGTCATTAAAAAAATCTTAAATTTGTAAAATGCTGACCGGGAAATTTAAATATGGAAAATGGATGAGTTGGCGGCTAGTTGAAGGGGTTAACCTTGAGAAAAAAAAAAAAGACATGGGTTGAAGTTGGAAAATAATAAGTTTCAAGGGGATTTTTTGAATTATCTAGAAGAAAATATGAAAAAGAAAAAAAATATTGAACATAAAGATTAGAAATCATTGATGCAACTTGCAATGTTGGTCAGGGAACCTTTCTTCTTGGATTCATTCCTTCTAACAAAAAAATGAAAGTTTTAATGTTATCAAAGGACAAGGTATGAACTAGAGCTATGTGTGGTTCAAAATACTGGCAACTGAGACGGTTTTTGGGACATTTTTGCACAACACTGTATCAAGCTGAATGCAGTTGAGCATTTTGAGAAGCATTAGCATGTTCAGTTGAGCATTTAAGTGTTTGAGAATACTGCTAAATACTTTGATGTGGTCTTGCATATACACATATATATTGATAGAATTAGAGCATCCAACCCAAAACCAATTGGCAATGGGTGGAGAGGCCCAAGACTTATAAGCATATATGCTAAGCTCTAGTTTTCCAATGTGGGGTATTGCTCCACATTACTCTCAACACGCCCCCGCATGTGTGGCGATATTTTGAGTCTTACACGTGAACAAATTGGATTGGGTGACGTGGGAGCACGTGTGGCCGTTGGGCCTTACACGCAGATAACCAAGCTCTGATACCATGATAGAATTAGAGCATCCAACCCAAAACCAATTGACGATGGGTGGAGAAGCCCAAGACTTATAAGCATATATGCTAAGCTCTAATTTTCCGATGTGGGCCATTGCTCCATATTACTCTCAACGTATATAAGGTCAATCCTCTTTCCTGTTTCTGCAAGAGCATACTGAATTGAATGGCCCATCATTTCAGTCGATTGCAGTTTTTAGGTTTGAAGACTTAAAAAGAAAAAAGATAATAGACAGTTCTTTTGCACCTTTACAATTTTCTTCTGTTTACTCCGCAAATGGCTGGTACTACCTTTCTGCATGAAAAGCACTAATACATACATAGCTTTCTGTTTTAGGCTACTAAGTACATATCATACTTACAATGACTTGGCAATGATATCAAACTAATTATGTTTCTTGGGTCGCTTTAATGTGGTGGCCAAGGGTGCATAACTGCAGAGTTTGGTTTCTGTATTTCAACCTTTGACTTTTTCCTGTAATGACTACACTTGTGGATCCTCTTAGTTTAAAAGAAAGGAAAAGATCAGAGATATGGAATGGTTTCTTTCCATCTAGTATAATTTAAAACTTCATGGTTTTCCCCCTTTTATCTCATCATTTACATATTAACCAATATTCTTATATCTATACTTTGTAGGATGAAGATGAGAAGTATAAGCTTTCTTGCATATTCTCACATATTACACATCTTATAAAGTTCAAAGATCAGCATTCCATGGATGGTGTTTCCTCTGCAAAGAAGCACAGAATCCCAAGCATTCTACGCCACAAGTTTTCGACCATGTTTGATTTAGATTCCAAAAGGCTATCAGCTGAGAAAAATGATCTTCTCATTAGTTATGTCTTGGTGCTCACTCTTTTTGTGGATGAATTCCAGACAGAATTGTCAGATATAGCAAAGGATCTGAGAATGAGTTCATTAACTTTGAAAATGCATTATGAGCACTTGGGTTGCAAGCTCTCTTTCAAGAACAGCTTATGGTTGGCCACACTTCATGTCCCTCTCCAATTTCCAAAATTGCGACCGAAGTGTCACAATAGATGATTCCATTTTTGGATCTTTGCTCTTGTGGTTCTACATGATCAGGAAATGAGATTTCGAAACAGTTGCACAAAAATGTCTTTAACCTTTTCTTTTATGTTGCATTTCTTTTGGTTCTATTGCACGTTGTTACTTTATTGTGCTTGTCTAGCAGTAAGCTTATAAATGTTTGGGAAATTCTGTTCATACCCAACAGGTCGGTTGTTATTTTGACCAACAATATTAGTTGTCTAACCCTACAATCTATCAAATTCGTTTTTTCTTAATTGATGGACGCGCTTGAAAGACTTTTTTTATCAATAAACCCGCTTAAAATACCCCCTCACAGTTCGTACTAAATTGCAATATACTTTTTTTTTTTTAAGTTTTTTTTTTATACAGCACTAAACTCGGGTGGTTTGCACTCACGCATTAGATGTCAGTCCTTATAACTCTTTTTAATATCATCCCGAGTTCTTGAGGGAGAGGGGACAATTGGCTGCTTACCTAGGTAGTAGTATGTATCGTTTGAATCAACTTGTTCGCAAGGCTCAATATTCTTAAAACCAAATCATAAACATTAAACATTGCTGCTAATGGCTTTAATACACAGCTTCATGATTATCACAAGGGACAGCTTGACCCGAAATTGAATCTAATGGACAGCTTATTAAAACGATATCATAGTCCAAAATACTCTTAAAACAAAAATGATATTCCCATCATTGTAGATATAATATAAGTCTATAACATACTTTAATAGAACAAACACAAATAGTTCAAAAGTTAAGACAAAACTAAAGTTAAGACAAGTCTTCTCCTGGTTGCACCAACAGTTCTCCCGGCAGCATGTCACTTAAAATATACCAAATATGCTTTAATTTAAAGGGCCTTTCTGCTCCTGTTATCACTATAGTTCCTTCCCAAACAAAGTACAGAAAGATCTCCCAAGTGAGCTGAATTGTCCTTTGACTAGTTTTGAGAGTGGAGTTTCTATGACCTATTGATATACAACATAAAATATAAATTAGGTCCAAACATCATAAAACTGTAGAATGAAAGAATTCATAAATTGGGTAAATCACAACAAAATACAAATGATCACCTGCACTATCAATATCAAAAGAAAAAAAAGGAAGCAACAAACAGAAGAGGATAAAGCCTACAATTAAAGTGAATCTTCCAATGAAGAAACCAAGCATGAATATTGATTAATATCATAAGCGACCACATCATAAGTCTGACACCGAGAAAAACAAAATACCTCCAGTTGACAATTCCCCAAACAAACCAGACCATTTATTAAAACAACTTTACATAATACTTCAAACACAAATCCATGCACATACCCAAGCAGAGCCAAAAAAGAAAAAGAATCAATCAAAAATACCTATTTTACTATCAAAATTCTACATATAAAGTCACCAGAAATATCCAATTATAAAACCAACCACAAATTTCTGTTAATGCAACCATAATGAAACATATCTTATCAGTGCAACATAATGACAACATTATAAATGCAATGCCACACATAATATGTTTCTGTCAACACTACATTAATAAAGCATATCCATATCAGTGCAACAAAATGTGACACATTACATGTCTGAAAGACTGAAACCCAGAAAATCAAAATTGGAACGTTGGTTGTTCCAATCTGCTTTCGGAGATTACACATGGGAAAAGGAAAAATTAATCCACATCCTTAAGGCTCAATGCAGCTTCACCCTGGCTTCTTCTCTAGGTCCTTCTCATTCATAACTCTCCTTATCTCTTCTTTATCCCACTGTCCAACACTAGCTTGTGTACTACTCAACAAAGTATAACACCAAACATTATCAAGTTCTAATTTCAAAGCCTCTGAGTTGCATATTCCCCAAGTTCTCTGTGACCAAAAATTATAGATCCTGAAAGAAGAGCACCCCAAATCCATCATTTTCAAAATGAGAGACAAGGCCTCTTTGAGCTTCCCAGATCGACCCAAGAGATCAACAATGCAAGTGCACAGATCCGTCATTAGTAAACCACTCTTACTCACATAACCATGAAGTTGCCTCCCATAACTTGAACTTTCAATGCCACAACATCCTTGCAACATGACCAACATTGTCACAAATTTTGATTCCAACTCCATTCTCATTTCATTGTACAAGCTAAATGCACAAGCAACACTTCCCTCAGAAACACACCCGGAAATCATCAACGTCCAAGAAACCAATGAAAGTGCAACATAAAATACTTCATTAGTCGGACCGCATCCCACATCTCTAACCACCAGCAAATAAATGCAGCACAAGAGAATAGTTGAAAAATATGAATGTGAAAAACAAAAGTACAATTTATTTTTTCAATACATGTATATTTCTCTTAAGTCTGATACTTTAAAAGAGATTCATGCAAAAGCAACCAGTAACAATCCATGTAAAATGTAAAGTAAAAAAAAAAAAAACATATATGTTGAGTCAAATAATCGGACAAAGAGGGTGCTCTGTGTAAAGCAGGATATGTACAGAAATGATTATAATTACCGGGTCAAGAAGATGGCTGTTGGGCTTCCGGGGTATGGAGGATTCTGCTCTATCAGTTTAATAAGAGAACCAGCGTTAGCAAGATCATCGTGGTTGGTAGCAGACAAAATTTCTACCTCTTCAAGACCAAGTTGTCTCTTAATCAAGTTCAAGTTCTCTTGAAGGACCTCAATCTCTCCAAATGGTAGCTTCAAGTCCAAGGCCTGAGCCCCAAGTGCAACTGCCAGATCCTTCTTGAACCTCAAGAAAGGCATACAAAGCTTTTGGGTTTGTCTAAAATCTTTAGACTGACCAATAGAACTTTTCTGCAATGCCTCCATTATAACCTTGTCTGGAGCAAAAGTACGAGTATCGCTGTTAAAGTTATTTTGGAGAATCCTCAAGCACTCTGCCTTCCATCCATCAAATTGCTCATTTACATATATTAAGCCTATTAGCTTGTTGTCTTCTGTCAACGATGTAACTGGAGCACCTTTCTTATTGGCTTTCTTTGAACCTGAAATTTGCTTTTCAAGCAGCTTCCTCATAGAAGTAATGGAGTCTTGCAAATACTTATTTGCACTATGGAGGGTCACATCTGGAGCATCAGCCACAGGCCAACCTGCATTTACCACTAACCCTTCCTTCTTCAAAAGTTCCCTCCAAACATATTCTGCGTAGTGTGGACAGATTGGGGTAATAAGACGTGTCTGCACATCCATAAAACGCCACACCAAATCGCGGTTCATGCCCCCATCACCACATGAAAACCTGTACTGATCCCTGGCAGCTTGAAGATCATAAAACCCAGTCTTGAGGGCTTCTCGGAACATGTAATCCCGGTAATTCTGCTCAGTCCTGTTCACTGCAATATTTATGTCATTCAAAAAAACCCTGTCTGCATAAGTAGAAGGGGGACCTATTCTCAAAGAAGATTCTGCAGCTAAAACTTCTTCCATCCATGAGATCTCCTTAGTGAGCTTTAAGATGGCAGCATTTGCAGTCTCAAATACAAAGTTTGCATCATCAACACCATCTCCAGCATCAGCCAAAGAGAATCTAGTGGCATCAGCAGAAAATTCCTTAATTGCCTCTCGAATTGTCCGAAAATTCCCAGTAGACTTGGACATCTTTTCACCATTGAGCATGAGGTGCCCATTACATCTAAAGCCACGAGGCCAATGCTTCTTGGACATAATTGCCGTGTGGTTGTAAATGCAGAAGGTTAAATGATTTTGGATTAGATCCTTACCAGACACTCGGAGATCAAAAGGATACCAATATTCAAACTCCTGCTTCATCTTATTGAGAATTGATGATGCAATATCAGATGATTTAGGATATGGGCCATCACAGAAAATATAATCCCAAACCTCATCAGTCATCTGTTCAGGTTTAACTGCAGATTTGGTGGAACCATACATGTCTCCATTGTGTAACAGGTGGGCAATGGTGTAATAGGCCATGTAAATAGTTGAATCAGACAATGACTCAACTAAGAATTCTTCATCCCAGGGAATACGAGACCCAAGCCCAAAAGATCGTGAACAAGCCCACTGGTTCAACCAACCCAATGTGTGTTCAAATCCATGTCGGGTCTCATCAGAATACAAATTCATGCTGGACAAGCACTCCTCAGCCATTTTTTTCCATTCTGGTTCCCCGTATGTGATGTACCATTGATCTGTAAGAGCCACAACACATTCATCGCCTGATCGTGAGACTACCCGCTTTTCAGGTTCACTATACATAATTGCCTTGCCTGCCTCTATAAGTTTGCTCCTTATCAAAGGTTTCACCTCTTGGACTTTCCTTCCTGCGAATTCTCCCTTGAGTAGGGTTCCTTCTGTGAATCCTTTCAAGTAAGTCAACTTCTTGGCTTCTGCTAGCTTCTCTTTATCATTCTGGCTTTTGATTTTGAGATCCGCACAGACCTTTTCAGCTGCCTTATCTCCAAATTCTGGAATATTGATGATTGGGATAATCTCAAAGGGCATGACCCATTCATCCTCCACACCATATTTTGCCCTAAAAGCAGGTTTTGATTTCAAATCATGCAACGCCATATAATCATCAGGAGCATCAGTAGGTACACTGGTCACAATCCCAGTACCTTTGTCTGTTAGGATGGATAACATAGGAAGGGCATAAATAATCTCATTGATTGCAAGTGGTGACTTCAATGGAAGCCCAATCAAATCATAACCATTCAGCTCAACCAAGCAAGTAGGCTTCTCTGGGATCCTAGAGTACTTCTGGTATGCAAGATTAAGTGCTGCTCTCTGCGTAACAATAAATACATCTGTTTCATTGATTTCATAGGCTCCATACTTCCCATCAGGCAATACCCATGCATTTGTTTGTCCATACATGGTCTCAGGTCTCAATGTTGCTGCAGCGAGGAACACTTTCCTGCCCTTCAACACTCCCAATTTAGAAGGAAAAGGTGCAAGCACCTCCATTTTGATGATAGTGTATTCTTGGGGCTGAACTCCTTCACCACTAGCCCTATCATGATCTGCACATGGCTGCCCATCCAATGGAGAGAATATTGTGTAACGGACATCTTTCACAATTTTACCCATGGATTTCAGTTTCCTCACCTGCCACCTCACAAAGGCATCAAAAAATGGGTTCATGTCTGTAGTAATAAAGGAGCGTCTCCAGTCACATCCCAAGCCAAAAGCCTTGAGGTCTTCCACTGCCAATGGAGGAAAGAAGGTCAACCATTTATATGGATCCTGGAATTTGGATATCTCACTGTCAGAGAGGCCAACACTTCGCATAATTTGCCATTGGTATGCTTGTCCACTTGATTTTGATGTAGCCTTGGACTTCTTTCCCTTGAACTTATCTGGAGGTGCACCTTCATTTGCATCCTCTGCTTCTGCTTCCACTTCCTGTTTCCCTTGCTCCTCTTCACTGGGAAAAACTGGGGGGTTGCCAAACTGTTGAATCTCTCTTGCAAGTTTATCGGCTGAGGCTTTGATGGGCATGCCAGTGCAGTGGAAACCAAAAGGCAAGAGCACATTGGCACCTCTTAATCTATGATAAGCTGCAGAAAACTCTAGCTTTGAGAGTGAGAATGCATGTCCAAGATGCAAATAACCATTCATGTAAGGAAACGGAAAGTTTCCGTAGAACTTCTCCCCAGGTTCAGGAGGCTTTTCACAAGATTCAGCCCTGAAAACATCTTTCTCTTCCCACCAATTTCGAGCCTTTGCCTCAATCTCTAGGAGACGGTCTCTCCTGGCAAAGCTTTTTCCACCTTCTGCTGTCATTTCAGTTTTCTTACAGAAACTGCAAACAGCAAAGATTTCCATAATCAATCCGGATATTCTAAGACATTCTTATCACAACTGTTTTAAAAACAACAAAATATATTAAGTATCCCAAGTCATATTATAGAGTGAAATGAAAAGGCAGCATGGCTGTAGCGCATCAAAAGCCAATAAAAATTTAAGTACACAGGACTTAGAAGTAATGCACGTCCATACTTGTTATTCACTTATTCATATACTTTTAAGGTGAGTTTTACCCAAAACACTATTTTCTATACCACCTTAACATGAATGAAACCTATTATCTCAACCCAATAAATATAACAGCTTAAAATAAAAACATAAACAACTACTCTTTTGGTGCTAAAATATAACAACTACTTTGAATAAACACGACCACGCCATACAATACGTATGTACTTATACCAACCAAGTTACTGGGTCCGAAGATTATACGGACCAAGAAATCCAACGGAAAAGTTTTTGAATTCCAACGATCATGCTTTGAAGTTCAACATCTCAACGTGAACCAAGAAATTTAAGCACCTCCAGCAACAAAACAAAATCTGAAAAAAAAAAAAAAAAACCCAAGCCAAAAACAGCAAAATTACAATCAATAGCAACTGAAAGTCTGAGATAAGCCCAAAACACAAACAACAAAATTACAATCAATAGCAAATGAAAGTCTGACATAAACATAAACCCATGAAATAAAATCTGAACCAAAATAAACCCAAAATAGTAACTGAAATAAACCCAAATATAATATTCATTATTTAAAGACTCCCCAGAAAAAAATTGAACATACCGTAAAAAGGTGAAGATAGAGAAGAGGCGAAGGGGTGATGATGGTTCAGTATGAGACGATGAAAGAGAGAGAAGAGGTGACGGAGGAGGAAAAAAGGTAGGGTTTTGTTCGTTTATGTTTTAGTGGGCCTGTTCCGGTATAAAAACTGTTCGGCCCATTAAAGTTTTTTATTTTTCAAATTCTAAAAGGGGGCGGCTATTCCGACCACCCTGTTCTACTTAGTTGACCACCCTAAATTGAATTTAGTAAAAGACATATATACCCTATAGCAAAATGACCATAAAGGACATCTAATATTTGGGATAAAATGTTTCTCCCAACACCCCCTACCATCTTCAACCACCAGCTGAGAGGAGCACCATCATCTTCACCACCATCTTCAACCTTCCACCACCACCATCTTCAACCTTCATCTTCCACCTTCCACCAGAACCATCATCAACCTTCCACCCTAGATATAGATTGTTGTTTTAAACAATCCCACCTGCTGGCTCCACCCACGTGTACCACCATCATCAAACAACACTCCACTCTCTTCTACCACCACCACCATCTTCAACCAACCCTAGACATAGATTGTTTTTGTAAACAAATTCATTGTATCCAAATCACCTACTTTTGACAAATGGACAATCAGAACGACAATTTGGAGTCATCAAATGAAGTAAGTTTGAGTTTTTTTTGAGTTTTTTTGAATTTTTTCGCGGCTGAAAAACTGTGAGTTCGTGTTTTTATTCGGTAAACCAGTACCGAAATATACATTATATTTCGGTGGATGGTCACCGAATAAATGTACATATTTCGGTAGGTATCCACCGTTTATAAATGTAATGTCAATTTTTTACACATTTGTTCGGTCGATGCCCGTCGAAAAATGGCAATACATTCGGTGGTTTGTCACCGAAGTTTATACCGCCGTTCGGCAGATATCCACCGAATGAATAACGTATAGTTTTTTAAATAGTTTTATTCGGTAGGTAGTTGTCGAAATATATTGGTATATTCGGTACTTAGCCACCGAATATATATGGTTTATTCGGTGGATTCCCGTCGAATACTGGGACAGAACTACTTTTTTTCCCGAATGACCAACGTATAATTGTTTCATTCGGTAGTCAATTGTCGAACTTTGTTTGCATATTCGGTACTTAGCCACCGAATATATGTGATATTTTCGGTGGCTTCCCGTCGAATATTGGGACAAAAATTAATTTTTTTTTTTTTGCTGAATAGGAGCAGCAAGTGGATGCTTCCACCGAACTCAGTATAGTTGAAGGAAGGTGCAATTTTGACTACACCAATGAATTCACAACAGCGGAGGTAAACATTGTTTGTATGGCCGGGAATTATGATTTATGCATACCTAAATATGAATTGTAAATAATATATATAATTATCATGTGTAGGTGTTTGAAAGTAAGGATTCAATGGTTAGTTGGATTCGTGCACAAGGAAAAAGGAACAACATGGTAATTGTCATTAGAAGGTCTGATGCAGGCGGGGTTCGTGGTAAGAGAGCTTGGATCAAATTTGCTTGTGAGAGAAATGGTCAATATGAGCCAAATAGATCAAGGAAGTCATCAAAGTCAGATTCAGGCGACCAAACATCCGATGCTGCTAGCCGTAAGCAACCGGTTTTGATGACTCTAAGGACACCCGTTCGAAGAAATGTGGATGTCCATTCTCGTTGAAGGAAGTGAACACTGGATGTGGTGATCAATGGGAGTTGGAGGTTGCATGTGGAGTGCATAACCATGTAGTTTCAGAGTATATTGAAGGACATTCATTCGCAGGCAGATTAACTGAAGAAGAGAATTCATTGTTAGTGGCTTTGTCCAAGACTTTGGTGAAACCGAAAGATATATTGAAGACCATAAAAAGTCAGAATCCACAGAATACATCAATCATCAAGACAGTATACAATGCCAGGCAAAAACATAGGGTCATCGAGAGGGCCGGTAGATCAGAGATGCAAGTATTGCTAACTAAGCTGAGAGAACATAATTATGTTGAGTGGCATAGAAGTTCTGGTGATGTTGTGACTGACCTGTTTTGGACTCATCCTGAGAGTGTTGATATATTACGTGCATTTCCGCATGTACTGATAATGGATTGCACTTATAAGACTAATAGGTACCGTTTGCCACTTTTTGAGATTGTGGGTGTGACTTCCACTAGCATGACATTCTCTGTTGCATTCGCTTATATATGTTCTGAGAAGGAGGATAATTATACATGGGCTTTGGGTAGAGTACGGTTTTTATTGAATGATGACTGTCTTCCTAACGTGATTGTCACGGATCGGGAACTAGCACTCATGTCTGCAATCCCTAAAGTGTTTCATAGTGCCAGACATTTATTGTGTAGATGGCACATTAGCAAAAATGTGTTGAAAAATTGCAGGAAGTTGTTTGGTACGGTTGACCATTGGGAGAAGTTTAATGCTGCCTGGAATTGTTTGGTTGGATCGGAGAGCGAGGATGAGTATGTGAGTTGTTTGCGTGACATGGAAACCAACTTTTGTTCATACGCCGGAGCTATTGAGTACATTAAGGATAGTTGGTTGATACCTTATAAGGAGAGGTTTGTGGCTGCATGGACAGATGCTTGTATGCACCTTGGTAACACCACTTCGAACAGGTAGTCTATTTTGTTATCATTGACTTGTTATATGCTTAGACACACATACTAACTTCTTGTTACGAACAGGGCTGAAAGTGCACATTCAAGGTTAAAGAAGGAACTTGGCACTAGTCAGCTTAGTTTTGAGTTATCATGGCAGCATATTCATACATTGATAGAGTTGCAGCATACACACATTAAGGCATCATTTGAGAAAAGCCGTTGTTTTATCCAGCATAGTGTCAGGAAACATGAGGAGATGAAGGAATTGTTAGGCTATGTATCAGATACAGCATTGAATATAATTGGTTGTGAGATAAGGAGGTACCTTCACTAACTAACCTTCATTCTACGCATTAAACACTTATTTAGTTTGTACCAATAATTTATTCACTTCTTTCATATTGTACAGGGCTGAATGGATTGGAGGTGCCTTACCATGTGATTGCACCATTCGTCGGACACACGAGTTGCCATGTGCACATGAGATTTTGTCGTATAGACGACGTAACCGGCCTATTCCACTTGACTCCCTTCATCCTTATTGGAGAAAGTTGGATTACAATAGGGAACCGGAGGTCACAAAACTCTCAGATCCTCCAGTTAATGCCACAGTAGATAGACTAATAAAATGGATGGAAGAGCAAGATGCAGACACCCAGAAGCACATAAGTTTGAAGTTAGAAGAGCTTATAAATCCAAGTTCCACTACTCTGAGGGAACCACAAGTGAAGACCAAGACTAGGGGCCGCCCAAGTAAAGCTGAAACCTCTACTAGGCGTTTGCCATCCGCATTTGAGTACGTACTTTCCGGTTGTGACAGTCATTCACCCTCAACGTCCATTGGCAATGTTGGCTGTACCTCGCCAAAAAAGAAACTAAAAAAACGGGCCAACAAAGTGAAGACGAGTTCGCCCATTCCATTTGCTCAGCCACATCGGTATATAGACCAGTTTCAACCCATCATGAGACCGTACATTTCTGGTGTAACCGACGTCTTACCAGATGGTAATTGTGGATATAGAGTTGTAGCTGCAGCTATGTAATTTGGAGTGGATGCTTGGCGAAAGGTACGCACAGACTTATCCAGGACACTGCTACATACACCGGCTTTGTTTGAGTCAGTTTTCCATGTGCGCGAGCGAGTTATGGAGTTTCAGAGGGTACTTGACTATTTTGATGACACCCCTGCACCCAGAGATCATTGGATGACTATGCCCGAGATGGGATATATTATCGCCACATGTTATGGTGTAACCGTGATCCATTTATGTAGATCGTTATGCCTTACGTGTCTCCCACTATATGCACACTCAGAAGCACATCAGGACGTTGACCTCCGTGAGATTTGCATTGGTTTTGTCAACGGTGATCATTTTGTACAGGTACGGCTATAAATTGTGTAATTGTAAATTTATAGTAGAAAAATTGTCATTGCTAAGTTATTCACTTAATTAATATGTGTAGGTACACTTGTCCCCGGGCCATCCTATGCCACCTATTTCAGATGATTGGCATAAACATGCCGACGCGTATGCCGCACGTGGTTGGTACATTGGATATCAAAATCGCCTTGAGGAGTTCAAGCGAATTAATGGTGACGTGCCTACGCCGGAAATTGTGTCTCTTGATAATGATTGAATTTCAACTTAATTAAATCTAGTGAATTTTTTTTAACCTTTATGGCGTACGTAACATGTATGTGGGATGATATTAACCTTTATTAGATCTTGACTCATGCATAATATTATCATAATATGTGGTGCTCCAATATTTGTTCGGATTGTTTTTATGCAATTTCAAAGTCACTAAATTAAGATGCTCCAATTTTAGCCAAAATAAAAAACATAAGGTCCTAATTACAAATAACTCTCATAATTAGTCATTAACTTTTGGCCCTTGTGTTCATCAAAAAAACTTCTGAACATGAAAGCGGGTGATCACTGCCGAGTGCGGCGCTGGTAGGTCATGGTGCTGCTCAAGTGTGTGCCCTCCAAGATATGTTGTAGACTGTCAATCGCCCTGTAAAGGTGAGAGGGACGCCTTGTGGCCTCATCCTCGCCCAATGCCACAATAGGGCGAGTGATATGCAACATACGGTCAACACAGTCCTGTAAGTAACAAAATCATATATAAGCAACAATTTATATACCATGTCAAAATATAAGCCAATTTGAGCCTAAATAAACAATTTTCACCACCAATTTCAAAATTTAAGCCTTTGGATCCATACCCTGCCAAATCCTGGTGCCACGGTCCTGTGGGGGTCAAATGCAGTCCTCAGTGCTGGATTTTGGATGTACGGATGAGATACATAATGGAACCACTGGAGGTAGCCGTCAACGGTGTCAGATGGAGCCTTCACTGGTACACTGCGACTATCTTCAGACAATAAGTGGTCCGGCCACCTCTCCCACGTACTATCAAAGTACTCGTAAAAGGGATTGTACGATTGTGCATAAGCACCTCGTCCACCACGCTGAGGAGCACGTGGTGCAGGGGGGATAGTTTGTACCCGTCCAAATTGCCTTAAGACTCTCTCCGGATAATATGGCTCCACAATGTCGAAACACTTGATCAATCCTGTGTAAAATGCCACATCTAGTAATGGATGTTGTTATCTACTGGATTTGTAGGGTTCCCATATAACCTGAAGAAAGAAAAAAACCCAAAATAAGTTAGTATCAAATAATTCATCCAAGAGCAACAAATGCAAAATTAAGTCTAATTTTTCATTATCACTATAAATATATACCTCATCCGCCTTCAAATCGTCAAGTCGTTGTCTCAGTTTCTGCACATCTTCACAAGTTGTCCCGGTATCCCTCCTCGGAGTCCATCGGAGCGCACGGGGGCTACTCTCTAAGTAGTTAATGTCATAGCCCGGACTAACAATATGGTGCATATGCTCATACACCCATGCCTCCAACAAGGTCATATATCCACACATTTGCTTAACCTTAGACCTAGAAGCAACACCTAACTGCCGATATAGGAAAGATAAGGCCCCTGCACCCCATGCATAATGGCTAGTGGTGTCGAGATTAGTAAGTAATCGTAGATACTGGACTTGTACCCTTGTGCCAGTCTTATCGGCAAAAAGGGTACATCCCAATAAGAACAATAAATAGGCTCTAGCAGCACACCTCACTAGCTCATCATCATCTGTATCACACACATGGCCAAACCTCGACCGTAACCACTCGAGACGCACATACTCACCAGAATAGTCATCCAACTCCGATGTGGCATCTGCCTCACTCACCCCTATGTATGTTCTCAATAACAAATTTGATGCAATATGATCATGAGAGGGTGTAGAAAGTGATAAACCCACAACCGGAATTCCCAAAATGTTTGACACATCATCTAGTGTGATGGTCATCTCACCGAATGGCATATGGAAAGTATTAGTCTCAGGCTGCCACCTCTCAACAAAGGCTTAGACCACTACCTTATCAACAGTACGGTACGAGCATGACACTACCTTATCAACAGTACGGTACGAGCATGACACCAGTGGTCCGAGCCCAGATCTAATCACATACCCCTTCACATTGTTATTATCATTTCTACTCCACAAGTCCCATGTGCGCAGCTTTGTTGTTTTGGACATGCATCTTAGGGGCTCACGTTCCTATTTTCAAAAACAAGCCACAAGTCAATTACAATATTGCAAACTATATAGTTATAAAATTTTAAATTATATAAGTCATTATGTATAATCTCTAATACCTCATTTTTCCAAATGGAGGCAGCAATGTGACTGTTGAAGCTCCTAAGCAATGACATATCAGTGGGACCTCCAGGGAAAGGCCCATCTGGATCATTGTTGTCATCTTCCATTACATTCTCTTCCGGCTGGACATCATCCCCCCTCTCTTCGTAAATAGTTTTGCCCGTCCTCCTACGCCTCTCTGAAGCTGTAGGACGTGTTCGATCTTCATTTGCATCACCACCTTTAGAAGATCTACCTCTACAAGTTTCGCCTCGAGCAGATTTACCTCTAGATGCTCCTCTCTTATCCATACCTATATTCAAAAATTGAAATCATGTTTAGAATACAGAGAATATAAGTTATCATGAAATATAGAATAAGAGAAAAGTGTATGTAAAAATATTTTATATTCATGTCATTCGGCAGATGTCTACCGAAAATTTCAGATCTATTCGGTAGATGTCCACCGAAATATTAAGATCCATTCGACAGACACCCACCGAACATATATCAATGTTTCGACAGATGCCCGTCGAATGGAACCAGCACCAGTTAAATCAATATATTCATTCGACAGAGACCCACCGAATGACATTTGATATTTCGGAGGATATCTACCGAATAAATGTAAATAATTCGGAACTGAACTACCGAATGAATTTGTAACACATTTCCAGCAAATTCTGTTCGGAAGTATACTGTCGAATATTTTGAAATAATTCGACAGTATACTTCCGAACAAGTTAAGAAATTTCGGTACACCAGTACCGAATGAAATTCGAAATCATATCCTATTTTGCAGACACCCACTTTCAAAATCTCATTCTAATTTCTCTAAAATATCACATATCTGTGTAATTGGAAGGCCAAATATATATATTAATGCATTATACAACCCTAATGTAGGAGGGAGAGAGTGACAGAGAGTGAGTCAGGGAGAGTAAGAGGGAGAAAGCAACCACCTGAAATTGCAGAGGAGGAATCGGCGGTGGAGGGGAGGACCGGCGACGGCGGGGAGGAACGGCAACGGCGGGGCCGGAGGACCGGCGACAGCGGGGAGGACCGGCGACTGGTGGCGTGTAGGCGGGGGTGGGGTCTGCAGGTAGGCCAGGGGGTGGGGTCTGCGGGTAGGCATGGGTGGGGTATACTGGTGGGGTGTTTGTTTGGGTGGGGTAGGTGGGTTTAGATAGTAAAAATGATGTATTTTGTGAAATAAGGGGTATTTCTGTCATTTTAGGGTGGTTAACTCAGTAGAAATTAAAAAAATTATACAAGGGGGTGGTGAACTCAGCAAGGGTGGTCAACTCAGCACAAAATGGTGGTGTGCATAGCCCCCCCCATTCTAAAATACCATACATTTGCAGCAGGGCTGTGAATGGGTCGGGTTGGGCCTATATCGCCCAAACAACCGACCCACTCGACTCAACCTTCAACTTTCTAAAGATTAGAGATGGACTTACTTAGGGCCCGTTTAACACTGTTTTTAGAATTGCCAAAAAGGCTTATAAATTAATAGAAGCGCTTTTGGTAAAGTTTAACAAAAATAAATAAAAGTACTTTTAGGTTCTAAAAGCGCTGTTAAGGGATTTTTTGAGAAGCACCTGTCAAGTGAGTCCTCATAAAGCACTTTCAAGTGTTTTTGCATGAACTACTTAGAATGTTTTTAAAAATATTTTTGTGTTTCTTAGCAAAAGCACTTCAATAAAAGCGCTACTAAGTAAAAGCACTTCCAAGAAGCAGTACCAAATGGGGCCCCAAGTTTAGCAGCTTAGGGATTTAAGGAATTGCAGAGAGTAGAGGAGAGGAGCAGCGGAGGTGGGAGAGGTCGAGGTTGCGCAACGAAGGCCTTCTTGGTCGCCGACGAGAGAGCAGAGATCGTTGTCGCAGATTACGGCCGCGAGAGTGAGAGTGAGTGATGGGATTCTTATTCTCGATGGGCAGCTCACAGCTGAGACAGAGAGGTAGAGGAGTTGGGTCTTGGGCCACATAGTCACAGACAGACACAGCCTGGGTTATAGATTCTAAGACTCAGAGAGACGAAAGACGAAGAGAGTGAATGGGTGTGTGATTGTGATTAGGGTTGAGAGAGAGAGAGAGAGGCTTCTGAGTTGGGTTTGGGCCTAGGTAAATTTGTTCCACTCACACACAGCCCAAGCTTTCCAAAGGCCCAAAATCAATCTCTCATAGTCGGTTGTTTGGGTAACCGACTTTAGCCCTTTTTTCACAACAGCCAACTGAACCAACTTTACCAAGTCAGGTGGGAACAACCGACCCCTTTGTGGGTCAATTGCATATCGGCCACAAAAACATGTTGGTTTTGGGTAAAAATCGACCTATTCTCAGCCCTATATTTAAGGTCCGTTTGATATTGCTTTTAGAATTGGCAAAAACGCTTTCAGATTAGTAAAATCGCTTTTGGTTGTATTTAGCATAAACAAATAAAAGTGCTTATGGATTATAAAAACGCTTTTAAGTGGTTTTTTGAGAAGCACTTCCAAGTGTTTTTGCAAGAAGTACTTGAACTTTTTATAAAAATTTGTATGTGATTATGAGCATAAGCGCTTCCAACAAAAGCGTTACTGATTATAAGCGCTTCTAAGAAGCAATGTCAAATGGACCCTTACTTTCTAAACCCCACATACTGCTTGTTTATTCATTTTCTTTCATTTTGTTTATTCAACCTGTTAAGTTTAGAACATGGGATTAGGTTTACGAAAAAAACTTAGGACCCCTCCGATACCGTTTTACAAAATGAAGTTTTTTGGGAAAATTGTACAAGTACCCCTTCGGCATGGAATCCTATATGCACTTTTAAACAATGAGATTTTTTTTAGAAATTTCCATTTTTTTTAATCCGCACGTTAAGTTTAGAACATGAGATTTGGTTTTACGAAAACAATTTAGGACCCCTCTAGTAATGTTTTACAAAATTTTTTTTTTTTTTGAAAAATTGCACTAGTACCATCCAAACTATGAGTGATTCTTGCATCCACATATGTGGCCTATATGGAATGAGATATGACAATCCTATATGCACTTTATATAACAACCCTATCATCCTATATGGTCAATGAAATATAGCACTAACCATAGACCCTTGTTGTTGTATTGGATGACGAGCTCCTGTTATAGAAGTGCACATATGATTGACTTAAAGAATTTCATGCTGACCACATGTGGATGCGAGAATTTCTGTTCAAACTATAGGGCAGTTTACCATTAGCAAAATAATTTATTATTTGCCACCCAAATTTGTCATTGTCTAGCACTATGGCACCTCCATCTATTTTTTTTCAAATCGAAAATTTGTTTAGCCAAACTTCTCATTCCGTCATTGGATAAAATTCAAAAACTAAAATATTTTTTTAAAACATGAAAAGTATTTCTAAATAATTTTTTTAGCAAAAAATGTTTAGTTTAAACTTAAATCAATTTGAAAAGAAAAATCAATTAAATCCCCATCCAATGCACAGCTCCACACCCTCACCCCTTCCTTCTTTCCAACACAATTCATCCAACAACTACAATTCAAGCCCAATTATGAGAATTCAATAATTAACAACCATCTAAAACTCACACAATATGTAAGATTTTGCATACGTGTACAATCAAATTAAACTAAAAATTTGCACACCCAAATCACATTGCTCTAGGGGTCGGCAATGGGTCAGACCGAGCCAACTCGGCCCAAATCTTTTGGGCTCGGGCCGGGCTTGAGCTTGAATTAGAGGAGCCCAATAAGGCTTTTGGGCTGGACTGGGCTGGGCCTGGGCCTTAATACACAAGCCCAAGGCCCGCCTATTGGGCTTGGGGCTTGCGAGCTTGGAGGGCCTGGCCGGGCTAGACCCAAACGGGAGGCCCAGAATGGGCCCAAAGCCTATTGACACACATATATATCTTCAATAAAAAAATATAGGATTTTGGCTATGTTGTGAATCAAACATGAGACCTCACATAACAAGCTTCAACTCTCAACCAACTGAGCTGACTAGTTTATTTATCTAGTTTTTGAATCATAACATATTTAATAGTTTTTTCGTTTGTTTACTCCAATAAATTATTAATATGTTTATTAAGTTATTATTTTGTTTACTCTAATAAATTATTAATATGTTTATTAAGTTATTATATAATACTATTATGTTAGTAATAGTGTAATAGCATAAATAATAACCTTTTAAAATTATATACAATATTACAACTATAATAAAACATAAATGTATATGTGTATATACAACTTTTATAATACAACTATAATTAAAGTTATTAAATTACAATCGTTCATTAATTCGATCATCGTTATCTCATTTTTATATTTTCGATTGAGTTAATTTTTTGCATAGTTTATCTTTGAGTGGGGAACTAAAACATGAACGATTCGGATTGTTGAAAACACGATTGAGATGTGAGCTTCTACATATAAATACACTTGAATAGTATAATTCTAATAACTTTCCCGTTGAAAGCTTGTCGTTTCCATAATTGTGAAGACAACAACGTGATTTTAACAATTTGAGCCGTTCATTTTCTATGTTCATAGTCAAAGATCATCCTTACAAAAAATCGGCCAAATCAGAATTCATCTACCCGTTCGATTATCATTAGAAAAACCACGATCGTTCATAAGTTGGACCACCGTTACCTAACTTCTACATCTCCGATTGAGCTAATTTTTTACAGGGATAATCTTTGAGTGAAAAACTAAAAAATGAACAGTTCAGATTGTTGAAAACACAATTGCATCGTATATTTATACAACATATGTAACAAAAACTCTAAACCCTAAACCAAACCCCAAATAATACTTTTAAAACAATCCAAACCCTAAATAATCCATTTAAATACAAAACTTGTGATTCCTTATATATTAAATTATTAATACATTATATAAAACCTAATTTATTGGAGTAAACAAATGAAAAACCTATTAAATATGTTATGATTCATAAACTAGACAAATAAACTAGTCAGCTTAGTTGGTTGAGAGTTGAAGTTAGTTTTATGTGAGGTCTCATGTTCGAATCAAAACATAGCCAAAATCTTATATTTCTTTTATTGAAGATATATATATATCTTAACTAGTTAGTAAATTAATACGAAACTAACTATGATTTTGGGCCCACAACATAACTAATCTCATAATCCGAATCGTCCATTATTTAGGTTATATTTTAAAGATTATCATTGTAAAAAATCAACTACATTAAAAATCATTTAGTCATCTAATTGTGATCAAATAAATAGACAACCACTGTTTTCGATAAAAGTATATAAATAATTGTTATCATAATCAAATGGCTAAATGACTTTCGATTTTGGAGATTTTTTATAGAGATGATCTTTGAAGTAAGACCTAAAAAATGGATGGTTCGAATTTTGAGATTACATTATGCAGTGGGCCCAACATAGTGGTTAGCTTTGTATTAACTTACTAACCAAATTTCGGGCCAGATCGGGCTTCGGGCCTTGGGCTTTTTGGTGAGGTCTACATTGCTCCTTAGTCATTGTTATCATAATCAAATGGCTGCCTGGACCTTTCACAACTCGCATCCTGTCCACTCCTCCGGTTGGCGACATTCGGCCTTCTAAGATAACTCCGTATACGGGGAAGGAAGACCCATATGACCACCTCATGAGTTTCCAGTCAGCCCTGGAGTCCAAAGGTGTTGATGACATTACGAAGTGTCGAATCTTCCCTTCCACCCTCTCTGGCAGTGCAAGGGACTGGTTCTACCAACTTCCTCCGGGCTCGGTTGATTGTTTCAACGAGCTCCGAGAGCTCTTCCTAGGCCAGTATATCATCCAGACCGATAGGATTTACACCACGGATGACCTGACATGGGTCCAACAGGGCAGCAGGGAATCTCTTCGGGAATATATCAACTGATTTCATCTAGAGCGATCTCGGTGTCGCGACTGTGATGAGAAGGTAGCCTTCGCTGCTTTCAAGGGTGGTCTCCTAGAGGGGGACTTCTTGTTTGAAATCAACCGCCGCAATCCGCATACCTACAAGGAACTCATGCAAGAGGCCATTGCCTATGCCACAGCTGAATTCAAAACATATGGAAAGAAGCCGCCCACCATGGATCGCCCAAGTACCGACCAGGCCATCATAGTGCCACCCCAGCCCAAGCTCTACTCGGGTAACCAGTATGGGGGGTCAGGGAAAAAGTTCAATAAATTCACCAAGAAACAATTTGGTGATGGTAGAGGCGGAGGACAACGAAGGGAGGAAACTTATCAGACATTCTATGCCTCCAGGTTCAAAGTCTATACAATTCTCACTGTTACTTATACAAAATTGTATTCGCAGATCAAGGACATACTTCCTAAGCTCCCACCCCGCCCACCACAAACACAGTATCGGGCTAATAAAAACTTTTTTTGCCTTTACCATGACAACCATGACCATGACACCGAAGCATGCAGAGCCTTTAAGGAGGCAATAGAGATTTTGGTACAGGAAGGGAAGTTAGATGGTTTTGTAGACAAGGAAGCCACCGAGAAGGCCAAGACCGAAGGACAACGACGGGGGCGAGTCAATACCATCTGTGGGGGCCCGACCCTCGCTGACAACTCCAACAGGGCTAGCAAGGAATACGCCCGAAGTGCTCAACAATGCTCCCAGGGACGGAGCCAGGATTTAGAACTCGAGGGGGCTAAATTAAAAAAAACATCGACGGTATGATGAAATTTCATTAATAAATAAAAAAGAAACACCTAGTTAGGGGGGGACATAGTGAGCCATACCCCTCAAAATGAATATCTATACAAAAACATAGACTAGAAAATAACAACAAAACAATGAAACATGCAATGCAAATACAAGATAAGACTATGCAAATTGAACCCTGCGCTTCTTCAAAACATAAAAATCCTTAATTACTGAATCTGTACTTATAGTATCAGAAACCTCTCTTTCAATGTGGAGAATCATACAATCATCAAGAAACTCATCTTCTATCTTGTTTCGAAGTCGAGTTTTAATAATCTTCAAAGATGAAAATGCTCGCTCCGTTGTTGCAGTAGAAACAGGAAGAGTCAACACTAGACAAATCAATCTATATATCATGGGAAAAAAATCTGACTTCCTTGTTTCAACTAACTGATGACATAAATCAGAAATAGAAGATGTATTATGAAACTTGGGATCAGAACGCATGTCTACCTCATAAAATGGGTATTCCATTCTTAAACTAACTAACTCAGCATGAGTGAAATCTTGAGGGTAGAACTTCATAGCAAGATCACATATATGTTCAGTTTTAAATGATCTGAAACTATCACGAGGATCCAATGATGAGCTAAGAGTAAGAAGTTCCACTGCTTGGGGGTTAAATCTAGTATCTAACTCCACCAACTGAAAATCTATAACAGCATAAAATACATTTACACGATAATGATGTTCAACTGTTATAGAATTCCTTTGTTGACAAGAACGACCTGTACCCACCCTATAACGAGCACCCAAATCAGGCATAATGATTTCATGTAATTCACAAAATGATTCCACTGTTTTCAGAAAAGTATCCCATCCATTTTCTCTCAAGTCTTGGAGAAATAATTTTGTTGTTGAAACAAAATTCAAAGCATGTACAATGTCTTGAGATTTGTTCTGCAATGCTTGAGAAAGAAAGTTAGTGATTTCCATAACCTTATTCAACAAAAGCAAGTTAAACACAAAACCAAAAGATGTCATCCAATTAAGAAGACTATTGGCTTCCCCACGCATATCTTCGTTGATTCCACTTAAAAGCATTCTTTGAAGCATTGTACTAGTTGAAGCAAATAACTCAATCAAGCTTCTACGAGAACGAAAATGAGACCCCCAGCGAGTAGCTCCTACTCGTGACAAAACACACATTTGATTTTTCCCTGTACCTGTCTCAAGTTTTCCAACATCTAACAAATCTTGAATTTCCTCTTGCCGAATAGCTTGTAATTCACAATGACGCTTGGCAGAAGAATCAACAAAATTCACAATGGAAGTTAACATAGAATAAAAATCCCAAGTATTAGACACACCTCTAGCTGCAGCATTTAAAGCTAGTTGAAGGCGATGAGCAAAACAATGCACATAATATGCATATGGGCAATCTTGAAGGAATAATGCTTGTAACCCGTTCCATGCACCACGCATATTGCTAGCACCATCATATCCTTGGCCACGCATATTTTCCACTTGAAGATTGTAGCTAGTAAGCACCTTGCATATATGATTCTTAAGAGTTATGGATGTAGTGTTGGGAACACTCCCAATGGCAAAAAATCGTTCTTGAATAAGGCCATTACAATCAACAAACCTCAAAATAATAGCCATTTGTTCCTTACTAGATACATCAACTGATTCCTCAACAAGAATACAATATGGTTTATCCCCAATTTCCTCACGAATCTTCTTCCTCACTTTGTTAGCCATAATATGTAGGATTTCCTTTTGAATTTCGGGTGCAATATACTTTCCATTATGAGGAGCATTCTCTAAGACAACATCTGCAATGTTAGTATTCAATTTCGCAAACATTTTAACAAGTTCAATGAAGTTGCCTCGATTGGATGAGCTACTAGATTCATCATCACCTCTAAAAGCCAATCCTTGATTTGCTAGAAGCCTAACACCCTCTATTGTTGTCCTAAGACGCAATCGGTTTTGCTCCACTTGTTTTGATGATTGTGTATTCATCTGTACATCAATATGTGTAGAGGGGTTTTTCAAGAGATCCCAATTCTGCATATTTTGATGATGAGTTGAGTTTACAGCCCCTATATACTTACGAACACCACATTTTTTCTCATCATTAACCCTTTTCCAATGTGGATACCCATCCATAGTAAATGTAGGATGAGAAGGCGGGTTAGTATCAAAAAAGAAGCAAGTAAAACAAAATGCCTTGTCACTACTAATTGAATACTCAAGCCAAGGCCATTGAGAATACCAAGAAGCTTGAAATCGGCGCATTTGTCGTCCGTCAAAAGAGGAAGGGTAATCTTTTAATTTCGGTTGACATGGTCCTAAGTGAATATAAGCTCTTTGAACATTATCATGTTCATTAACAGGATACTTCCATATTGCTTGACGTAATCCCGGATCACGTTCAAGAGTACTAGTAGTAATCTCAATATTTTTGGATCAACCTCAACTCTTTCAGTCTCAACTCTTTCACTTTGAAACTCAGAATGATGTTGCTCATCACAAATTGGTGTAGATGAAGAAGGATCGTTTGTTTTCTTAAAATATGAAAGAATACTTTTTCTTTTCTTCGGAATTTGTTGATGATTCGACTCCGACATGACAAACTAAAACCTATTCACCATATATTATAAACATGATATGTAAGGATATGCTAAAATGAAAATCCCTAAATCAAATCCCTAAATTGATAAATACTAAAATACACATTCCATAATACTTTGTAAATTCAATTGAGTCTCAATATATGCATAACTTAATCCCTAAATGACTAAATTCACACCTTAAATTAAATCCCTAATAATAGAATAAAAAATCTAAATTCAGCTCCAATGCCCAAATATTTAAATCTAAATTAAATTTAAAAACAAAAGAAATATAATAGAGTTAGAAATTATAAATACCAAGAGGCAAGAGAAGATGTTGATTGTTGCACTTGCAAAGAGAGGCACGTGAGAGCAGATGCAGACCACTAGAGAGATTGGGGCCACAGCCACTGCGTGTCGGCGATAGAGACGAGAGAAGAAAGTTTTGGCTGTTTGCACTTTTGTGTCTCTGTGATGATCGACAATATGTTGGGGAGCTGTGGTGATGTTTGTTTGTTTTCTTCTTTTTAATTTAGGTGGGTTGTGAGCAGTGGGCTTCGCTTTTTAAAACAAACAATTAAGGTTGGCAGGGGCTGGATATGTGTAAGTAGTGTTTTGTCTTTTTTAATTGGGGTGGGCTCTGGGCTGTATACATACATAGCTTAAAAAAAAAAAATTATGAGGGTGGGCTGGAGCACGTCCAGCCCACTATGATGATCCGTCCCTGAATGCTCCGGTGTTATGGCTGTAGACTTCCACCGTGGAAAAAGACTCCTAAGCTCGGGTGGTCGCCCATTTCCTTTGCTGAGGAAGAGGAACGTGATTTAATCTTTCCACACGATGACTCTTTAGTCATTGAGGCCACCATAGCTAACTTCGACGTGGCTCGGATCCTTGTCAATTGTGGTAGCTCCGTCAACATCGTCTTCGCCTCAGCCTTCACAGCTCTTGGAATTGACCAAGTGAGGCTTGACCGGTCGGTCGCTCCTTTACTTAGCTTTTCGGGCGATATGGTCACCCCTCTTGGTGGAATCTACCTTCCCCTCACCCTCGGGAGGTATCCTTCGTCCGTTACCACGACCACTCAGTTTTTGGTGGTCGACTGCCCCACAGCTTACAACGTCATCCTGGGACGACCGGTCTTTAACCAGCTGAAGGTTATGATTTCCACTCACTTGCTTTTGATCAAGTTCCCGACCCCATGTGGAACGGGGGTAGTCAAAGGCAATCAGGTGTCAGCCAGGTCATGCTATACGACTTCCGTTAAGAAGAAGAAAGAGGCCAAGCCTTCTATGGCTGTTTCTGTTTCCCCTACCTGCCCCACCCCGAATCCTCCTGAAGATCCCCGTGATTCGTCTTTCAAAGCTATTGCCCAACCAGATGACAATCATGTGGAAGAAGTTCTCATCTCACCTGCCTACTCGGACCGCAAGGTACTGGTCGGAACCCAGCTCAGTGTTGTTCTCCGAGAAGAACTCATCCACTTCCTTCGTGCCAATGCCGAAGTCTTTACATGGTCCTATGATGACATGCCCGGGATCTCTCCGGTGGTAATCTCCCATCGCCTGAGTCTTAATCCGCGGCACCGCCCCATCCGCCAAAAGCATAGGCAGTACAAGCCCGAAATCAATGCCGCTATGAAGGACGAAGTCGACAAATTACAGAAAATTGGTTTCATCCGCGAGGTTTCCTACCCGGATTGGCTGGCCAATGTTGTGTTGGTCAAAAAATCAAATGGCAAGTAGCGGATGTGCGTGGACTTCACCGACCTCAACAAGGCCTGCCCTAACGATAGTTTTCCTCTTCCACGAATTGACCAACTGGTTGATGCCACAGCAGGCCATGCACTCCTTAGTTTCATGGACGCCTATTCCGGCTATAACCAAATCCTTATGCACAGCTCCGACCAGGACAATACAGCCTTCATTACTGACAGGGGCCTATATTGTTACAAAGTCATGTCTTTCGGACTTAAAAATGCCGGGGCCACCTACCAGCGTTTGGTCAACTTCATCTTCTCAGAATATGTGGACGACATGCTTGTCAAGAGTGTCCAGGCAGAGGACCACGTCCACAAACTTTCCGAGATGTTTTTCGTGCTCAAGAAGTACCAAATGCGCCTGAACCCTGCCAAGTGCACGTTTGGCGTATTTTCGGGAAAATTCCTTGGTTTCATGGTGAGCCAAAGGGGGATCGAGGCCAACCCTGAAAAAATCAAAGCCTTGATCGATATGCAATCTCCCAGGACTCAGAAGGAAGTCCAGAGCCTAACGGGCCGGGTCGCCGCCTTGACACGATTCATATCTAAGGCTACCGACCGTTGCGCCCCATTCTTCAAAACCTTCAAGGCTCGGACAAAATGCATTGACTGGACTCTGGAGTGTGAGAAGGCCTTCCAAGATCTAAAAGAGTACATGGGCAAATCACCTCTACATTCTAAACCCGAGCCAGGGGAAGAGCTACTCCTCTACTTGTCCGTTTCCCTGACAGCCACCAGCTCAGTCCTAATTCGTCTTGAGGATAGGGTTGAGCACCCGGTGTACTATACCAGCAAGGCTCTGCAAGATGCTGAGACCAGATATCCAGAGATAGAAAAATTAGCCCTTGCCTTGGTCACATCAGCCCGGCGCCTCCGCCCATACTTCCAGGCTCACCCTATCGTGGTTCTCACCAATCAACCACTTAGGCAAGTATTGCAGCGACCCGAGGTCTCTGGCCGACTTATCAAATGGTCCATTGAGCTAAGCGAATTTGACATTTCCTACCGCCCATGGCCCGCGATCAAGGGACAAACCATTGCAGACTTCATTTCAGAGTCTACATTCCTACCCGAGGCTGAGCCCTCCTCCGCCATTGTGTCGACCACCGACCCACCAACTTCTTCAACCCCAGCAATCAGGTTAGATCACCCAATCTAGTCTTTATATGTTGATGGATCTTTTAATCAGCAGGGCAGTGGAGC
This sequence comes from Dryas octopetala, assembly GCF_963921425.1. Lineage (NCBI taxonomy): Eukaryota > Viridiplantae > Streptophyta > Magnoliopsida > Rosales > Rosaceae > Dryas > Dryas octopetala. The sequence continues at coordinate 16,970,152 of NC_141371.1, forward strand.
CGGACTTGTTTTGATCGCCCCTAACCAGACCACCATTGAGTATGCTCTTCGATTCGGCTTCCAAGCATCCAACAATGAGGCTGAATATGAGGCCCTCATTGCCGGCTTATCTTTGGCACTACATATGAACGTTGAGCAACTCAGAATCTACACCTGTTCGTATGATTAATCATCTGGGCATAACGACAAGTCACACAAGGCTTAACATCATGTTGTTTGGGCCTAGGCCCAAAAGCTAAGCCTCTCCTAAACTTATGGGCTGTTAGGCATCAACTTCCTAGGCCGAAAGACTAAGTCCTTCCGGGGCTCCTAGCCCCTGACCTCCTAGGCTCCGGCCCCTGACCTCCTAGGCTCCGGCCTCCTAGGCCATGACCTCCTAGGCTCCGGCCCCCTAGGTCCTGGCCTCCTAGGCTTCGGCCTCCCAAGCTCAAACCTCCTGGACCCCCGACCCGTGTCAACTCACTCGGATCCTCGAGACCGATGACACGTGGCGCTCCTACAGTGCAAGTCATCACAAGGGACACGTGTCATCACCGGATTGGTTGACACTCTTCCAAAAGTACTATAAAAGAGGTACTTTCTTATCACAAAAGGACAATTTCAATCAATATTATACTATTCACTCACTCTGCTCACAGATTCTCTGAACACTGACTTGAGCGTCGGAGGAGCTTTGGCCGGTACCACACCTGTGCCCTTCCCGCTCACTTTTGTGTACTTGTGCAGGGTGCATTGGATATCATTCTCTCTCATTACTCACCAGTCGGACCCAGCTACCCGTTCCTACCCCACTTCGACGTGTCATTCACTCAGTGGTGGGTCAACGGGCCCACGTGGTTCGACTCGACGTTGACTGCTTGACCATTTTTTAGCATCAACAATACCTTAGGAGGGGATGAAGCAAAAAGATTGAGATTTACCCTCAAAACTCGGGGAAGGAAGCATCATGGCCGAGCTAAACAATGTATAATGCCTTTTAAAAAAGTTACAATGTATTTATCAAATAGTTCAACTAAAAAAATATTTCCTTGCATAATTTAAAAGTAAAGATTAAAACAAACTTCAAAAGCCATTTAACAGTACAGAAAATAATTAAGGCTAAAATGCTTTTGAAAAATTGGTTGAAGGACAAGTAGGATCACATGTTTCAATGCTTATGTGTGTCGAATATGAGATTTGAGTATTTGACACGCAGGTTACAATGAGAAATTGAGAATGGTGGACAACCTCTCTAAAACCAGTTTTATTGGACTTGAATAGAATTGAAATTCAACTATAAGATTGGCTGGGATTACAACTTCTACATTTACTGCATCAACATAATTCTTGCCTGGTTATTATATGTATCAATTTATCGATGTTAACATTTTCTTTGAAACATTAAAAATATTTCAAGACTACGCTTTTTTTTTTTTGTCAATTACAACATTTGAAAAGAAAAAAATGGAACTTGGAATTTTCTTTTCATACAAGAGATGTCTAGGCCATGCCTAAGCTAACTGCTCATCTTGAAGAACTCCTTTAATTTACGACCTACATAGTTTCTTCATAATGATCACAATGGTGATAGCATAGTCCAGGACATTAATCCAGATATAGCTTCACCCTAAATTCAATATAAATGAAGACATACTAAACAAGATGTACCACTTAAATAGATATCATGGTCCAAAACCATAGTTACATGGTTTGCTTCTTCGGCATCGACCCATGATCCAGATTGAGCGACCCAAAACGCAGTGCATTCGTGCACCAGTTCTCTGTTGCAAGCGACCCTGGTTCTAATTCTTCTCTGCCTCTTTTCTCTGGTTCTAATTCCTCTCAGCCTCTTTCTTTCATAATTGTTCTCTTTATTGTTTTCTGATTCTATAGCTTTAAGGATGATGAAGCCCTGTGGTAGGAAAATGAAGATGAAATCTGAAGCCCTGTGGTAGGAAGATGAAGAAAAAGTCATGTGGTAGTAACATGGATGCTGTTGTTACTTCCAAATCGGTTACACCTCAACGACTTCCAATGCTCATGATCCTCTCAGATAGTCAGATTTACCCCAAGAACGATTTTACAGCATTTTTGAAAAGAGTGGAAAATTGCAGATTACATAAGGTGGGGAAGAAGAGGCTTTTATGAGAGAAAAAGAAGAGTTTTGAGATTAGGAGAGAAAATGAAGAGTTCTGAGATTTTGAGGCTCTTAATTTTTTAGGAGAGAAAATGAAGGGTTTTGGAATTTGGATGCTTAATCAATGTTGTAGTGACCTTTGATATTGTGTCCGAGTATCAATGATATTGATTAAGCAATACCTATCGCATGTGGAGAGACCTTGATTAAGCATTAATTAAGCATATATCAATGATATTGTGACCTTTGATTAAACATTGATTAAGCAATACCGATCTCATGTCTCTCCGAGAGGACCGAGACTCTTATTAGAATGTCAACATACTTTTCTTTTTTTAAAGAATGTTAATAGACTCTTATTTAGGAATGTATTTCAATAAATTTTTTGAAATAAATTAACAATTAACACATTGTATTTCATTAAATTAACAATTAACACAATGTATTTCATTAAATGTTGTGATTAATTATTTGATGAGAAGAACTACTATAAATTGCCAATCCCAACGTTGATTTTATCATACAATTACATACTTCTCAATTTCAACAAACATAAAAAAAAAAAAAAAAAAAAAAAAAAAAAAAAAAAAAACAAGATGGTTTTGGAAAAAGAAGATATCAAGAACAAGTGTTTTCATCTGTTGGAGAAGAGCATGATGTTCATTCAATGTCAAACGATGAGCATGAAGGCGATGATTGTGTTGAAGTCACTCAAGCAAGTAATACCAGCCAACCATCTTAAACTCACACCGAAGAAGATCAACTTCTTGTGGATTCCAATTTAAAGCCATTACTCAATGAAGTTATTCTCATTGGTGCAGCACAAGGAAAAACTCATGGTGGATCAAAGGCTTGGTCATGCAAACATTGCAATTGTAACTTTACAAGTGCGTACACTCGAATGCACTACCATTTTTTTGGTCCTCCTCCAGGGACAAAACCAAGGATCAAACGTTGTCAAAAATTGATGAATAACTGGGAAAAATATTATGAGAAGAAGAGTACAAGAAGCAGAAAAAAAAAAAAAAAAAGAAGTTTCTTCATCTTTGAAAAATTCTACACTCTTGAAGTGACAATCATCATCAACAACAAGGCCATTGGAGGATGCGTTCAAAGTTATGGGTAGAGATATGGTTGATATGAAGGTAATGAGATTTTTATGTGCTAATGGTATTTCATTCAATGTATTGAGAAATCCCCAATTTCATGAAATGGTTTCAGCAATTAATCATGAGCTTAAGGGTTACAAGGATCATTCATAGGATAAGACTAGAACTACGTTCCTAGATGAGTGCAAAAGAAACGTGGAAAATGAGTTGGATCTAGTCAAAGATACATGGTGTATCTATTATATCATATGGATGGTCAAACGTGAAGCATAATCCACTCCTCAATATAATTGCTGCAAACAGTCGGGGAGCTATGTTTTTGCTGATGATTTTTTCAGAGATTGAAAAAACAGGTCTTGAAATTTCTAAATATCTACTGAAGGCAATTAAAAAAGTGAGACCATTAAACGTCCTCCAAGTGGTGACTGACAAAGAAGTGGAGAAAGTACACAAACATATATCTTGGTCTCCATGTATTGTTCATACTCTGAATCTAATTTTCAAAGATCTTGCAAATGAGTTTGAGTGGTTTATAAATACTTATAGAATTGTGAAAAATATTGTCAAATATTTTTTGAACCACACTTATGCTTTAGTAATTTTTAGAAGTCAGTCAAAATTGGAGTTATTGAAAGTGGCAGAAACATGGTTTGCATCACATTATAATTTGTTGAAGTGACTTCTTGACTGTAGAGAAGCATTAGCAACCATAGTTGTTCTTCAAAAAATGAAAGAATGGTTGAAAAATGGCGATGAACACACAAGAAAGTTAGGTGCTACAGTTACGGAAACTGTGAACAATGACAACTTTTGGGATGATGTGGTGAGTGTTTGTACCATGAATTTCAGATGACATAAAATGAGCCCGAAGGAAATGCTAGCCCAAGTCCAAAGCCCAATTTCAAGGCCCATATGGGATGTCTCTGGTGAATAAGAAATGCCTTGGCGAAATTCTCAGCTATAGCAAGCCGAAAAAATTATGAGATGAGACCATTAAAGGTGCAACACGTGTTCCCATGAAGTTGTCAAAAGTTGGGTGGAAGCTGTCACAAGGGATAAGCACAAAGTCCTAGGCGTGTTTAGGGCCACACACGTGTTGGCTATCCATGAAAAGTACCTAGGGTTTTGGGATCCCAAATTCAAGAAGAAATACCAAGTTACAGCTAAAGTGAAAGTCTCTTCAACAACTCATACACAAACCCAGATTCATTCTCTGAAAATTCTCTGCCAAATGACTTGATCATTCACTTTGTCTGCCCTTTATTTTCGTTAATGCATTGATCTTATTTCTTTTATTACAATTTTGTTTGTTCTTGCACATTTATTAGTTTTATTTACTACTCTTTTTCTCGCATTTATTTTTGAAATTTAATGTATTTCCTCATTGAGAATTAATCAAGGAAGCATTTACTTTCTCAATCATTAAGTGTTTATTATTAGTCCATTATCATTCATTTTCCTGAATTTTGCAATCATTATCTATGACTTGTGATTCCAATTGACATCATTGTCAGATTTGCATCTCCGTAATTTTTTAATTTATTTACTTGTTTTATTTAATCATTTACCAAGAACAACATGAACACATCTTGAGAAGAACCAGTTACAATCGTTTGATTCCCTTTATATTTTATTTTATTTTGTCTTATTTCTATCATTTTAGTTATTTTGCAATCTTTCCAAGTACGATCTATACTTGGTGGCACGCCCCTTCGCTCAGATAAATTAGTGATATGGATCAAATCTCAACCTTACACGTGGCCGAAGCATTTTTGACAATAACATAAATTGGCACGCCTGATTGGATTGTATCGTGCTAATAGTTTTTTAGTGTTCAAGTGTTGTTGGTTTTCAGATTTTAATTTTGATTTTCTTTTGCCATCACGCGATTCTGCGATTCCATTTTCGCCATTTCATGTTTGTTTAGTTTCTTTTAGTTTATGGTAGAAACCCGTAGCCAATTTGCATTAAGAGTTGCCCAAGAGATTAGTGAGCAAAGAGTGACTTTTGAATTCCAAGAGATGGCAGACGAACAAGGACCTTTCGGTGTTTTGGGACCCCTATAATTGAATCAACTTGATTATGGCCTGATTAATACTGACGAACAGGTTCCTAGTGAAGATTTAAGCCAACGATTGAATGAAGTACATGCATCGAACATTCACATTAAAGGAGGACTCAATGGTGATTTCACTGGAATGAATGCTGGCATTCGTGAATTGAGGCAGTCAATTGAAAACATGCAAAATGCAATTGTTTAGGCAATACAAGACCAAGGCTTACAAGGAAGGCAAGACGAGACACCTGAGCGAGTAGTACCAGCATTGGCGACACCAATCTTGAGTTGTACTTCCTCAAGTGCAACGAGCAGCCGCTCTAGAGCAAGCCAATGGTGCCCAGCCTCAAGGAGGAGCTTATGTACCACCACATAATAGAGCACCAGCAACGAATGCTTTCGAGGAGAATGGAGAAGGTGTACGAGCAGAAGTGCAGAGGAATGAACTACCAAGGAACGAGATTCCTCGGCAGCAGGCGCGCCAGCAAAATAATCTAGTGACTAGACCAGTGGAAAGCACATTGACATGTTGGGAGAAATTAAAGATATTATGAGTAGTGGGAAGCACATTGACAAATTTTCACAAGTTGAAAACATTGTGCTTTAAAGGTAAGGAAAGATGAACTGGCCTTTGCATTGTCTTGGATTTGCTCTAACACCCGGAGGCACTATTAGAAGGAGCCCAAATCAAAACAAGGAAGTAGTCATGTGTGTGATGGAAGCCTTTAAAAAGATAGCCGATAGTGAAGAAGAAGCACAAATGTTACGTGATCAGTATGCAATATTCCACTAACAAAAGGGTCTTTATGCTATGGCGGCTACGTAAACTAATATTGTAACTATGGATGTCATTGATTGGTGGTTAACTTATAGTTCAGAAACTCAAGAATTAGTGGAGGTTGCCAAAAAGGTAATGGTTTAATTTTATAATTATTGATTATAATGAATGACTTAAGACCGTTATGACTTAAGACAATACTTGAGTTCCAACTTTCCATTCTCCAACATCAATAATTATGGCTGCTCATATATATTGACTAGTTTATAACTTATATTGGCTTTGTTGACTATGTTTGGGAGTGGAGTTTATATGACCTATTTATAGTGACGGATCCAAGAATTTTAATCCCCGGGGGTCATAGTGTAAAATTCGGCAAGAGGCAAATAGAAGAAACATAGATTAGGTCCAAACATCATAACACTGTAGAATGAGAGAATTTATAACTTGGTTAAATCACAACAAAATAGAAATGAACACCTTCACTATCAATATCATAATAAAATAAAGAAGAAGAAAGAAAGGAAAAAAACAGAAGAAAAAAGCCTACAATCAAAGAGAATCTTGCATTGAGGTAACCGAGCATAAATACTGATGAATCAGGGAAGACATCACAAGTCTGAAACCTAGAAATACAAAATTACCTCCAGTTCACGATTGCACAACTTAAACCAAAGCATTTATTTTAAAGATTTTACATTTCACTTCAAACACAAATCTAGACACACAGTTCAAACCATATTTTGCCCTAAAAGCAGGTTTTGATTTCAAATCATGCAAGGCCATATAATCATCAGGAGCATTAGTCTATACCTGGATATAAAAGCATATTAGTTGTGATGAATGGAGCATCCACTCTTCCCTTATTCGTCTTCAGATAAGATATGATAGTAAATATTTTTGTTTGTTTTTTTATATTTCTTTCGTGTTCTTTCATTTTTTGTCATGATTCGTTCGGCCAACCAGGGCCGAATGGTTCTAAAAATTTTGGCAGGTACTTGCCGAATAATAGAAAATGGTTCGACGGGGGGGGTTTTTTTTTTTAATTATGATTTTCGTTCAGCCTGTTTTGTCGAACCTACATATTCTATTCGGCAGATTGTTGTCGAATGAACCCAATGCCGAACAACCCGCAAACATGTTCACCCCCCAACACGAAATTTCAATCTTAAACCTTAAACACCCACAGTTCAAATCATCAATCTCAAAGAAAAAACAAAGGTGTTGGGATGGATTCAACAATTGAAATTAGATAGGAAAACCTTAGATTAATTTACATTTGAATCAAACAAATTAAAGTTAGGGCATAACTCCAAGTGTTAACAATGGCTATGGCTGTGGAAGAGTAAAGGTTGCAGCAAATCCGGTCGTTGTGAGAGGTCCGACAATGTTGACGATGGCAGCTCCAGCAACGAAGAATCACAAGTGGTGGGGGTGGTGGTTTGGGAGTGTAGGGTGGGTGTGTAGTGAGAAAATTTGTTGAAAGAAATTAGTTTGAATGTAATAGGGGTAGTTAATAATGTGAGGGGTGTTTTATGAGAAATTACATAAAAAGTTGGACGGATGTATAATGAGAAATAGGTGTGTAGAGAGAGGAAATGGGGTGAGCATATATATAGCACAACTCTTTATGTTTTTGTCATTTTTTAGTTTTTATTCATTAAGTCATTTAATTTAGGTTTCTAGTTTATTTCGTTTGAGTCCGTTTTAGTCTGTGTTTTGCTTCTAAGTTCTCGATTCTCAATTTTGATTTTCTACTTGCCGATTTGTAACTCGATATTCTTGTTCATGGATCGAGATTTGGTATGGTTTTTTGTGCTTTGATTAAATAAAAATAGCTTTCAAGAAGGATTAATTATGAGAAACTATGAGGTATTGTTTTATAAGAGTTATTAGATTAATCCAATGACATATTTTTATTAACAGTAAATGTTTTTAACAAATAAAGTGTTTTTTTTTTCTCTTGAAATTGGGCTTAATATTGTTATTGTTTGACAGTGGCAATTAATAACAATCATTTTTATGTTATAATGCGACTGGATGTGACTCCATAAGCTTGAATTTTGCGTTTTATGTTGGTTTAATTAGTTTTTAGCGTATTTATGTAAGAAAAGACATAAGATATATTTACAAGTATCATTTTTATGCAATTTCAAAGAATTACTATTGCACACTGTCTGATAGTGACAATTTTCGAGTGCTCGGTGAATAGTATTAAGCGCTTAACTCATTAAAGTGAATCGGGCTATCACCGTATTTTGGTAAGTGGGCCACCCAATCATGGCCTTTTTAATTTTGGACTTAAAAAAAAAAACCTTTTTATTAACTTAAAACCTCAATTGCCCAATAACCCGTTTAAAATAACTAACCTTAAAAAATAAAAACAAAATCACCCAAACCCAATTTATACTTCGCCCCATTTTTTACCCCATCTGTTGATGGGTTCACCTCATACCCTTCTAAAGTGTAAAATGAGGCTTGTGAAAGCTGCATGTTACGTTTTAATTCTTTCCAAAATCTCAGAGTTAAAACCTAACGTAAAGCTAAAAAATCATGTGCCGTTTAATAAATCTAAAAACTCTTATAAAAAGTTCCTCATAATTAATTTCTCATAGGAGCCGGACTCTTGATAGAATTGGTTTTTGCAAATAATACACTTTTTCTTGCAAGACTTTGAATCTCTTTTTTATTGAAGTAAGGGCTAGAGTTGTCATCTGTATATAAACATGATAGAGTTGGAGTATGTGGAGTACACTTATAAAAGAAATACGAAGAAAAAAAAAACTAATTTGTCATGCCCTATTTGTAAAATTACTATTGTAGTTGCCCATTATTTTCTATTTATATAAATTAATGACATAAAACAGAGAATAAAAATCAATTGGAAATGCATATACAATTGCAAATCTAGTTGCAAAGCATACCTAAGTCACTTTTATCAATAATGTAAAAAGAAACAATTTGCAGTCTTATTTAACATTTTTTTTTTAGTATTAACAATAATGGGGAGGGGGATTCAAACACAAGACCTTTGGTGCACAAGTAAATGCTCTTGACAACTTGAGCTACAAACCCCTTCGGTCTCATTTAAATTTAAATTAGAATTACTCAATTTGCAATTTGATTGTAGGCTCTAACAAAAAAAATGATGACAACATGATGTGTGCAGGGGCAATGTGGTGTAGTAAAAACTGTAATTAATGAGCTCAAACTTTAAGGCGTGTAAGTGAAATTGTTCCTTTTAAAAATAGACTTGCATGTTAAGTAATGGCCCTTTATTTTTAGAAATAATTACCATATACTACATGTCAACTCATGTATGTAACCATACACACCCTATGCTTGATTATGCAACAATTAGATAATGTGTAATTAACAGTCAGGTACTCATTTTATGCATCAAGCAAGGGCCAGCCTACCATGTTTCCTTTAAGTTGTCACTTTTATTGTTTTGTTTTCATTTCTTCTTTTTTTCTTCGATATCTTTCCAAATCTCACAATTAAGCTCCAGATCTCTCTCTCTCTCTCTCTCTCTCTCTCTCTCTCTCTCTCTCTCTCTCTCTCTCTCTCTCTCTCTCTCTCTCCACAAATCATATGAGTTCGAAGAGCTCAGAAATGAAAGATGGCATCTAGATCTTTGTCTCTCTATCTCCCTATTATATCTCCTTGTTGTCCATAAATCGTGTGAGTTTGCAGAGATCGGAAATGAAGGACGGCTGCAGATCACAACCTGAAGTACTAGGCTCCGCTGCTGGCGAAGGAGAGATCGTCGTTGCAGCTGAACTCGTTCTTCGAAAGAGAAGAGAAAGGAAAGTCGCCACCCACATCCGACGTGACATTTTCTAAAGGCCATGAACTCGAGAGATGACTCGGATCCTCGTGGTGAAGGCCTGGTAGCGTCCCAGTGGTAGAAATCACATGAGGGACGTGCTGTTGGTGGCGAGATTGTTTTGTAAAATTATAAGTGTTGATTTCTTTGTGGCCTCTGTTTTCGTATTGATTTTGATATTGAAATCGATTTTGCACATTTTATTGTTGTTGTAGCTACAGTTTCAATTGCAATTGCAGTTTCAGTTGCGGGTTTAGGGTAGTTTCAATTTAGGGTTTAGGTGCAGTTTCAGTTGCATGTTTGGTTGAAATTTTAGTTGTAGTTTCAGAATTCTCAAATTTGTTATACCAATTTGAATATGAGAGGTCTCGGGAATCTTAAATTTTTTGTTATGTAGCAATTTCAGTTTGATCTTGGAGATGAGATTGTAGTTTCAGGTGGTGGTTTCTGATCGTGGGTGAGTTGTGCGCATGAAATTTGGTAAATTGTAAATGAGTAGTGTTTGGATAGTTTGTTTTTTCTTTTTCAAAATGACTTAAGTTGAGACCGGTTTGGAGGGTTGGGTTTGTTATTTTTGTCTTTGTCACAAATGACTAGATGTTGGCCTTCTAAAGTGTGACCTGTGAGTTAAATTTGTGAGATTGAGTACTTTTGGTTAACTTTTTAGGTTGTCAGTACCTTAAAGTTAACAGACTCTTATTCTCATGGCCAAATAAGAATTTCTACTTTTACTATAGTGATAATTTTATATTTATTTATTATTTAGGTTGATTTTAAATTCATATCATAAACTTAAAACTCAACCTAGCTTAGAGTCGGGACACATTTAAATACTTGTTGTTCTCGTGTTGGGTTTTAAATGGGTCGGTCTGATTACTCTCTTAAGTACTTAAGGTGAGTATAGAGTAAGGTTGTATGCCCTAGTTAAAGTTATTAAAGCATTTAACCTAAAATCAGCCAATGTAATAATTGGAGAATGCCAAAGCCTTATGCTAAGCTATGTTTTCCAACACTAACACTAACATTAGTGCAACTTAAATAATATAATTACATTAATAAAAAAATAAGAATTACATATATTTGATATAAATGAAAAATCTAATATTTAGATGATGAGATAGAAACTAAATCTATTCATAAATAAGCTAAACTAAATGAGAGAAACTTAATGAAGTTTAAATGAGTTTACTTTCTAGTGTTGAGAAGTACACGAAGATGAAAGGAGATGAAGAAGAACACAATCCACAGAAGAGACGAAGACCAAGAGATCGCTAAGGTTGAAGACGAAGAGTAGAGTCGCAAACTCACAAACCAAGCCTAGCGTCGCAGACGATGACAGAGAAAAAAACACAAGGGAAACGATGATTTTGTGTATTTAGAAAGTAGAAAATTAGGATTAAATACTAAATATTAATAGTTTTTCAATAAAGCAACAAGACATTAATTTTTTTTAGTTTAAGTACTAGCCTAGAACAAGACATTTTGAATTAGGTCACAAATCAATTTGCTATATAGTTGACAGTCATAGTTGTGACTGTTTTAAATTCATAAAAATTCAAAATTTACAAGGGTTTAATACTTTGATTTAGGCTTGGGGAAAGAAGTCCTATAACCCAGAGACTAAACATTAAAGTTTAAGCCTTGCAAATATTGAAAAAACAACAAATCAATAAAATCGTTATGACTGTTAGACAGTCACAGCTCAGTATAACTATGTTTTTAAAATTTGTACCTAAACTGAAGTTTAGTATCTAAAGTGAAATAACATAAACGTGTTGGTAGTTAAAATAAGAAAATATTGTAATTTGGTACCTAAACTCAATGAACCTTTTAGAAAAAGAAAAATTTGAGGGAAATGACTCCAACTTGTGTGTTGGAGTTAGATCAGGACTCCTGCTTTAAAAGTGCATCTGTTAGGACTATTACTTCACTTAAATGTCAAATGAGGCTATTCCGTCAAATTCATTAACATTTTCCGTTTAAAATATTATTTTTTCACTATTAAAATATTTATAAAATTAATAAAAATTAAAAAACTAAGGACCTATTTGGTATTCTATTCAGAAACAAATTTTTCTTTTCAAAAACACAGAATCCTCTAAAAACAAAAAAATCATGTTTGGCAGCCCCTTTTCTAAGTTGAGTATCCAAAAAACACTCAAAAATGGCCCCTTTTTAAGAAACGATAAAATGCCATTTTTCCCCTTTTTTTTTCTTTAGCATCATCGACGCATCGTTTCCTTCTGAAGCTTCTTTCTTCTTTCTTCTGTGTCAGTTTTTTTTCTTCCCCATGAAGCTGCTTCATCTCCAAACCCAAACCCTCCATCGCTCATTTCCTTTTGGTGTTTTCCAAAGTGCTTGATCCTCTGCTTCTGCTTCTAAATTGTGTTTGAGCATGCCCTCTGATTTCAAAGATGGTTCCAATAAATTTGGGGCTGCATCCATTGAGATCTTTCAGTGGGTGAATATCAAAGTTCATCACTTTTTACTTTCATGTTCTTTGTTGCGACTCTTAACCTTTCATTTCCTCTTAGTCTTTCATCAAACGTTACCTCCCTTCCAAAAATCTTGACAAATAATTTCCTTAACAATTTCTTTAATTTTCTCGAGTCTGTTTTCCATGGAAGTTCCTTCAATTTCTTCAAGATTTTTCCTTATTTTCCATGCCCACCACACACAGCCAAGGAACAATTGCTCTAAACCAAAATGATGGAATCCCCTACCTTCTAGGCTAGCCAATTATACATTTCACAAGCCAGCATTATCACAATTAACAGCTTATATAACTGGTGCAAGCAAGGCTAAAGCCTCACTCATTCTCAACTCGATTAGCCGACAAACTAATCCTGCTAACTGACCCACTGCTGACTTGGCAAGATCGCACCCTGTACATAGCTTCCTAACATAATGTTTTAATGACACCTAATAAATCAAACACAAGAAACCTGCCATTAAAAAAAAAATGTCGAACTGTTGTACTACAATAGTCCTGGATGCATGTGTGTGTGTGTGTGTGTGTGTGTGTGTGTGAGAGAGAGAGAGAGAGAGAGAGAGAGAGAGAGAGAGAGAGAGAATTTGACAAAGAAACACAGCAATTGAACAAGTGACATATCCGTTCATAATTCATTGAGAACATTTATGAACTAACATGTTTATTGCAATAGAATTCTGGACCAGATTCACAAGAACTTCGAAGCTGACCCTGTGTCTTTCTCCCTTCTATGGCTTACTGACCACCAAACCCCGTGTTCTCTCATCCAAAAGAGCAGCAAAGCCAAAAATGTGCAAAATAGGGTGAAAAATCACAATCACATTCCATAGCCTTTTCCTTCACAGCCATTACAGATCAAAAGATATGTGGTCAAACATGTAAACATGTTAGCTGTGAAGGGATAGAGGTGGCAGTGAATTTTCTTAATAATGGGCAACCAAAATCGAAACATAGCAGTTATTTAGTTTTCTTTTGTTGGTCAGAAACTCTCGACCCCATGATCTTACAAACAGGCTCGTCTTTTGACTGAACAAGCTTCAGAGCCGGATGAACCTTGAGGTCTCCCATCACTAGCTTTTGGCCAACATCCAACTCACTCAGATCCACATCAATATATGGAGGAATCAAATCCGCAGGACAAAGGTACTTTACAGTTCTCTTGATTGTATTTAAATAAGCACCTGCCAAGTTATAAAAAGTCGTTTAACTCAATGAGATCATTCAATTTTTTTAATTTTTTTTTATGAGAGAGATCATAAAATTATCTTAACAAAAAAAAAAAAAAAAACAAACTAATAGCAAATAAAGTAACCAGCTTGCACAGGAAACCAATAGCAAATAAATCTATTTGAAAATATATGGAGCTAAATTTAATTTATATGATAGATAGTTAAGCATATGAGCAGTGAAGCCATGATCAAATTCAAGTCATCTCCAAAGATTAAAAATATTTTGAAACTAACCTACACATCCATGATTTTAGCATGCTAAACAAAATACAACAGGCCATCCAACAATGCCTTATCTCCCTATTTTCTACATGCCAAATTTGTTATATTACAATTCCAGTTCAAGAAATGCATTAGCAATTTAGAGTTTTTGTGTTGCAGATCTAGGACTTGTACTACGTACAAGGTATTGTATAAATTGTAAACACTGTAGAATTTCCTTTATCCTATTCCCCAATTTAGAGTTTTTGTGTTGCAGATCTAGGACTTGTACTACATACAAGGTATTGTATAAATACTGTAGAATTTCCTTTATTCCCCCCCACAAAAAAATAAAAAAGACTATTTGGTATTGTTAGTATCTTAGAGTAGAATAGCACCCCCACCATAATCAGTTTGGTAAAAGAATAGCCATAAAATACTTTGATGCAATGGGTCTCCTGGAAAAGGAACGTGGTAAGAATTGTTCCCATAATAATTGTAACTCTTTGCATTCAACAAAAAACTCGTCTGATTCGCTGATAATAGCTGGAGTCAAGTTAAGTAGCTAACCAATTGCTTTACTAACATGTTCCATAGCAAAAACTGCCAATCACCCATGTCATAATTCCAGCTTTGGCAAAGAAAAGACTGCCAATCATTTCATGATCGCTCAAATCTAAGAGACAATGATTTCCCTCCCACATAGACCATTCTACTACAAAAACTAAACTGGAGGGGAATCTATATGGTGGAAAACAAACACAAATATTCTACAACAATTCAATTATATTAGAAGACTCCACGCAAGTCTTGAAATGAATTAATCATCATGACTAAAACCCAGAAACGAAAATGAGTTTATGAAATATGAACAATCAATTGCATACACACAAAGGTCATTTAGATAAGAAACTGCAATTGGAACAATGAAATCCCACATTACATGAGCTTACCTTTCTTCAACCCAGGAGACACATCATCTCCTCGAAACACAAGAGGGATGTCGACTTTCAACAAAGCATGTGAAGGGGCCCTTATGAAGGTTACATTAAGCGGTGCGTCAGTGCCCGAGTGCAGATGAATCTAACAAAATGTCAAATGCGGCATGGAAAACCAAAATCAGAACCCATTTCAAATTTCACATAATAGGTACTCCCAGTTGCTCAAAATTTGTCCTTTCCGAAGAAAACCTCATTTCCCAGAATTTCTGAGCAACCAAACATAAAATTAAGTAAGAGGAGTAATCCTAGTATTAGTGATTATTACCGAGCGGGGCAAAACGCGGACTTTCTCGACGACGTCGTTTGGAGAGTCGAAGTCGGAGAGGACCTCGAGTTCGAAGAGCCTGGAGAGGAAGAAAGAGCGGCCGAGATGGTTGACGAGCTTACGGATCTGGTTGGTGCGGACGGAGATGAGGCGCTTGTTGCCGCCGTGCTGGCCGTCCTCTTGCTCGAACACGATGCTGGGGAGGCGGCCGGCCTTGCGCTCTTTGGCGGAGATGCTTTTGCCGGAGTCTGCGCGCGGGACGGCGAAGATGGTCTCGGCGTATTTTGGGTCGGGTCGAGGGAAGGAGTCGAGGTCAGGGTCGAGCGGGTCGGGGTGGAGAAGAGCGGCTGCGGCGGAGGATTGGGTGTAGCGTCGGATTTGGAGGGCTTTGGTTAGTAAGGGGCGGTGGAGGAACATTGTCATTGTGATTGTGATTGTGATTGTGTTGCTCTCTCAGGAGTGGAGTGGGGGGGAGAGTTGGAGAGGAGGAAAGAGGGTTTAAAGAGGGGTTTTTTGTTTTTTGTTTTGTTTTTTTTTTTTTTGGCTGTTGGGACTCTGGGGAGGCTGTATGTTGTATTTACCAAACTACAAAGTTGAGAATTGAGAAGCTTTATATTTAAAAGGGATTAATACCATTTTGCTCCCCAGACTATTGCACTTGTATCAGTTTGCTCCCCAGACTTCTAATTTGGAAAATTAAGGACTCTGACTTTTTCAATTTTGCCAATTGAGGTTCTTCCTTCAATTTACACATTTTTTATCCAAATCTTTGAGGGCAAAATAGTCCCTTCCATTTAGATCTTATCATTTTTTCCTTATGCATCATTTTTCCTTTTTTATTTCTCGCTAAATTCTGGTTGATCATCTTGACATTTTAGATGAAAAATGTATAAATTGACGGAATAACCTTAATTGACAAAATTGAAAAAGTCAGGGTCCTTAATTTTCCAAATTAGAAGTCTGGGGAGCAAACTGATACATGTGTAATATTCTGGGGAGCAAAATGACATTAATCCCTATTTAAAATGTTGTCTTGTCTATATTTTTGCCTTTCATTTTATAACAGTTCAGTTCAATAATATGCTTTTTTTTTCCATTGGAAGAAAGCATATATTTGTTGGGTTATTGATTAGAGGGAAAATTACATTTGTGGTCTGGTCTCAGTAATTTTGGTTAGGTTTCATTAAGTATTGGTTTAGTTTGCAGATTTGCAGTTTGGGAATAAATTTCATTTTATGTTTGGTAAATTTGTTGTTTTTTATGTGGGGTATGACTGTATGAGATACCCATTAAGAGGGGAATTTTGAAGCCCTTGGGCTTCCTTGGTTGACCTGATAAAAATTTAGGCTATTATTTATTTGTTGGAGTTGTTTTTCTTTAAAATGTTTTAGGACTTTGTTACATAATGTGTTAACTCGGTATTCTAAGATGTTTTATCTATGTTATACTTAGTATTTTTAATGTAATTTTGGACATTAGTTGATTAGTTGACAAAAAAATAAGAAAATTTGGTAAAACACGAAACGACACGAAAATTAACGAGTCAAGTTTGAGCTTAGCATAATTGCAAATGAGACGAAAACAACACAACATGAACACGCTAAAACACGATGCATTGCCAAGTCTACGATTTGGGCTTGATATTCCCAATGTCTATGAAGCATTTATTGTGGGCACTTGTTAACAAATGGCATCCACTAAAAATATTATTTTAAACATAATAAATGAGGATATTATTGGAAATCATTATGCAAACCAAACAAGACCTAAGATTCTTGTAGTTCCAATTATGGTAATTTTGCCCATGTAATTTCCTAACGGAAAATGCTAAGAGTCTCAACATTTGCTAAATCTATGATATGCTCACTCGTCCACATTGCAGTGTTATTTTTGTCAAACAAATTGACAGAATTAAGTAGGGGAGGGAAAATCATCCAACAAACCGCCCGAAGCACAACCGAAACAATCAAAGGGGAGGGAAATCGATCCAACGGCAGGCGGTTTTCTACCGAACCGACGGTTGTCGGTAGCAGTTTGAAAATCTCAAACCATCGGAAAACCGCTATTGACCGACTCTATATTTTTCTTCTCTGCTTCATCTTCTTCTTTTTTTCTTTGCTTATTCGTACCAGCCACCAAACTCAACAACACCTAGCTGCAAGTCTGCAACGTGGCTGCCGCCAGCTCTGCCCTCCTCAAAACTGCCCAACTTCGGTGCTGTGTTGCCAGAGGTGTTGCAGGTGATGGAGCCGAAGAAGAAGAGATCGTGGCAATGCCCAGAGCTGGCAGTGTTCCCGAAGAAGAAGAAAGAGGAGAGAGAAATTGACCGACCACCACCGATACTGAAGTTGTCGGTAACCAAAGGTGTCAGAGGCGGTAGCGGTTGCGTTTCTCCCCCTTTCGCCAGTGTCAACACGATTATCAGTTGCGTAATATCGGTTCAGTTATCGAACAGATTCCACCCCTAGAATTAAGTATGTTTCTTCAAAGTGAAACCATTAGAAAATTATCGGGACAAAATTGACACAACAAAAACTTTAGTGAAATCTGGCTCTAACAGTAAGGAGCAAAACCTTAATTCCACCTTAACTAAAGTGATTCAAATTTAAAATTAAAATTAATTATAATCCTATTAAACTTTCTTAAACATAAGACAACATTCTACATTAGGTTTGGGCATCAACCCTGAAAAACCGACCAACTTGCTCGAGTCTGATTAAGTCGGGTCTAGGTCATCGCGAGTGAGCCAACACTACCAAGCTGCCAAACCGGATTATAATTGGGCCGATATTGGTTTTGAGCCTCCACCGACCGAAACCAATCCAACCGGCCCGCTTCATCCCCATCACCTTCACTAGACCATCACCATCACCCGACCAACTAGACCTTCATCATCACCATCACATTCACCTTCAGTCGATCTCCTCCACCAACGAGCTCCACCACCACCACCATCATCGATCTCCTCCACCACAAACTCCATCACCATCAAATCGACTCTCTCTCTCTCTCTTTCTCTGCGCTGTTGATCTCCTCCACCCATTATCCGACCCACCATCCAACCACGACCCGCACCAACAAACTGACTAGAGAACTAGTCAATTACGACTTGGAAGAATGGCAAACAGCCACCTCGGTTTGCCCGGCAGTTTGGGCACCCACCCAACCCACTCCGCTCGAGGCCCACCCCTATTCTACATGATCATTACTTGAACATTCAAATCCAGCCATTTTAAGTTCGATCGAGTCCAAGGCTTATGAAAGTCAGGCTAATCTACATCTTTGGTGAAAATGATTGATTGGTTGGCTCATGAGAGGTTTGAAATCAAATATCTAACCTCCCATGCATCATGAATCCCTTCAAATTTAGGACAAGACTGGACTTGAAACTTACAGCAGATAACAATAAGAGATGAATAAAAATAAATAATTAAGAAGGTACGAAGAAGAATGCACCTTTAGAGAAGATATAGAATCATAAATCATTTCCAAGAGATGAATAAAAATAAATAATTAAGAAGGTACGAAGAAGAATGCAACTTTAGAGAAGAAATAGAATCATAAATCCTTTCCGCATTCAGTACAAGACTGCAGTTAACTTACATCAGGTTCAATGTGCCTTGAATTACTAAGGCCTAGAAAAGCAGTATGAAAAAAGCTGTGCCTATGACATGGTTAACTAGCTTCACCAAAATCGCCATGAGGTTGACAATAATGCTGAACAGTATAAAAACTTAAGTCCTTCCTACCCAGGTCTATACACCTCTACATGTTCCTTCAAAGAGGCAGTCCAAGTCAGTGTGATCTACATCAGCAGTTACGAAATATAACCTAAGCCAACTGCAAATAGCAAACCCCAAGATTGTTGATATGATATTCTATGCCAGTCACTACCACTTCAGAAAACCAAACCGATCCTTGCTTCCCACAACATTCTCATTGGTAGAATCTGACTCACTTCCCACAGTTTCATCTACATCAGAAGTTAAAAAATACAACCTAAGCCAACTTCAAAAAGCGCACTGCATGGTTGTTGATATGATATTCTTCGCCAGTCACTACCAATTAAGAAAACCAAACCGATCCTTGCTTGCCACGACATTCTCATCGGTAGAATCTGATTCACTGCCCACAGTTTCTTCTGAGCTTTCGCTTGGAAGGAGTTGTATGCGGTCAGCATGCTCAATGATCCAATCAGTGAATTCAGGAGATGCTGCCCATTCTGCTAGAGCTTGCCGGGTTGATTCCTGTGTGAAATCATCCCACTCTTTCTTTGTGAACTTCTTTCGGTTTCGCATCTTGTGGAAGGTTGAATAGTGTTCTGGTTGATTACGTGCCCCAAAGGATGCTGACATGACACCTGCAACAAACAGAAACAAATAGAATAATTGAAAGTGTCAAATGGCAGTCACACAACCTTGCCCGATGTGTCAGACATTTATAAAGTGATCGGTGAAACAAGACACTACAAAACTTCACTGGGTTAAAGGAACAGAAATTGCAAGGGCATCTGACTTTGTTTCACCCGAACATTAAAAAAGAAAGTAATGAGAAAGTCGAGGGGCATAAGAGCCACAAAATAGAGAGAAAAATCTTAAAGAATGATTCACGCTTTAAAAATCACAAGTGGAAAACAATTTCTTCCACTCGAAAAATCAATATCTTGGTCATCAGAACTATATGATAAATTCATTTTTAAAAGTTTTAAGATTCAGGCAAAAGATCTGAAAATGCTTGCAAAGAACTAAAAATTACAGATTGTGCAAAAACATGCACTCTAAGGGATTCCTCTTGCATGATAATTAAGGCTGAAAGGGAATGAATATTGCAATTGTTTAACAAAACAAATAACCAACCCAAACTCTGTAAAAGTAGATAAGATAAGGATATTTCTACTACTGAGCAGTTGCAACAAATGATCAATCAAAACATATATCTTTGTAACAACACACCAAAAAAGCCAACAACAGAAAGTAATACCTTTAACAGGAGAGTCAGACCAAGCAGATGGACTCCTTGGACCGTTCCAGTTCTTCCCTTGAGGGCTGGACCTGCTAAGAAATTCTGGACGACTGTGCTTTCGGGCTTCTCTTCCCTGCTGCAGCCAAGGACTCCCACTTCCAGCATAGGACTGATGCCTGGATGAAATCATGGGAAAATGTTTTAATGTGAAAAACGTAGGATGAAATGGACCAGCTGCAAATTAATCTGGGATACAAATTGTTGTCATTAAATGCTAAGAACATAATGACCATATTCCCATGAAAATTAAAATAATCTCTTAATCAATAATCAGGACTGCATCTATTCATCTAACCAAATTTTCTTGAACTACTCATTTTTCCCTTCCAAATACAAAATTTAGTCAGAATTGCTACACTTATTTCAAGGAAAATATACTGTTCATGATAAAGTTTCAATTAATTGAATGATCAGACAGTAATAAATTATACCTACAACATAAAAACTTGAAAACTATTCCCAGTAAGATGCATTCACTTATTTAATGACGACTTACATTGTTGGATGCCATTTCAGAGAAGTGGTAAGCTTGCAGATAGCCCAGCAAGAAACCAAAGCCCCCATTGCTAAAGGAGTATCGAGAGTGCTCTGAGAAATAATGAAACAGGGGAAAAACTTAGATAATAATAACATATGAGAAATGCAAAAGCAAACACACAAAACCTTGGCAATTACATCAATATATAAAACTAGTTTTAACAGTAGACTACTCCTGTACTCCAGAATCAACCAATCCAATAGCAAGTGACCGTGGGTCCACAAGACAAATGTAAAATAAAAGCAGATTTATCTACAAGCTAAATCTTAGGACACAAAGACATCAGCTTATATTCAGAGAATTCGAATTATTCTCCTCTGATACCCTTGGGCTAAAAAATTGCTCTAAACTTTGTTTGCACTAAAATGTTCATGCAAAAATAATTTTAGCTAAAAGCAGGAATTCACCATGACCTAGTAGGATTCATTTGTTACACATGCTAGTTGGAAATCTGATTATAGAACTGTTAACACAAATACCCAAGCATTGTTTCTGTCTGCAAATGAGTACTTCTCTTCTTAGGGTCCATGTAATAGTACAGGTACAAATTGCATCAGTAATATCCCAAATTCAGATTATGCAAGCACAAACAAAATTAAAAATGAAATGTTTCTACTTCAATATCAATAATACAGCCAAAAGGAATGCAAGAGAACACCTGCAAGATGGAGGTGGTTCCAACGACACGCATTGCCCACTTAACAAATTGGGCTATACCAACATCAACTGTTCCATCTTTTGAGACGACAAACTTCCTCACAATCCAGTACCCTAATGCAGCTCCTGCAAGGATAATTCCCACTAGCAAAAATATAGAGACCTGCAAGCAAAAATTGACAAGTAGGTAAGGCAATATACCATCATGTAATCCAAGAAAACGCATCAGATGCAGCTAAATTAATATAAAGTTTTCTTCCCTCCATTTTTCTTCACACAAGTAATTATGAAAAGGCCTTATAATATAACTCTTACAAATTAGTTTGATTATCTCTCTTGCTAAACTATTAATTTGAACACATGCATGCACAAGACATCCTGATATTGTTTGTTGATGAAGGCTCTATTACCAATACTAAGCACGGCATCAAAGCAAAAATAAAAAAATAAATACAATTCTCTAAGTAAACTAGTGGACATGTGGGATCCAAAATACACAAATTCGTTGTATAAACTTGCCTCTTCAAATGATGTACTAATGTTATGTAATTTGTCACAAAACTGAGATCCCAAAAACTACAGGAAACCAGCCCATCAAAAATAGGTTAATCTAATGTTTGACAATGATATAATATAAAAAAAATCCATAATGATAGTAAGCCCTTTATCCTCCACACTGCTACCACCTATCAGTGCCATTAAAAGTCTTCTAATCCTTGGGTCACCCCACCAAAAAAAGTCTTCCAATCCTTCATATGTAGATGGACGCACAAATAGCTACAACACATTTCAGAAAGCATTTAAATTAAATTAGGTAGAGGTGATTGTGTAGGATTACAAATAAGCTTCAAATTTTCTCCCAGTGAAGGCAGAGATGAACAAGGCTTTCAATATACACCTTACACAAATGAATGTGTGTGTGTGTGTGTGTGTGTGTGTGAGAGAGAGAGAGAGAGAGAGAGAGAGAGAGAGAGAGAGAGAGTTTAAAACAAGTATGAAAAGGCACAAATGACATATCGTTGATATTTCTTGATTCCATATTTTCACTGATATTTATAAAAAATAATGGAGAAGATACATTATATTGGAATTGGAACCACCAGCATCCAAAATATTACGAGAATATTGCCAGTTTAAAAAAAATTAAGGGACAAATACTTACCGGGTTGTGCATCTCTTCACTTAGCCCAAAATTTACCAGAATTGAATTTACCATCACTGAAAACTGATGAAAAAGAAAAGATCCGGCTCCAAGCTGTAAAAGGAAAACAAATTGTGAGATTTACTTGCATTATACATTATATGAAATTATATAAGTTACTTACTCTCAAGCAACAGAAGAATGAAGAAAAATCTTACCACCGATCCATATATAGTAAGATAGAAGACATTTTTTCTTCCAGTTGGCAACAATTTCATTCCCTACAAGATTAATGAAAAAGCATGACGAAAAACATTCCAACAAATTTGCAGATGAAAGATAAATATCATGAAAGCCTGAGTTACCCTTTTTTTTTTTTTTGAGGAGATCTGAAATTACCATTCAAACTATCCCAAAAAATAAAAGCATGCAGACTAAACTCTTCATGGTTCTCTAAGCCATGTGGGAAAGAGAAAGTGTATCGATAGAGGAAAGAAAGTGAATTAATTAAAAAAAGAGAAAGATAAAGGATACTAAATGACCAATATTTAGGACTACAACTCTAATTACTTTCTTTTCTATTACCTAAATTAATTTAAAAGATTCCCTCCCTCAACATTTGGGCTAACACCAAGAGCTTGGGATCAAAAGGATTTGATCAACTAACAAAGAATTTATTCTCTGTTTTCCTTCCGGAAGGATACCAAGCTTTACTATGGCATTTTTCTATTTATAACTCTACCCTCCTATCTGTCTATTCAATAAACTTTAGTAAAATCTAAGTTATCTTCGACATATGTGTATTTGCTAAAATTTATAATATATACTGGATAAGGTCATAAATTCCGAGGTTAATCATGTGCCTCTGTCTGTCTGCTTGTCATGCAAAAAAAGAAAAATTGAAAGTAAAAAATATACTAAATGAATTTTAAAGAAAAATATAACCCCATTCGATTTGCTCTAAAATACATCTGAACCACGCAAAAAAAAAGTACCTGGAAAAGAAGGATTATAATGACCAGAAAAACTCCTACAGCCATTGAACTGCTATAATAAAAAGGAACCCAACTGCTGACAATTGGTGCCACCAATAGCAAAATGAATCCCAGTGCCAGACACACAAGGCGCCATTGCTGAGAATCTGCACAGATAGAGTTAAGATAATTATCAAAGCCGGCAAATTGTAGCATACGAAATTAATGTCAGCTGTATTTTATTTTATTTTTGACAGACCTTCTTCAACAGTGATGGTGACATTTCCGGATATTGCACCAATGAGCTTGACATCAACATATTTTTCCTCATAAGGGGACATGACAGAGCTCCATAACCCTTTCTGAAGATTTTTCCAATCATCCTTTTCACACTGACATAATCCAAGTGAATCATTCCTACAAACAATTAATGAGTCAGACAGACCAATGCACAAGAAAAAAAAAGTGTATTTGTAGGTCTTTGGTGTTTGTGTGTGTGTGTGTATGGGAAGGGGGGGGGGGGGGGGGGGGGGGAGAGGAGAGGGAGAGGGAGAGAGAGGTGAAGAGGGAAAATGAGTAAGGGACAGCACAGAGAGAGGGAGGGAGGGCAATAGAAAGCATGTACTCAACAGCAAAGATAAGACATTTCACTCACCTATGAAAGCAGACCTGAATTTTGCTATGCAATCTCTCCGGGATTACAACTGATGGAGACAAAGTAATCCGAACTGAACTTGCATAACTTCCAAGTTTTAATCTGGATATACCAGAAACTCGTACCCGTTCACACAGTAAAACATCTTTAGAACCAGCATTAGCCGAGTACCCAGAAAGCGGTGCTGGATTGACATCTAGTACTGGGTTTTCAAGATCAACAACTGTGATATTAAATTTCTAAAAGTTATTTTCAGATATATAAACAAACCCAGAAACTATAAAAGCAAAAAGTAAACATAGAGACCTCAGTCAATCGAACTCTTCAAAGTTCAATATACCTAAAAATAGGTACTACCAGATTTAAAATTAAAATCATAGCTAAGTAAAGTGTACAGATTAGTGAATGTTATTGATCTCACTATAATAGTAACCTGAGTGGTACTGTAATAAGATGCAGACCAAATCTAAAAACGAAATCATATTACACTAAAAGATTGAAAATGACATAATTTTTTAGGCCAAAATAGACATGTTCTAAAAGTCATATTCTTTTAACCAGCACAAATTGGCCAACAATTTGACACTTCACTCAAGCAATAGCTCAAGCCAGATAAACCAAAGCGGTATAACGAAACCCTAACACTACCTCATGGTTACCAAGAAAAACAAACAAACGTGAAGACAAAGGCGTAATAGAACTAATAATTTCCATTACAAAAGAACAAAACGCAACTATGCCAAATAAATGCAGAACAAGTCAAGAAGAAGTTTTTCTTTCCTTGAATGGAAAGAAATCAAAACCCAGATGCTCAAACATACAAAGTTCATTGCTTTTCCTATTTTCTCAGTAACCAATCAAGCCACAACGTACCCACAAACATTAAGAAATTTGAAGGTAGAGGAGGGAAAGCAACTAAAAGAAGGGTAGATACCTTTGGTAGTGATCGCGTGAGTGGCACGTGAGAGGGTCGAAAGAGAGAGGCAGAGAGAGAAGAGAAGAAGAGTGGCGAAGGATGAAGAGCCCATTGCAGAGCCCATTCGCTACTCTCTGCGTTCGAAAGAACGAAACGAAAAGAGAAAGGCTTTTGGCTCTGAATCTCTGAATTCGATTTTTATTTATTTATTTGCGCGTTGTTGGTTAAAGGGCAAAATTGTCATTAGCCCAATATGTTCTCCTCATGTTTATTGCGTCTCTGCTACGCTACGCAGTGGCACACTCGACTCGAGAAGAAGCCGTTGTTGTTGCCGAGTCCCGAATTGCCACTGTAATTTGGGAAACTTAACACTAGTTTGGTAATTTTGTGAAAATAATTTATGTAAAGTAAAGTTGTCATAAAATATAACCATTCGTGAAATAAAGCAGCTTAGTATTTAATAATTTGTATTTTTTAGAAGTGCTGTGAAATATAATTAACTGGGTACCATAATCCACTATGAAGCAAAGCAATATAGTGTTTGGTAAATGAAAAATTCTATTTAGGGAGACTTCTATTTATGTCTTTTAATTTTACATTCTACATACTAAAACTTTATGGTTTTTAGAATTCTAACTAAACTATAATAATATTGTAACCATTCTACGTCACATAATATTTGTCCATTGATTTTTATTTTTTTTCATGCATACCAAGCGCTGAATGCTCTGCAGCCAATGTCAAGTGTTTGACAGTACATTTTTGCTTTTTCCTCGAGCCATCGGAACTAGTTTGTCGGGTTTATGTTATGTTTAACTTCGAACCCTAAAATCTTAAAGTTAAAACCTAATATGCAGCCTCCACAATCCCCATCATACATAAAGACGAAGCCATGATTTGATAATATGATGGGCTAAATCTCTAAGCTATTTTTTTTTGTTTTCCAATGGAAGATTTTGTTGAAATTTCAACCTTCTATGATACTTTAGTTTGTTCACTGACCACTAATTATGATTTGTAAAAGGACACTATAATTATTACACAAGCTAACAACTTCATAATATCTGTAAGAAAAACTAATAAAATCACTTTAAAATCAACAAGCAAATCAGATGTGCATTTAAAAAAATAGTGTAATCAAAGCTAATCAATGACAAACGCAACAAATCACAATGAAAATTGAAGAAAATAAATGAAAACTTGAGGAGTTGATGCATAAAACTTCCAACCACACCTAAATTAAACCCCCAAATTTAAAAATGAAATTAAAAGCTTAATGTAACTATTATTAAATCTTAAAAAATCAAAAACTAAAAGGAGAAGAAGAATATATGGGGTTTATGGGTGAATGAGGTTGTGAGGCTTTTTTTTTTTTTTTTTTGCCAGGGAGGTTGTGAGGCTTAGAAGAAGAAGATGGTCCCAAAAACAACAAGAAGAACTGAATATTTGGATAGAGAGATAACCCTGGAGTTGAGGAAGATTTGAAAAAGAAAAAACATAGAAATTTGAAAATGAGAAGATAGGATTAAGGTCAGACAGGAGTGGGAAAAGGTTATGTCTGAACCTGGATGAAGTGGCTGGGGTGGCCTGTGGGCTGGCTTAGACTAGAATACATGCCTAAGAATTTATTTATTTATTTATTTAGATGCATAGAGAGTGAAATCTTTCCTTGGGAGCCTCCAAATAAGGTATGTGTGCATATATATATTTTTTCTACAAATTGTTGTGCATATAACGCTTTAAAAAAAAATTGTTCGTGTTGGTGGACTAGTATTGAACACGATAATGAATTTCAGTGGGTGTCAACCAAATGGGCCATACGGCAGGTAGTTACTGAACAATATACTCTTATTCGGTTAGCATCCACTGAACAACCCACAAGTATTAATCGGAACCCTCCCACCTAATACACATAAGAAGCAAATATTTTTGGAGTCATTTGGTAGGAGTGTTTCTAAAATACTAAACTAATTCGGTGGCTAGCTACTGAATACTCTCATCGTATTCGGCCTACCAGTACCGAATGAACTCACACCATGAACATTCCATCAACCTCATAAACCTACAAAAAAAATCAAATTATTGTTTTCAAATTCATGCAGAAATATCACATCTGTCAACAAGAATGAAGAATCAATCCCTTAAACATAGGAAAATTACCTAAATGATGAAAATTGCCACCAAGAAGTTGATGTGAGATGGGTTGCTGCAATTTGGTGGGGTGGCGGCGACGGTAGATGGTGGTGATAGTGGTAGACGATTGTGGTAGACCAGGCGAACGCTGCGGGGGAGGGGAGCCTTGCACCGACGATGGCGGTAGGTCCAGTCTAGCGTAACTTGTGTTTGAATTTGGGTATGTTGGGTATGAGAGTTATTTTGAGTAAGAAAATAAATTTCAGTGTTAGTATTAAGTATGCAAAAATGAGAGTATAGCAGTCAATTGGGTTGAGTATAATAAGAAAATTAAGAAATTAAAAAGTTAATGTTGGGTTGGGTGCAGTGAGCTAGAAGGTTAGGTAAGAAGAAAAAATTATTGGGTATAATTCTGTAAGCTTCTTCTGCAGTCTATTCTTTTTCTGGTTAATGTACTGTGTAGCAGTCAACGGTCAACCAAGATTGAAAAAATACAACACTAAATAGCAGAATGAGTTTGAAGATAAGCCATAATCGCCTCTTCATCTTTGAGCCCAAACTCCAACAGCTTGATGCCAGTCCCAACTAGCAAAACCGACGAGCAAAGTCGCGAATTGATCGAGTGGACTCAAATTGAAAACTTGCAAGTATATTTTTATTTTATTTTTTTTACAATAGGCACGTAACATTAATTTGGGTTATGTTTTAAAGGATATTACTTTTATGTATTGTATTGTATTGTCATGTCTTTAGATGAAACACAATTTATGTGCATATTGTGCATATTGTGCCCATTTATATGCAAGTATTGTGCATATAATTATAAAGTAAATCACGTAGGAAGTGCAGCTGGATCGTTTGAATTCGAACTAGAGGATAAAGATCGATAAGTTCTAACTTCTAATCTTTAGTTTCCACATTCCAATTAATTTTGCAATTGTGCTTGATTTATGATGAGACAAAGACAATTTCTTGAGCCAGGACACCTACAAACAATAATGGTTTACCATGATTCATTTTTTGGGGTGACATATAAGATATGCTATATTAATTTATATTTACAGCAAAGAAAAATAATAAAAGAAATCATGATCATTAGATCATATATATGTTTGATCAATATGATACGTACTAAATGAGATTCACGTGAATTATTTGGCTCAGATCAACTCTGTCATTGCATAAATGATTGAACTACTTGACGAATCTCGTCGAGTCGATATTCGATCATGTACAAATCGTTTTAAAAAGAGGTCAAATTTCCAAAACTATTCAGTTTCAATGTTATAATAATAAGGATCTATTTGTACATGTCATCTGGAAAAATGAGACTTTCCAGGCATGAAGGGTCAGGGGTGAGGGGTTGCTTTGTACCATGACTTGCACACAAAAGGAACATCCAAAAGCAATGACACCATTCCAACTCTTCCAAAAACTTCCACCAAATAGTCAATGGCTAACTCCTCCCATCTCCTCTGATCCATCTAAAAGAAATGAAATGTAAAAATCAATATAGCTATCAAGATTTCAATATATAGAAAAATTAAAATAATCTGCACATAGGGAAAATAAAAATAAAAACATCACCAGAAAGAAAGTAAAATATTGAAAAATAGAAACAGATTATGGAAAATGAATCACCTTAAATTAATAACCGAGACAAGTAGAGAAAGGTATAGCTAATTGAATGAGAATGGATATCCCATATAAATAGAAGTATGTGGGAATTAAGACAAAGCCATGTCCCCAAAATTAAGAAAAAGATGAACGTTTAGGTTTGTTGAAAATGGAAGAGAGCTATTAATTAATGTATATGTTTTACTTTTTCCAGAGTTATTATTGTATAATTAATACTACAACTATGAACAAATGACCTTTTGTCTCCAGAGGTTATAGGTTCGTACCTGTATTTTTAACATACATGTATTTTTTTTTTTTTAAGAATTAAAAAGTATATGTATAAATAATACTCAAAGAAACAAGCTAGATTTGGTAGGTTTCTTAATTAAGAAATAATAAATTTCTAATCAAATGCTTGTTTCTCAAAGTTTAAATAGAAACTCATTAATTTTTAAGCTAAGGAAAATTACACAATATATCATTTATTACAGTACGTAGTTTGTAATCCTAATTGTGTACCCCCACTTAATTCAAGACTAAGCCTAATTAACTCTTATGACTAATTGTTAATTAAGGTAGAAAGACCATAATTTCCTAAATAATAAGTACAAGGTACCGAGTAATTCATATACTCTAATATCAATTGTAATTAATTTAATCATTAAAGACTTCAAGAGCATAATTAATATTTCCAAGACAAAATTAAGTTCACAATGTATATTGTATATCACATTTCAACGAATGATTTTGTATTCACAATGAACAATTACATATATAGATATTAGATTAGATACATATGGTTGAGATACATTGAGATCCATCTTGATGAAAAATAGAAATTGAATTTTGTATATTTTTTTATTAAAATGAAAAACTAATACACTTGGAGTATTTATATTCTAATTAGAGATTAACAAACCCAAGTAGGTTAGATGTAAGACAACGATTCCAACAATAATTTGTTAAGCGGTTCTAAGCGTGCGTGGCAATCCGTGTGACCTCCTCCTTTAGCTAGCTCTTTATCATGTGACACGTGGCTTTCTAATATGGATCCATCAATACATCTCACCTATATCACAATTATCGTCTGTTTCTCGGGATTATATAATACCATGACCCTTCCATATATTATATCCATCAAGACTTCACCATTCTCTAAAATGCATACAGGCTTCAATGAAAGCTTGTTCGATCTTGCTCTCTTCAACATAAAGCTCTTGAGCTAAAATCTCTAAAGAAACTTTAAGGACTCTAGCTAGTCCAAGATTCTTGGACTCCATATTCCTCTATCATATCCATGTTGTCAATGGGGTTCGTATAAATGAAGAGACGATTTCTTGAAGTCCCAATTCCAATGAAGATACAATCCCTATTGCCACAAGACAGTAATGACACCATCTCCTTCAATTTCTCATCTGCTAAGTCAAAAAAAATGAAAACATACAACAAATCAATATATAGTAGAATTGACAAAAGAATTAATGTCAAAATGTTAGAGAGACTAACAGATCCACATCAACCAAACAATAAAAAGAGAAAGTACTAATGGTAAACCATTAGGGATATACGATATACCTCTGGTAAATCATTGATCCGATCTAATACATAATCGAGGACCTTCATATCCTTCATTAGCATCATCTTCATCTTCATCTTCATCTTGACTTTCTGTAGCTACCCCCAAACACAGCCTACAAATTCCCCCAAGTACCATATGCTCTATCTCCTTTATCGAACTTAACCCCCAAATACACTATAAGAGAGTTCATATGTGCACATATCACCTCAATCTTGGATCAATTTATAGATAGAATGGAGGTAGAAGGAGGGTAAGGGTTTGAAAAACAATGGGCTATGGGCTTCTAGGGTTTGCTTTTAGGTGAATTCTTATCTAGTCCAAGTTCTTCCCCCCATATCTGTTTGGTATAAATATTTCTTTTTCTGTTGCAGATTGTTTGGTAAGTGTTTTAAATGTGTAACTACTATTTGAATACCATGAATAGTGAAATATAAGGAACAAGAAAAATACATTAATTATACATAAATTTATTCTTGTTTTTTTTTTTGTTAGTACTTTATTTTCTTTCTAAAACTTGTAAAATGTTATATATGTAGAGTGCTTATATTCTCACCCCCTGTCATATTTCCACACCCACCATTAAATTTGAAAAAAAATATAAAAACACTCTTCTCACTTCCCATTATTCCTATAATTACCTTTTGATATACCAACTCAAACACCCCCTACTAAACACTCTTCTTACCCCCCTTAACTACCATTCCACCCACCATCTTTTTTCCAAATAGTAGAAAAAGAATCTTATACACATCCTATAATTCATTCCTAAATTCCAAATTAAATCCCTAAAATTAATATTCAATTTCTAAATAAAAAAACATTAAAATAGAATAAATTCTTGATCTAAAACTATAAATAAATAAATAATAAGGGTTTAGGGTAGAGAATAATCATACATTTTAATAGATGTATGAGCATCAACCAAATAGTATTAGCGATTCTAAGTTTTAGTGACAAAGTAAAATTAGGGTTTATGGAAAAAAAGAATTATGGAAAAAGATGGTTGTATGGGATGATAATGAAGGAGGGTGAGAAGAGTGTTTGAATTAGTATATCAAAGTGTATTATATATAGAAATAATGGGAGGTGGGAAGAGTGTTTTAATTTTTTTTTTCAAATTTAATGGTGGGTGTAAAAATAAGGTAGGTGGGGAAATAGGTTAGAGGGCGTGAATATAAGCACTATATATGTAATATAAATTTAATTCTCAATGAAAGTTATGCCTCCTAGTAAAAATCTAATCGTTCGACTAAAGAAAGTCAAACTCTCAAAAAAGAAAATGCATATCACCACAATAAAAACTAATATTCTTACAACGTGCATATTTGTGAAACTGAAATTGCTTTTGCATATATTAAATTTCAAAAAAATAAAATAAAGAAAAGTTGAAACAAATTAGAATTTAAAGAAAAAGTTAGTGAAAAGAAAACTAAAAGTGCATGGACGGAGGACGTACATGGATAGAGGACATGCATGGACGAAGTATGTGCATGGACGGAGTACTTGCATGAACTGAGTAAGTGCATGGATTGAGTACGTATTAGAAATAAAAGTTTTACGTACCGTTTTAATATATAAGTGCCATTGTTTGCTTGATTCATCACCCTGTTTACAAATGTGGATTGTTGTTTCTTAAAATACCTTGTTGCTTAATTAAGTGATTGTAGGAGTAAATAAGGTTTTCAACTCTTAGAATTTGTAGTTAATTAAGCTTTATGTTCTCTGATATTTGTTTCAACTTTGTGTGAGACCCTGTTAATTTTTTCCAAAATTATTTTTGGAGTTATTCACATTTTGATGATTCTAGAAAAATATTCTAGAATTATTTGAATTATTTGTGATTTATTTAATTTTTTCAGAATTTATTTTTAGGAGTTTGAAATTTTCTGAAAAAAATAGAGAGGTACTTGAAAACCCAAAAATGGCAGTTGGGTTTGGGATAAAAAAATCATACCTTAATGGAGGGTGAACAAATTAAGAGGGGATGAGAGCTTGAGAGGAAACACAACACATTCATACTCTTGGAAGTTCAGATTTGTAGGGGACATAAGGTGAGACTAGAGGGTAAGCTGGGTGGCTGCAGGGGCAGAACGTCATTGGGGCCAGGGAGGGCCTTGGCCCCCTATCTTTTTAACTCATACCCATTGTTAGGGGAATTTTATTTATACCTAACAATTTTCTTTTTCTACCCAATACAATTTTTGACCAGGAAGAACCATTATATCCCACCATTATATCCCACGATGAAATGACTACTGATGACAAATTATGTTTAAAATAAAAAACCGAATTTTCTTTCTATACTCAAACAACCTGAACCGTTCATCAACCTCACTCTCAAACTCACTTTCAACCTCACTCTCCAAACCAACTCCAAACCCTAAACAATTTTTGTCCCCATATCATCCAAACAAGGGTTTTTTAGACGAATGAAGAGTGAAATCGTTCCTAAACAAGAATGAAGAATCATACAGAAACATCACAACTACCAACAAGAATGAAGAATCAATCCCTTAAACATAGAAAGGTTACCTAATTAATGAAAATTTGAAAATTTTAGGGTTTCCATGATTTGGTGGGGGTGGCAACGACAGTAGACGGTTGCGCTGGTAGCTATATATGACAGTTATTGTATTATGTTTTTTAATTAATAATTGTCATACAATTACCGTTTTTTAATTGAAAACTATTGCACAATTATTGCCTTTTAATTGAAAACTATTACACAATTACCGTTTGTAGGCTTGGTAACTACATCACCATTCTTAAAATTGAGTCAAAATATTTTTGAAAGACATGATAGTAATTTAACACTAAAAATAATATAAGTCCACCCAAATTGAGCTGGGTCTATTGACTATATGTAAATAACAAATGTGTATATGACAATTATGGAAACCTAAATTATATTGACTATTATAAAATTTTCAAATATTTTATTAATTGATTTGTAAATCGCTATTCAATATCCATTCTGAAATTTACATATTCCCATAATTGGAATAATTCCCATACTTGTAATAATTGACATTGAGAGAGATTTTGCCTTTACTGAAAGAAGAAAAAAAAAAATCAATACCGCCTCTCTTAGTTTGCTGGGTTGATTGTTGATTGTTGAATAAAATACTAAAAGACTCATTAATAGGTAAAGACATTGTATTTATCCTTTTTTTGGCCTCGGACAATGTATTTGTCTTTAATAACACTAGATCCAAATAAATATTTGAGATTAATTATTAGATTGACTATTTGAGAGAGAGAGAGAGAGAGAGAGAGAGAGAGAGAGAGAGAGAGAGAGAGAGAGAGAGAGAGAGAGAGAGAGAGAGAGAGAGAGAGAACAACAAAAAACAACCATAACCACCACCATCACCAAGAGTAACTGGCTACTCTTCATGGTAGAAATACAGCAAGTGATGGTCGAGGCTCATAATGAAAATAAAAAAAATGACCCAAGAAAACGTGTCTGCATTGCACTTGAGCATATATGCAAAATCACACATAATAGTTCCTCATTTATAGTATTCATAACAAAACCATTGACAATCTCACAGTGCATTGTCAAGATAACCCAATTACGGGACACCACTACTATTTGCAGTTGACTGAAGTCCCACAAATATAATTCAACATAATGAAGATGGAGCATACTAGGAAAAAAAATGTCTTTAGACAAGCCCTTCAGATCTCATAGCTATATCTAGTCTAAAATTGATGGTTAACTGCTGAATTATCACCATGAGCCTCTTCACATCTACTGTACAAGCAAAAAAGAAAGAAAGAAAGAAAGAAAGAGATATATATATATATATATAGAGAGAGAGAGAGAGAGAGAGAGAGAGAGAGAGAGAGAGAGAGTGGTGATGATGATGATGCCTACAAATACAGTAAAAATGATAGAAAAGGCTCGTAACAATATTCCACAGAACCACTTCCACAAATGAGTTTTCCATCATCAGGCAAAAGAATTACAATATTATTCTAAGCCCGGAAATTGGTTGGCTCACTTGCAAACAAGAAAAGAGGAAGAAGAAACATGTAAAAAAACAGAAGAAACATGTAAAAAAACAGAACGGATTACTAGAACAGCATCGCTACTTCAAATTCCCAAATACTCATAGCTAGAATAATACATCAAACAGTTATTTGCATTTTGACAAAGATTAGTCCAATGGATGACGGTAAAACAAGAAATCTACTAACAGATAAAGGAAGAGCATAATGGATAAGCATAACAAAAATCATTAAAAAAAATTCAATAAGCATATCATAGAAAAAAATTTCACTGGATAAGCCTTCAGATCTCATAGCTATATCTGGTCATCGATGGTTAACTGCTGGATTACCACTATGAGCCTCTTCACATATTCCAACTGTACAAGCCATAGAGAGAGAGAGAGAGAGAGAGAGAGAGAGAGAGAGAGAGAGGGTGGTGGTGGTGGTGATGGTGGTGATGGTGATGGTGATGGTGATGGTGATGACTAGTACAGCAAAAAAGATTGAGAAGGCTCATAATAATAATCCACAGAACCGCTCCCACAAATGAGTTTTCCATCATCAGGCAAAAGAATTACAATATTATTCTGAGCCTGCATATAGGTTGGTTTACTTGCAAAGATAGAGGAAGAAGAAGAAGAAAAAGAAAGAACATGTAAAGGCATAATACAAAGAAAGACAGGTAGACTGATGCTTACACTTTAAAAAACCAATGCTTATCTCTATGTAAGACAGAAAACATGGCACAGCATCACTGCTTCAAAGTCCCGGACACAGTTTATCTCTACCGAATCAAGTGCTTGCACATTAAAAAAACAATCTAGCAAAACAAAATTACATTTGAAACACCTGTATCACAGCAAAACAAAAGAATTTCAATCAGAGTGATATATAGTTTTCTAGGTTGCATTTCCATCAATAATAACAGTTATAAACTGCTCAGATCCCAGTGCAATCATTGGTCCCCAAAAACTCACTTGACAGTTACACCAAACACCCCTACACAAGAGAAAAAAAATCCAATTCAAAAGTATGCCACTATAAACTACCGGCAACAAGTACAAAACATAGTCATGTACAAAAGTGAATTTTAGACCAACTTCACACCAATTTCTTAACACCCAGAGAAAAATAAGGGTTTTTATGATCACCCATTTCACAACACAGTATAAACAATCAGTTGCTAATCAAAAAAATAAATATGAAAGTAAGGAAATTTGGGACCCAATTACACATGAATGGGTCAAACTGACTTGTTGGAGCTAAATCCACATATAGTTAATTGCTTATCACCAGATCTATGCAAAAGCCCTCAGAACTCATAGCTTTGAACAAGTCATTCACGGTTTGAAGCCAGTAGCGTTACTCAAAAGCCTTTACACTCCACAACACTACACATAAGTGTGTGCATGTCAGCATGTGTGTGTGTAAATATCATATATATGTAGGGGAGAGAGAGAAGGAGGAGGAGGAGGAGGTGGTGGAAAAAGTGAGTAGAGGCTAATGAATCAAATCACGGTTACCACTCTAGATTTTCAATTTGGCATCATTGGGCATTATAATTGAACCAAAAAATTAATACTAGTTATAATATCCATAACATAAGAAAAAAAGATTCAATGATGATGACAGATAAGAGTGATATAGGTGTAAGGGTTTGAGTGTCAAGGTGGCTTTTATTATACTTTTCTAGGGATTGCTGTTAAAGACCTCAGACTTTTATAAAGAAAAGCCAAATCTAGTTTTGAGCCCTCAGACCCCATAGCAATAAAATGATAAAGACAGTGAAGCTTCATTGAAAGCCATTCAACATTTAGGAACACCACCCATCACCACAAATAATAATAATAATAATAATAATAACAACAATAACTCTGACAGAAGAAGAAGAAGCAGTTGCAGCAGCTAGGATTGATGATGGTCAGAGTGGTGCAATAAATGGAGGCTTAAAATGAATACAAAAGCACTAGTCTGAAACATGAGTTTCCATCATTGGGCACATAAAAAAGAATGCGCAAAAGCATTACCAAAAGAAACCACCATATAAGTGGAGGAACCGTGTTTTTCATACAATCATAGCGTGAACTAACTTGTAGACAGGAAGAAGCATATGTCATATGTGTGCATGTATGCATGGACAAAATTCATGTACAATGAGCCACTGGTAAAGTAAACAATTTGCAGTAATTGTTATAAAAAAAAGGATAATGGAAAAATAAATACACACAAAAGACTTTTTTATAAGGAAACTTCACCAACTCAAGGAAAAATGATTTAGATATCAAGTCAGCTCAACACAAACAGACTACAATGGCACTCTGTTCTGTAATTTGCAATCTTATCGCAATAAACCGTTCAAAAGTTATAACCTTAGCATTTAATAAATAAAAAAAAAATGTTATACCTTAGCATCAGCATAAACCGAACTAAACTTAGAAAACAGATTGAAAGTGATCAGAAACTATGTATTATAAAAATATATTCGATAAATCACTCTTATCGAACAATTTGTTTGCTTAAACATAAATCATTCCTGCATAACACATAGCTTTCAAATCACAGACAATATGGGGTCCGCAGGCCCTCAAATCACATAGCTTTCATCAAATCATATCCGGCTTAATGCTAGTGGAATCTACCAAATCCTTCCCACACAACCAAGAAATACACCCATCCATACATATATACATACA
Source organism: Dryas octopetala (assembly GCF_963921425.1). NCBI lineage: Eukaryota > Viridiplantae > Streptophyta > Magnoliopsida > Rosales > Rosaceae > Dryas > Dryas octopetala. The sequence goes on from NC_141371.1 coordinate 17,007,148, forward strand.
AAGGATTTATATAGAAAGTGGAGAGGCAAATGAAATGAAGGCAGTTTGGTTGTTGGTTGCGTAGTGGAGTATAAAGGCTAATAATTAATCAAAATAAGGGTGAAGTCCAATAGGTGCGTGCATAAAGATATGCCAACACATGAAACATGATGAAGATAAAGATATGACAAAGCATGGGACAGCATCCATCCACCAGAAGCAAGAAGCAAAACTCATTGTGACAAAACAAAAAACGGTATCCAAGCTCCGGGATTTTCACTAATTTCCAGTCTCAAAATTTAGAAAGACAACCTTTTCTTCCAAAACCACTTCCCGAAGAAAAAAGAAACAAGTTGCCCTCAGATACATCATATCCAGAATTGTAATTTAGCTAATGAATTAAATATACACCTTAAATTTCTAAACTATCACTAGCAGATACAAAAATCACCCTAACATTGCAAAACTTGTAACCTACACCAATGCTAAAGGATTTCAACCAGGGTCCTAAATAGCTTTGCAGGCTGCATTTGCATCAATAATCGCAGTTAAACTGCTCAGAGCACAGTGCATGTATCACATTCTCCGCAATCCCACTTAACAGTTAACACCAAACACCCACTACCTATTAAAAAAGTTTCCATTTCAAAACAAAGCCATTATAAACTACCAACCACAAATACAAACCATAGTCATGCACATAAGAAGGTTTTGCACAGACTAAACACCAAATGCCGTACACCAGGTAAAAGAAATAAGTTAATGAAAACCCATTTCAGAACTAGTGCAATATAAGCAATCGGTAGCTAATAAAAAGCATAACTATGAAAGTAAGCAAATTTGGGACCCAATTATACATGCAAGGGTCAAATTGACTTGTTGCAGAATTTCGATCAGGTTTGGGGCTAAATCCCCAAATGGGTAATTGCGTATAATAAAATCTATGAAAATGCCCTCAGATCTCATAGCTTTGAAACAGTCATTCACGGTTTAAATCCAGTGGCGTACATCAAAAGCCTTTACACTCCACATCACTGTAAGTGTATGTGTATGTATGTATGTATGAAAGAGAGAGAGAGAGAGAGAGAGAGAGAGAGAGAGAGAGAGAGAGAGAGAGAGAGGAGGTGGTGAGTAAAGGCTAATGACGAAAAACAACCATGCTTTCCGCTCTTTAGATTTTCAATTGTTCCATCATTGGGCATCATACTTGAAACAAAAAAGAATGAACATCCAGAACACAAATCCAATGGACATTTAAATTAAATAACTTATTCATTAAGCCATGCCAAACCTTGACACATAAACAAGTAACAAATAATTTGATGGGCACTCTAAGAGTTCAATGGTTTCAAAAGTGCAGCACAAAGATAGTCAAATTGATTGAGATATATTCAGCTCAGAGTTACTTAAACAGATACTAAAAAAGGTAGTCTGTTCTATAATTTGCAATCTTATAGCAATCAACCATTCAAATCAAAACCATGGCACCAGATTAAACTTAAAAAACTGATAGAAAGTAACAAGAAACTGTTAAAAAAAAAATCATTCAATAAATCACAATCTTATCAAACACACCACCAAAAAAAATGATATATGCAATCCAAAATAAACCTCCCACACTCCAATCCATGCACTCACAGAGGAGTGCAGGAGGTTTATTTTTTAATGAAAATAACATTCACTCAGATCACATAGCTTTCATCAAATCTGATTGATGCTAATGGAATCTACCAAAAGCCTTCCCAAACCGATACTCACACACACACACACACACATACATATGCGCGCGTGTGTACATAGATGCACAGGATCTATATAGTAAATGGAGAGGTGAAAGAAATGAAGGCAGTTTGGTCATTGGCGATAGGATAGGGGATTATAAATTAACAAGGGTTAAGTCCAATACATGAATGTAAAGACGTTCCAATACAAGAAACATCAAGATGAAGATAAAGATTTGACAATGCATAAGACAGCATCAGCCCACCAGAAGCAAAAAGAAAAATTCATGTATCCAAGCTCAAGATTTTTCAAGATTCTTCAACCCTACGTAACTAAGAAAAGAGAAACAAATAGCCCTCAGATACATCATATCCAAAATTGTGATTCAAGGATAGCATGGCTTTGATTTTCATTTTAAGCCTTTTAACATTTAAATGACAAGAACAACAACAACCACCACCACCACCACAAAGACCAGAAGTGATGATCAAGGCTCATAATGGAAATCAAAGCAACCAACCAAGAATGAGTCTGCATCACAGGGCAAATGAACAAGATTACACTTGAGCATATGTTCAAGAATCATAAATATTAACTTCCCCTAGTACATATTAAACCAAAAGAAAAACTAAGTTCCATTGTCAAGGTAACCTTAGAGAGGATGCCTATGCTATGGTAATACAAGACAGAATAGACTTTAGAGGAGCATGATTGTAAATTAAAAAAAAATTTACAATCATAGAGGAGAACCTTAGATATCAATACAATACAATTAAAGCAATAACTAACGATCAAAAATAATTAAAGATTCAATAAGCATATCTGAAAAAAAAAATCTCTCATGACAAGCCTTCAGATCTCATAGCTATATCTGGTCATTGACGGTTATCCGCTGGATTATCCTTATGAGCCTCTTCACATCCTCAACCATACAAGCCAGAAAGAAAGTGAGGGGGAGAGAGAGACAGATAGAAAGAGAGAGAGAAAGAGAGAGACAGAGAGAGACAGAGAGAGAGAGACAGAGAGAGAGAGAGACAGAGAGATAGAGAGACAGAGAGACAGAGAGACAGAGACAGAGAGTGGTGATGATGATGATGATGACTAGTACAGAAAAAAGGATAGAAAAGGCCACTAAAAATAATCCACAGAACCCCTCCCACAAATGAGTTTTCCATCATCAGGCAAATAAAGAAATTGCAGCATCATTCTGAGGAGAAATGTTTTGTATGTGTCCGATACACCACCTGGCATCATGACCTGGTGTTTCGGATGCAAACAATAATTTCTCCATTTGGAGGCTGCAAACAAGAAAAACTCAGACAATCACAAGTAGAGCATGCAAAGACAGAGGACGAACAAATAACAGGTAGATCTGGTAATCACCACAGCATCATTGCTTCCAATTTTCAAATACGTAAGCCTAAAATAATATCTAAAGTACCACTACAGATGCAGAAATTGCACTCTAACATTGCAACACCTGTACCACAGAAATGCAAAAGGTTCAACCAGGATCATACATGGCTAGATCTAGGCTGCATTTCCATCAATAATTGCACTTAAAAACTAACTGCTCAGAGCCCAGTGCATGTATTATCATTTCCCACAATCCCACTTAACAGTTAACACCAAACACCCACTACCCATTAAGAAAATATCCATTTCAAAACTAAGCCATTATAAACTACCAGCCACAAATACAAACCATAGTCATGCACATAAGAGAATTTTGGGCCAACTAAACATCAAATGCCGCACACCAGACAAAAGAAATAAGGATGGTGATGAAACCCAATTTCAGAACCAGTGCAGTGCAAGCAATCATGAGCTATATAAAAGCATAACTAAGAAAATAAGAAAATTTGGGGCCCAATTACACTTGAAAGGGTCAAACTGACTTCTTGCGGAATATAGATCAGGTTTGGGGCTAAAACCCCTAATGGGTCATGAAATTTGTGTAAATGCCCTCAGATCTCATAGCTTTGAACGAGTCATTCGCAGTTTAAAGCCACTGGCATTCATCAAAAGCCTTTACACTCCACGACACTGTAAGTGTATGTGTGTGTATGTATGAAGAGAGAGAGAGAGAGAGAGAGAGAGAGAGAGAGAGAGAGAGAGAGAGAGAGAGAGAGAGAGAGAGAGAGAGAGGAGGTGGTGAGTAAAGGCTAATGACGAAAAACAACCATGCATTCCGCTCTTTTGATTTTCAATTGTTCCATCACTGGGCATCATACTTACAACAAAAAAGAATGAACATCACACAAATCCAATGGACATTTAAATTAAATAACTTATTCATTAAGCCATGCCATACCTTGACACATAAACAAGTAACAAATAATTTGATGGGCACTCTAAGAGTTCAATGGTTTCAAAAGTGCAGCGCAAAGGTAGCCAAAATTGATTGAAATATATTCAGCTCAGAGTTACTTAAACAGATACTCAAAAAGGTAGTCTGTTCTATAATTTGCAATCTTATAGCAATCAACCATTCAAATCAAAACCTTGGCACCAGATTAAACTTGAAAAACTGATTGAAAGTACCAAGAAACTGTTATTAAAAAAAATCATTCAATAAATCACAATCTTATCAAACACACCACCAAAAAAAATGATATATGCAATCCAAAATAAACTTCCCACACTCCAATCCATGCGCTCACAGAGGAGTGCAGGAGGTTTATTTTTTAATGAAAATAACATTCACTCAGATCACATAGCTTTCATCAAATCTGATTGATGCTAATGGAATCTACCAAAAGCCTTTGTACACCGATACACACACACATACATATGCGCATGTGTGTACATAGATGCACAGGATCTATATAGAAAATGGAGAGGTGAAAGAAATGAAGGCAGTTTGGTCATTGGCGATAGGATAGGGGAATATAAATTAACAAGGGTTAAGTCCAATACATGAATGTAAAGACGTTCCAATACAAGAAACAGCAAGATGAAGATATAGATTTGACAATGCATAAGACAGCATCAGCCCACCAGAAGCAAAAAGAAAAACTCATGTATCCAAGCTCAAGATTTTTCACTAATAGACAGTGAGAATTAAAAAGAAAACCATTTCTTCAACCCTACGTAACTAAGAAAAAAGAAACAAACAGCCCTCAGATACATCATATCCAAAACTGTGATTCAAGGATAGCTTGGCTTTGATTTTCATTTTAAGCCTTTTAACATTTAAATGACAAGAACAACAACCACCACCACCACAAAGACCAGAAGTGATGATCAAGGCTCATAATGGAAATCAAAGCAACCAACCAAGAATGAGTCTGCATCACAGGGCAAATGAACAAGATTGCACTTGAGCATATGTTCGAGAATCATACATTATAACTTCTCCTAGAACATAATAAACCAAAAGAAAAACTAAGTGCCATTGTCAATTAAAAAAAAATTTACAATCATAGAGGAGAACCTTAGATATCAATACAATACAATTAAAGCAATAACTAACGATCAAAAATAATTAAAGATTCAATCAGCATATCTGAAAAAGAAAATCTATCATGACAAGCCTTCAGATCTCATAGCTATATCTGGTCATTGACGGTTATCCGCTGGATTATCCTTATGAGCCTCTTCACATCCTCAACCATACAAGCCAGAAAGAAAGTGAGGGGGAGAGAGAGACAGATAGAAAGAGAGAGAGACAGAGAGAAAGAGAGAGACAGAGAGATAGAGAGAGAGAGAGAGAGAGACAGAGAGAGAGAGAGAGACAGAGAGAGAGAGAGAGAGTGGTGATGATGATGATGATGACTAGTACAGAAAAAAGGATAGAAAAGGCCACTAAAAATAATCCACAGAACCCCTCCCACAAATGAGTTTTCCATCATCAGGCAAAAAAAGAAATTGCAGCATCATTCTGAGGAGAAATTTTTTGTATGTGTCCGATACACCACCTGGCATCATGACCTGGTGTTTCGGATGCAAACAATAATTTCTCCATTTGGAGGCTGCAAACAAGAAAAACTCAGACAACCACAAGTAGAGCATGCAAAGACAGAGGACGAACAAATAACAGGTAGATCTGGTCATCACCACAGCATCATTGCTTCCAATTTTCAAATACGTAAGCCTGAAATAATATCTGAAGTACCACTACAGATGCAGAAATTGCACTCTAACATTGCAACACCTGTACCACAGAAATGCAAAAGGTTCAACCAGGATCATATATGGCTAGATCTAGGCTGCATTTCCATCAATAATTGCACTTAAAAACTAACTGCTCAGAGCCCAGTGCATGTATTATCATTTCCCACAATCCCACTTAACAGTTAACACCAAACACCCACTACCCATTAAGAAAATATCCATTTCAAAACTAAGCCATTATAAACTACCGGCCACAAATACAAACCATAGTCATGCACATAAGAGAATTTTGGGCCAACTAAACATCAAATGCCGCACACCAGACAAAAGAAATAAGGATGGTGATGAAACCCAATTTCAGAACCAGCGCAGTGCAAGCAATCATGAGCTATATAAAAGCATAACTAAGAAAATAAGAAAATTTGGGGCCCAATTACACTTGCAAGGGTCAAACTGACTTCTTGGAATATAGATTAGGTTTGGGGCTAAAACCCCAAATGGGTCATGAAATTTGTGAAAATGCCCTCAGATCTTCATAGCTTTGAACGAGTCATTCGCGGTTTAAAGCCACTAGCGTTCATCAAAAGCCTTTACACTCCACGACACTGTGTGTTAGTGTGTGTATCTGTGTGTATGTAGACTCGTAGAGAGATGGAGAGAGACGGAGAGAGAGAGAGAGAGAGAGAGAGAGGTGGTGGTGAGTAAAGGCTAATGAAGAGAAGCAACCACGCTACCGCTCTTTACATTTTCAATCTGTCATCATCAGGCATCATAATGAAATTTTAAAGAAAATAAAGATTTAAAATAAAAACTCTGAGAGAGAGAGAGAGAGAGAGAGAGTGATAGAGAGGGTGAGCATTTTTGCAGAGGAGGATTCGAAGACTGATATAGGGTATGAGTCTCGACTCTCTCGTTTTATTATCTTTATGAGTGCTGCTGTACTAAGTTACTAACATTATTTTTTGAGATTAATACCATTTTGCTCCCCAGACTATTACACTTGTATCAGTTTACTCTCCAAATTTCTAATTTATAAAAGAGATTAATGTCATTTTGCTCCCCAGACTATTACACATGTATCAGTTTGCTCCCCAGACTTCTAATTTGGAAAATTAAGGACCCTGACTTTTTTCAATTTTGCCAATTAAGGTTATTCCGTCAATTTATACATTTTTCATCTAAAATGTCGAGATGATCAAGCAAAATTTAGCAAAAAATAAAAGAGGAAAAATGATGCATGAGGAAAAAATGATAAGATCTAATTGGAAGGGACCATTTTGCCCTCAAAGATTTGGATAAAAAATGTGTAAATTGACAAAAGAACCTCAATTGGCAAAATTGAAAAAGTCAGAGTCCTTAATTTTCCAAAGTAGAAGTCTGGGGAGCAAACTGATACAAGTGTAATAGTCGGGGGAGCAAAATGGTATTAATCCCTTTATAAAATTAAAGACTCTGACTTTTTCAATTTTGCCAATTGAGATTCTTTTGTCAATTTACACATTTTTTATCCAAATCTTTGAGGGCAAAATGGTCCCTTCCAATTAGATCTTATCATTTTTTCCTCATGCATTATTTTTCCTCTTTTATTTCTTGCTAAATTTTGCTTGATTATCTCGACATTTTAGATGAAAAATGTATAAATTGACGGAATAACCTTAATTGGCAAAATTGAAAAAGTCAGAGTCCTTAATTTTCCAAATTAGAAGTCTGGGGAGCAAACTGATACATGTGTAATAGTCTGAGGAGCAAAATAACATTAATCTCTTATTTTTTTGGTCGAATACTATACTAACACTCTTTTCCTCACTTCATACCGCCGTAAATAAAGGGCTATTTACAAAAAAAAAATTAATAAAACATTTCAAAATTACAAATAAGCCTATACACAATTCTTAAATTTTAAAATAGTCACTATTAATTAAAATAAATTAAATAAAATTATGCATTATACAAAAAAAGACATAACAAATTCTAAAAATTACAAACACTGCCATTAAATAAAAACAATTGACTGGGGCAAAAGGGTAAAATGAACTTAAAGAAAAACCAGTAATGGGTTGGAGCTCGCAGGACTATTGATCAAAACGTAATTTATGAAATTATATAATTGACTAAAATGAGATAGAAAATCGGGGGTTTTTTTTAAAGCCCAATTATAAAATAATAATGATTGTGCGGCCCAGTTGCAAAAATGCAGTACTAACGCAGCCCACTTTTAAAATGGCCTGGAAGAGTCGCAACAAAAACCATTAAAAAGCAGCAAATTTATGGCCCCTGCCATCGATTCCTTTAACTATCCGTTAATTGCCATAACTGCAATTAACCTCTTAAAACCTCCTTAAACCGTATTAGCAGATGATTATAAAAAACTAAGGAATCAAAGAGCCTTTTGGAATCAAAAAAACCCAGAACAAAAATCGTCTTCGATTGCCTTGTAGAATAAAAAACCACAGATCTATTCTAAAACGAGAGATTCAAGCAAAGAGAAACAAAACCTAGTAGCTACTGACCACCATTGTCGAGGAAGAAGAAGAAGCAACACCCAATTTCTACCTCAATATCTACTGACTTCCAGGTACAATTTCTTCTACAAAACATTATGTATTGAACCGAGTACCAAAAACAATTTTGATCGAAAACCCTAGACCCATTTCAATGAAAGACAGTATTATCAATATCTACTAATAGCCATAAACCCATTTCAATATTTATTAAACGGTTGCTTTTTAATGGTTTTTCAGACTCATTCTTGACAAGGGATCCAAGCAGAGAGAAAGGAAACCCTAATAACTACTGACCACCATTGACAAAGAAGAAGAAGAAGAAGCAACAACAAATTTCTACCTCAATAAAACATTGAAAAAGACGAAGAAGAAGCTACTGACTACCAGGTACTATTGGGTTGCTTGGTAATATATGTCATTGTCTGGTTAAATTGCTTATGTTTATGTAATATTCCCCAATGTCAAATATGTGAGATTCTAATTGTTACTGGATGGTAATAACAATTACAATATCACAAATTAGATATGTCAACTGCCTATGCAGATTTTCCAATGATAAATACGTGGGAGTCTAATTGTTACTGGCTGGTAGTAATAATTAGAATATCACAAATTAGATATATGCACTGCCTATGCAGATTTTCCAATGACAAATACGTGGAAGTCTAATTGTTACTGGCTAATAGTAACAATTAGAATCTCACAAATTAGATATCTGCACTGTCTATGCAGATTTTTCAATGACAAATACGTGGAAGTCTAATTATTACTGGTTGGTAGTAACAATTAGAATCTCACATATTAGATATCTGCACTGCCTATGCAGATTTTCCAATGACAAATACGTGAGATTCTAATTGTTACTAGCTGGTAGTAACAATTAGAATCTCATAAATTAGATATGTCCACTGCCACTGCCTATGTATTGCACATTTTCTTTGATTTGGAGACTGGCCTGGGGCATTGGGTTAGACTTAAAAACACTGTTGCAGTTGAATTGTTACTGAAGGAAAAGAGTGAGGATTCTTAGGACTGAAAAGTGGAGGAAGTGGGCTTGTTAGAGGTAGCCAAATACGTGGGAGTCTAATTGTTACTGGCTGGTAGTAACAATCAGAATCTCACAAATTAGATATTGGCACTGCCTATGCAGATTTTCCAATGACAAATACGTTGGAGTCTAATTGTTACTGGCTGGTAGTAACAATTAGAATCTCACATTTGGTAGTAACTATCTGTTTTTTTGCAACCATATTGCAGGATTCAAAGAAAATGGCCACAAAAAAGGCAATAACAATTGCAAAAGAAAAAAGGATTGTACCAAAACAGTCCGGAAAAATTCAGTACAGGTGCAACATGGTTGCATTCCAAAGTACTATAGATAAAATTAAAGATGACCTGACTGCCAAGGCATACGAGAAGCTACATAAAACACCTTTTTGGCCACTTATAAATGCATTTCGCAATGAAATGATGGGAAGCAACCCTGTGAAATCAGACGACGGTGTTGGATTCTTCATCCAAGCATACAACAAGGAAACAGAGAAGTTCCATTTTGGTAAGAAGGAAATAGAACTTATAACAAGTGACATTGCTGATTTATTTGGGCTGCCAGAATTGGGAAATGAAGTTCTCTTGACAAGAAATCCAAGTTCATTACAGATCACTTTAAGGATGATGAACAAAGGATAAATAGAACTTCAGTGCAAAATGCTCTCTATAAAGCAGTAGAGGAAGGAAAACAACCTCAGACACCAGCAGGGAATCAGAAAACTTCAAGGAAGAGAAGACTGAAAGACAACAGTGACGATGTTGTACGTTTGATAATTTTGTACATGTTGGCTACTTTCCTATTCCCAAACTCTGGATACCACCTTGCTTGAGACTTGGTCAAGCATACTGAAGACTTGAATGAAATGGTACATAAAGCATGGGCAAAAGGAGTGCATGATTACTTGCACAAATCATTGTGCAAAGACAGTAAATCAATGGCTGGTTGTGTCGTTGCCATACTGGTAAGCACTAAACTGAATTTATTAAATATGAATGTATTATTTTAGACACTATGTTTATTGTTTATTACAACTTTTAACCATTTTTGTACAATTTTTCTCTTTGATGAATTCCAGTATTAGATATGCAAAAAGACAAACATCATTAATCCATTCAAGGGCAGAGAGGAGGAAACTCCTGGCATAGTCAAATGAGATCTGGATGATCTCAATCTCAAGTTGAAACATTACATACTTGAAGACTTTGAGGTAAAAAAACAAAACAAAACATAGTTACTATGTTTACTTTATACCAATAACTATTTTCAAAACCAAAATACTAACAATCTTTATTTTAAATTGTGAAGAACATGTTTGATGATGAAGAAAGAGGGGAGAAACCACCTAATGAGGAAACATGCTGGCTAAGAGACACATAAGAAACATAAGAAGATAAAGATCCACAACTGACACTCCAATATTGATTAGATAAAAAAGAGAAAGAGGAGGAAATGGAAGACGTCACTCGAAGCTTGGGTAAGAATTCAAAACTAATAACAAAACGCCACTGCATATTTATTGTGCATGTTTATTGTATAAGTTGCCATTATTAGACAATAACAAACACCAGAAAACCAGAAATTGTCACTGCCTATGCATATTTCTTAATTGTTATGTATATGTCATACTTTCTTTTATTTTGTGTCTTTTATGAGCAACCATACAGTAGCAAATATGTGGGATTCTAATTGTTACTTCCAGGTAGTAACAATTAGAATTTCTCATATTAGTGTGCTTATTTTCTACTGTCAAATATGTGAGATTCTAATTGTTACTTCCAGGTAGTAACAACTGGAATTTCTCATATTAGTGTGTCTATTTCCTACTGTCAAATATGTGAGATTCTAATTGTTACTTCCAGGTAGTAACAACTGAAATTTCTCATATTAGTGTGCCTATTTCCTACTGTCAAATATGTGGGATTCTAATTGTTACTTTCAGGTAGTAACAACTGGAATTTCACATTTTCTTTTGTAATAAAATGTCACTTTATGAAAGTAACAATATGGCAACCACTAACATTTTCTTTTATGCATGCAGTTAGACCGCTTTGAAAGTGAGCAAATCAGTAAAGAGGATAAGAAGAACATAGAAGAATTCCGTAACATCTATGAAGAAGTCATAAAAGAATTAAAGACATTAGTGGTAAATGAAGATGAAGATGAAGATCACAATGAAGATGAAGATGAAGTCACAGCACTACTACAAAAATGTCAATATATATCAGTCGTGGACTGATATCTAATTGAGTAGTCGTCTAATATAGCGAGTCGTGATATCTAATATCTAAATTTTTTTTTTTTTTTGGTACAAGAGGGGCTGAAGCCAAAAAAACCTAAACAATTACAGCTCTAGGACAAGGAGTACCAAGAGCATCGGCAGAAAGAAGAGAGCAGACCTCATGAGGGGGGGAATCAAACCAATGAACACCCAAAGCCCTCCCTACACTTAAGGAGGCTAAACGATCAGCACAAAAATTTTGTTCACGATACACATGCCTCACCAAGCAATTAGCAAACCCACCAACAAGCAGCTTGCAGCTATTAGCAAGACTAAACAGAGGATGAGCAACATCAACCTCCTTAGATACAAGGGAGACAACCAAGGAGGAATTACTTTCCACTTCAAGCATAACAACACCTTGATCACGAGCAAGGGAAAGACCCCAAAACAAACCCCACAATTCAGCCTCAAGGACAGAACCAACACCAAGATTAGCAGTAAAGCCTTTAATCCACTCCCCAACATGATTCCGCAATAAACCACCAGCACCAATGATCTCAGAAGAAGGATTTCTGCAACCATCAATATTAAGCTTCACACAATCCTCAACAGGAGGCCACCAATGAAGATCAATCACCTGCCTAATAGATTTAGAGAAACTAACCTTATTTGCACTATACCAATGCCAAGCATATTGAAAGATAATGCAATGGGGATTAATAGGCAAAGTAAAGTGAGGATCAAAAACAAAGCAGCACCTCCACTTCCATATATACCATAAGGTCGCATCAAACAACAAAAACCAAGGGATTCCCTTCCTAGTAGGGATATTAGCTTTCATATTAAAACCAAGCCAATCTTCAAAGCTATCCAAACTACCCAAGGAAACTAATGTCTAAATTTTAGATATCAGTTTTAAACTGATATGTAAACATTGTTTATATATCCTTTTTGTTTTTCAATCTAATATCCTAAATACAAAATAGATATCCAATTTGATATTATTTCTGATATCTATAAAATCCGAGTATTAATAGCTCTAATAAATAGATATCGTATTTGATACTAATACTGATATATAACTCGGTATCAATATCATGTTTGAGGTAGAATATGATATAAAACCATGGTATCAATATCAGGTCTATGGTAAAATCTGATATATAATCTTGAAATCAATATCAGGCATAGAATAGACCCTGATATCTAAACATTGTTTACATATCAGGTCTAAAAAAGAATTTGATATCAAAATGTTATAAAATATCAGTTTTTGAGATATTGTTTATTATGTAAGTTTTTTTTTCACCTACAAGAGTTATCAATAAATTGAACATACAATGGTGCATGTAATTTGAAATAGCCTGAAATTGTGCGAGTATAAAATCTTTCATTTCCATATATTTCATATTTCAAGTACGAATACATTCAAAGTACCCAAAAAGGGATTACAATACAATACCCAAAAAAAAGTGTTCTAAAAACTCAAAATACATGCAAGTTCCTATATAGTTAAATCTTATATACACCACTAGAAGATATTACAACCAAAGATATTACCAATTACTAATAACAAGACTGTCAATAGTCTTCCAGCTATTAGACTAGATGCCAAAGAAAGATTGTGGGCACCAACAAAGTATGCATTCCCTGACTTCTCATCTTTCACTTTAAAGCTTGAAGAGCCTAAAAAAGCAAAACAAACAAAATATTGTACAACCAGATTGTCATAAAGAACCTGTACAACCAGATTGTCATAAAAGGAAGACAACATCATAGAGTATATTAAGCTTCTATTGAAGAAATAACTAATTGTAATGTGTTTCACGCCAAGAAATAAAGAAGTTGATTGAATATTGAAGAAGCCAGATTAACAATGCATGACAGCAAGATAAGGTATATAAAACAAACCTCATAGGTCATGTTATCATGATCCTAACTCTACCATCTGCATAATTACAAAGAGAAATTTTTTGTATAAAGTCAGACTGCTCTTAATCTAGAATTTGTGTATTACATGAACATGAAGCTCTTAAATGATAGCACAAATGCATAAGGCTACAAATTTGGAGACAAAAGAAAATCACTTTTATGTGAAAAGAAAAACATCTCCATAACTTAGTGTAAAGATTGATCAAACATCCATAACTGATAACTGAAGGTGTAAAGTCGCATTCCTATAGCCCAATTAGAGAGTGTTAGTGTACCATGCAAGGAAAAAAGTAATGGTAACAATAATAAGACAAGACACTATGTACATTGAATATATCTCTTTTCCGGATAAGTACATTGCATGTATCTCTTATAGGACACAGTAGAGAGTAAAGGTATTTTAATGGCTTGAAAGACCCAAAAGCTCAATGGACAATCTTAAGAACCCTTAGAGTTAAACGTAAAGGATAGCTAAGCTACATCCGTGGATATTATCACGCATCATAAACGAACAACTCCCATATATGGATTCTATAGCAGTATATGTTATTTGTATATTTCAGAAACATGAATATAAAACAAGAAAATGCTTGAAACACCACAAATCATAATACGAAGAAACATGTTAAAGCTTTTGCTACATACCTTAAAAAACACATCAAAGTGATGTTGCCTGGCCAACATCAATAATATAAATGATCCACTCAGCTTTCTCCTCACTAAGTTTATACCTATACATTGGAAGAAATGACCTCACTAAGAAAGACAACATCCTCTTAAAGATGTATAAATGGCAGATAAGAAAGAATAATACTAACCCAGGTACTCACTGCATAATGCATGCAGATGCCTAATTAAAAAGAGAGGGCAGAGAATGATATTTTTCTTTAAAGGAAACATATATACCGCTTCACTATAGAATTTCTGTTACTTCCATTCATCGTAAGGCCAGTGTCAAAAATTGAGATCATTTCATCACAACATCCACACTAATGCAAATATTGAGGGGGGAAATGAAAAATTATAAAGTAATCATTGAAATATAATGAAGTAATATATTGAGTCAGAGAACAAATGGACTAGTGTGCAAACATCCAATAAAAATATCCATCCAATAGTACTAGAGAAATAAGGATCAATCTTAACTTCTCAACCATCACAAATTAATAACTTTTCTTGAGAAGCACAAATCAAAGACCAGATGACATATATGGTTAAATTCCAGGTTGTACAAATGAAGCAATAGATGAGAGCTTTATACAAATTAACATTAAAAAAACCTGTAAAACTATAGAATCTACATTTTCCATACCTTATAAGTCTCTTATCTCTCCTTTCATTTGACCATATTGCTTGTAAGGAATTATCCAAATGAATGAATGAGCAACAAAAACATGACAATTAAATGAAAATAAAAATAACCAAATAACTAGATCCAGTTTTTTCAGTTGTATATATATGTCAGACAACTTACAATCAAATCTTCCAGAGCAGTCTCAAATGTGTACTCTAGCTTCTGGTAATTCCTTTAGTATGTCAGTATTAGGTGGCACAAACCAAATGAAACAAAAAATTAAAAGGTATTACTAACCTCAAAAGTATTAGCATATTCTCACGCAAACCATCCTAACTCATAAACAAAACAAGTAAAACAACCTTATCAACTGAAAAAGACATTTGGCGCAGAGCCTCAATGAGTGGCATTGATTCAATGTCACCTAAGAAGAAAGAAAAGACTAATATCTTGCAGATGAAAGTAAGGATTAACCAATAGTATTAAAGAAAAGACTAATATCTTGCAGATGAAAGTAAGGATTAACCAATAGTATTAAGTTTTCTCATTGCTGCGCTATAATTATCACCATATGATTTGCGTATTTCCTCCAACCTGGACAGAGCAATTCTACCAATTTCAACTCAAAAGCATCCAATTAAATCGAAATGGGTCAGAAACGAGTCAAAGAAGCTCAACCCCACCACTCACGGCGGAGCCCTTAGTGGTCGTGGATTCCAAATTGGGCTTTTCGATTCTATTAACAATTTAGCAAAACGGAGCCAACAAACATGTAGAGGATGAAGAGAAGATTGAAATCGATACCTGACTCGATGGAATTAGCCGCTGGAACCGTTGAAATCGCGTCGAAGCCGCCGCTGGCTTCTTGGCGTCGATTCGCCTTGTACAGTGGTCCGATGAACAATCGGAGGCCACCAACATGTTCAGAATGACGAGAGCTTTAAAACCCACAAGGCTTGGCATCTCAACTTCCCCGGGATCGATGGATTGCCACAGGAGTGGCCATCGGCCCTGTGGCTTCGATTCGCCATGATCAGCGGTTGTTTGGGAAGGAGAGAGACACGAGGAGGGAGAGTAGAAGAAGACGAGCCTTTTAGTGGTACTCCTGTCGTCGTTGGCCTTCGGACGACAACGAATTTTCCGAGGAAGACGATTGGCTCGCGAGAGAGAAAGAGAGAGAGAGAGAGAGAGAGAGAGAGAGAGAGAGAGAGAGAGAGAGAGAGAGAGAGAGAGAGAGGCGAGAGAATAGAGAGAGATATGCGGGTGAGAGGAGAGAGAACATAAACAAAGATATTGATTTGGGTTGTTTAAATTAACCCTAGGATGCCGAAATACAAAAATTAGTTCTTTTTTTGGCCAAAAAAATACAAAAATTAGTTCAATTGATGTTAATATATCAGTTGACATGTTACAGTGATATGATAAAAATGTGTAAGAAAAAGTAAAAATTTTTTATATCAGGTGTTTGGGTGGGTGGGAAAAAAAATGTAAACTTAACATATCAGTTGACAATTTAAACTAATGTCTTTATAAATTCTTTAAAAAAATAAAAACATTATATATCAGTTGATAAAAATCATGTGATTTCTAATAAAGTTTAGAAATCAGCTAAAAAATTATCTGATATTATAATTTTTACAATTTCAGTCGATTTCAAATCTGATATAAAATGGGTAATATCTGTTGACAATTTTGTTGTAGTGCAGGCAAAAAATTGATTACACAACTCACCACTTACAATGTCATACTTGATGAGAAAAATGCTAGTTATTGGCAAATGGTTTTTACTGCAAAGGACGAAATTGGGAAACTCAAGAATGACAATTATGAACTGAGCCAAGAAAATAAGAAATTGAAAATGATGAACAACAAAGTTAAGCAATTACTCAATGAAGAGAAAGAAAAGAGAAGAAGTTATAAAGAGGAACAACAAGTCCAAGAGGCCAAAACAAAATCACTCTTTGAAGAGATTGAGAAGCTGAAAGAAACAATTTCAAAACAAAAAAAAGATGATTGAGAAGTTGGATAATAGTGGGAGCATTGAGTATGTTGCACAAAGGTCAATCCTACTTGTCTCACCTGAAATAGACGAGCAAATGGAAGGAGAGCATCAAGCTGAAGATTCTTTTAAGTATCAACATGAGCCTCAAGCTGTAAGGACTCATCAACAAGAGCATATAGCTAAAGACTCTTCTGAGCATCAAGATGAGCCTCCACCATCTTTTGCCTTTGAGAATGCTGCCTTAGTTGAATTAACTCTCAATCAACCTGCAGAGCATCAACCTGAACAGTCTTCTCTCTGCCTTGCAATTGTACAATACTCAATGATGGGAAGGTTAAGGTTGAGAGAAGACAGAGTTAGGAAGATTGATGATATATATGAATACAACTTTGAACCAAGGAAGAAGAAGAAAGCTGCAAGAAAAGACGTACCAGAATTGCCACCCAAAACAAGAAAGATAAAGAAAAGAGCTGAAAAAGGCAAAGGAAAAATTGAACAACCAAACTTTGATTTGGACCTGGACCTGACCCAGGAAGATGATGACCTGACCCAGGAAGGTGATACAGACTTAACACTACAAGCTACAAAAAGACCAAATATGGAAAACATAAAGTGGTCAAAGTATCCGGTCTTCAAATTATTGAATGAAAGAGTTCAACAACTCCTAATTGAATTTTGGACAAATGCCCCACATAGGTATTATTACATTTTATGTTGAATTTTAAAACACCTGATTGTCACTGCCAGACAGTAACAATAGCTTAAGCTACTGGCACACACTGACTACAATATACTGTTTATACAGCACCTTACTATGGCAAAAAGGAGAAAGTGGAATCAGTTCAATCTCTAAACAAGATGTTCTAAACTTGATCATGGACAATGCAGTGGCAAATAATGTACGACCAATTACTACGAAAACTCAAATTAATTTAAAGAGTAAAAATTATTTGAAACTACTTAACATTGTTTAAATCTTGCATACTAGGTGATTGATGCATTTGGAAAACTAGTGCAAGAGGAAATGGACAGAATAGAATCTGAAACACCTGCAAAGTCAACATTCCTCACAACCTTTGTTTCAGTAAGTTCATTTAAAACTTCATTACTCAAAATTAACCAAGACTTCATCATTGTCACTGACAGTCAGTGGCAATTCAGTAACATTAAAAAATTATATGTTTTGATAACAGATTAATGATGCAGAAGATGATTAGTTGGGGATAGAACAATTCCTTTTTGAACCTTTCCTTAATTGCTTGGGGAAGTCGGACAAGATATTCATCCCAATGGTCACTTCTGAAGCTTTTCATCACACACTACTTGTGATAGACAAGGATGCGGCAAATTGGCTTCACTTCAACCCCCTGAAGCAAAGAAGGATCAAGATGGATATATGCTACAAAAAAGCTCAAAGACTGGTATGAAATGTGTTTAAATTTCATAAAACTAAATTCTATGTACTTAAAGATTGATATGAAATGTGTTTAAATTTTTAAGAACAATGTACTTTAAAATGCAGAAAGTGCGCGTGGACAGCTGGATCTATGTCATGCAGGAAGTAGCGGATGAGATTCTAGAATCAAGAATAAGAAGAAAGCTAAGAAAATGAAGCACTGCAAGAGAGCTCAAATTCACTGAAGTTGAGCTCACAGATGACAATGAAGCAACACTCAGATGGTTGAAAGACTTCAGCAATGACTACGAACTTCACCAATCTAAAATTTGTCCACAGCAATCAGAGACGTCGTAAGTCGTCTATCATATGCATATAGATCAATTTCAACAAAGTTATTAAAAAAATAATCTTAAACTGATGCCATTCAATTTTATAATTTGCAGATTGGATTGTGGGGTCTTTGTCATGTATTATATGTACAAAGTTTCAAAAAAAGAGCTGAATAACAACAAAATCACAAAAAAAGACATTCAAAAGTTCAAAGCAAATGTAATTGAAAGGTTCATTAACCATGAACAAAGCTGGACTTCACAGCAACTTCAATCCTTCAAGAAAATCCAGAACAATGACTGATCACACTATGTGCTGTGCCGAAGAAAGACTTTACCTACTGTTTTTTTATGTTTTAAAATTCAAGTTTATGTATTTTTGTTTCAAACATATTGCATAATTTTAAATCTATGTTGAACTCTTTTGTCTTTTTTATTGAAATCTTTTAGCTTTTTATTGTACTACGTACTTTCAATTTTTATATTGAATTTTAAAATGTTTAACAGGTTGACACTGCCACACAATGGAACAATACGCGATTACCACTGCCAGGCAGTAACAATATGTGATTGCCACTGCCAGACAGAAACAATAATGTGATTTAAAAACAAGGGAACCATAACACATGCATGGACTTCATAAACCACCATATTAAAACAAGCACAACAATTTAAAATCATAAGAATAACATAAATCAAAATCAAGAGATGAAAAAATATCATTTCCAAAAGCCAAAACAAGGAAAACACAACACAATACAGTAACAAAACACTATCAAACTATAACAATATGTGATTGCCACTACGAGGCAGTAACAATAACGTGATTTAAAAACAAGGAAACCACAACACATGCATAGACTTCACAAACCACCATATTAAAACAAGCACAACAATTTAGAATCATAAGAATAACATAAACCAAAATTAACAGATGAAAAAATATTATTTCCAAAAGCCAAAACAACATAGTAGCAAAATGTTACTATGCAACAGTAACAAAAAAATATCTATCCAAAATATCATTTACAAATGGGCTTCTATTAATAAAGTCACATATTGCCAATGCATGAAGGTGGCAATCATAAAATTCCCTCAATTGTTTAAAACCTATAAACCAATAAACTGTCAGGCAATACCATTATTACTAAAACCTAGAGCAACCATAAAACTAAATTGGCTCTCTACATGTCTTCCTGTTATGACCATCAGGTTTTCCGCAGCGGCTACACTTTCTGGCACGAGCAGCTTCTTCACCTATAGACTTCGACCTGTTTGTCTTCGGCCTACCACAAGGTCTCTTAGTAATAGGAGGCTGAACTATCATAACATTTTGACTAAAATCATATAATGCTTGATCAATATTTGGAATCGGAAAAATTGGAAATTCATAAGAACCCTTAAAAGAATCCGTCTTGAAATAACTGTCAATGAAACTGTACATTGAAGCTCCATGTCTCTGAATGAAAGCATAAGCACAAGAGAACCCTGAAACACGTCACTCATGGCATGAACAAAGCTTCTTTTCCAAATCTACACACACAGTCACCTTTCCTTCAACTTGGTAGACATGAGATGAAGATCAAATCACCTTCCAGTGCAAACCAACTTTGGATCTCTCTCTCAACTTCAGTTCCAAATTAGGACAAAGCTCAGTAGACCATGATTCTGCCTCTATTTTTCGATTTGCCATATTCTCCATCACTTTGGTTCTAATGCCTTCAATCATATCTAAAATGGGGAGGGACCTCAGCTCCAAAATCCAAAAATTAAATGACTCGGACACATTGTTGCACGTTTCCTCATACCTGTTACCTTTAAAAAAAGCATTAGACCATTTTTTATACGGTGCTTCTGCCAAAAAGTCAATAGCAGGATGACCACCCTCTGCCTCCAGTTTCCCAGCAGATAAGTTAAATGCCTCCTCAGTACGTGCATAAGCACAACACATGAACAAATATAACCCTCTCACGCATATACTTATTGTGCGTTGTCGGATACCTATTTGCAAGGTTACGTTTTAAATGCTGAAAACAAAAATTGTGAGGCTAACCCGGAAAAACAGTAGCAATAGCGTTGATGAGACCAGCATTCCGATCAGTAATGAAAGTAACTATCCGCTTTTGAGGAACCAAAACATCAGCCAACCTTTCCATGAACCACGCCAATTATCTTCAGTCTCCGAATCCACAATTCCAAAGGCAAGAGGATAGAAACCTGCAAAAACAAAGCATTATAAGAAAGCTTCTAACTGACAGTAGCAATTAAATCAGACAGTTTTAACACTTCAAATCAAAATGAAAACAAACCAAATTCACAAAATACAATCACATTAAAAGCAAATAAATTACCTTCATTTCCGTTCTTTCTAGTAGCAGCAAGCAATTGGCCCTTAAACTTGTTTTTCAAAAAAGTACCATCAAGAAAAAGCATCGGCCTACATGCCATGAATCCCTTCTTGCAAGCACCAAAACAGATAAAGAGCTTCTGAAAACGTTGTGTCTTACCATCCACTTGCAATTTCGCATCAGTACCATCATTACTCAATACCAAAGATTTCAGATACCAAACAAGCTGCTTGTATGACTCCTTGTCATCACCGTAAACAACATCTTTTGCCAACTCTTTAGCATACCAGGCAGTACGGTATGATACATCTAAACCATAGCTATTTTTAATGTCTTTCACAACATCAATTGGCTTCTTCCCAGGATTAGACCTAATATCATCAACGACAATATTTTTCACAACACGAGAAACCAATCTTTCAGACTTTGTTTCCCGAATCACACCACGACATGTGTGAACATTATCCAAATGCCTAATGTAAAAAGAACCATTGACTCTACAAAGATACGCCTTTACATGCCAATGACAACCATCAGAAAGCTTCTTAAAATACTGAGCATACACACGAGTTTTTTCATTTTTAATATACACAAACTTAAAACTCATCTCAATAGCATACTTGCACAACTTTTCCCTAAACTCGATAACACCACCTTCAAATCTTTGACCAACACCTTCAATATACCCTTCCTAAGCCTTGGTCAAATAAACCTTCTCCTCCTCAGCCTTATAACACCATAGATAATCATTTTCAACAATTGATGAATCACTAGAAGAAATCCCACCACTATTTGCAGAACACAAAGATTTGCTACTAGAACCACTATTAGTAACAAAAATATCAACTATTTGACAATTGAATAATGACAAACACGTAAACAATATCTTCAAGTCTTGATCATCCGCCAATACACATCCAGATTGACCACCAAGAACATATTTCAACATAAATGAACCAATCTTCAACATACTAAACTTTAAGCATATTGAATTGCACAAATCACAAAAACTCCAACTAACAGAGAGTGGCAAAACCACAGTTTGAGAAGAGTAAATAACCCTCGCAACAAGATTTGAATCCATGATACCTAAAAAAGCAAAAAAAAAAAAAAAGCAAAACTTTAATCACATGCAGTAACAATAACAATAACAATTCAAACAGTACCAATTCTAATAACAATAACAATGAAAAAAATAACAATAACAATCACAATGAAAAAATAAAACAAAAGCCACACCCTAAAATCATAAATCAAAACAAAAAACAAAAAGATTATGAACGTAAAAATCTTCAATCGATGTAAAATTTCAAACATACAAAAATCGAAATCAAACAACAATACAAAAACCATACCAGATGAAGCACAAACCGAGAGACAAAGAGCCAAAAATAAACAGATTCTGAACCTAAAATCTTCAATCAATCTAAAATTCCAAAAATACATAAATTGAAATCAAACAACAATACAAAAACCATACCAGATGAAGCACAAACCGAGAGAGAAAGAGAAAGAAAGAGAGAGAAAGAGAGAGATAAAGAGAGAGAGAAAGACAGAGAAAGACAGAGAGAGAGAGAGACAAAAACCATACCAGATCAAGGTAGACAAAGCTTGATTGATCGAGTAAACCAAGCTCAGTTGATCACCTGAGCAGAGATACAGAGCAACTATGATCTCATCGCGACATTCAAATATAACGATTTATAACAATAAGGGTAAAAATGACATTTGAAAAAAACAGTGGACCGGAAGAAAATTAAATGGGCCGGCAATTCAAAGAGGAAACTAGGCCAAAGTAGAAAACAACAAAACCACTAGGGCTGCAAAGGAAGTGCATGCCCAAAACTGGGTGTTAAAATCATTAACTTTAGAAAATTTAGTATTGACTTTTTTGTAATTTTGAAATGTTTTATTGACTTATTTGTAATTATCTATTAAATAAAATGGAGTTTTTTCATATTTGGTACCTGAACTTTGACCAATGTCCCAATGTGGTACTTAAAGTTTAATTTATCCCAATTTGGTACTTTATCTATTATTTTGTCTCTAATTGATACCAAACTAAATTTCTGTTATAGAAGTTAACAGAAGTGGTGCACATGACTATATTTTTTAGGGGCATTTGGGTCAATCAATTCATAACACAATTTCTTAATTTTTTTACTCTCATCTTTCTCTCCCGCACTCTCTCTATCTCTTCCTTCCTGCAACCCCCACTTGCGCGCAACCACCACTGGCCAAACCACCCACCTCCGGCTAGCTTCTTGGCAACCCAAGGCCACCGAAGTGATCCCCTCCAACTGTCTGACCTTTCCCCACCAGCAGTCTCTGGCTAGCCGAGCGGAAATCGCACCAGAAAACCCTTTGTCGATTTTGACTACCTCAAGCGTCGGATTGACTCGATTCTTTGTGGGATTTTCTCCTCTTTTCATAGGCTTTAATTCCCCACTAAAATTGTTGGTTGATTTTGAGTTTTTGAAAAGTTGAATTTTGGGGTTTAGGAACCCATTTCAGGTTCTGTTTGGATTTCAAAATTTGGGGTGTTCTTGAAGTATTTTTGGACAATTTTCACCCTTAGGAACCCCCAATTGTTAATTCTAATGAGAAATTTCAAGAAAATTTAAGGATTGATGATTTGGTGGTGGAGTTGAATGGATTTAGTTCTATAGAGGATAGAAAAATAAAAGGTATTTAGGAAAGACATGAAGATGGGCAAACGAACTGGACAAAAATGCCCCTGTTCTGTTAATTTCTATAACAGAAGTTTAGTTTGGTACTAATTAGAGAAAAAATGATAGATAAGGTACCAACTTAGGACAAATTTAAGTTTGTACCACATTGAGACATAGGTCAAAATTTAGGTACTAAATATGAAAAAAAAACTCTAAATAAAAAGTGCTGCGATATGTAAATGCACACCTAATTTTCTCTGAATCACTACACATATCTTTCTCATTACACCCCTCCAACTTTTTTAAATTTGTAATTTCTTATAACACACCTCTCACATTATCAAACTTCTCCTATTATCAAACTAATTTCTTTCACCAAATTTCCTCACTACACACTCACCCTACACTCCCAAACCACCACACAACTAAAGCCATTATTAACATTTAGAGATATGCCCTAACTTCAAATTGATTCAAACTTAATCTAAAGTTTTCCCATTAATTTTCACTTATTTAATCCATCAAAACTTTTTTTTTCTTATTTGTGATAATTTGGACTGCGGCTATTTAGGGTTTAAGATTGAAATTTCGTGTTATGGGCTGAACATATTCACGAGTCGTTTGACACTGGTCTGTTGAAACAATTAGGTTCATTCAACAGCAATCTGCTAAATAGTTTCTGTCGGTTTGACAGAGCATGGCCGAACGTAATTAGTGATTTAAAAAAAAAATTGTTTGATGGGTACCTACCTAACCAACATAAACTATTCGATAGATTGTTGCTGAATGAATCTAATTGGTTTGACAAATCAGTGCTGAACCTTCTGTCGAATAAAACATTCTTTTCTCTCTCTCTCTCTCTCATTCCCTCTATCTCTTTCTCACTCTCTCCTCTCTCCCTTCCTCTCTCTCTTTAGTCCCGCCGACCACCATTCTGGAGGTCGAAAAGGTCTCCGACCTTTGCAATAGACCTGATCGAAAGGAATAGAAGAGATAAAGTAAAGTGTAATTTCAAAAATTCAAAGGGAGGGGTGTGCAGTGAGAGGAAGTGAAGTGTGCATATAGCGGCACGCTTTTTTTCTTCTTTCATGTTTATGTTCTAGCCTAGTTATGTAATTTTGGACTTTGTTGGTCCATTTGGGGTAACTTGGTGGCATTTTTGTAACAAATGTGTGATGTTAGCAAGGAAGAAAATTTCGTTTTTTGGAGAGGGCG
The DNA here is from genome assembly GCF_963921425.1 of Dryas octopetala. Taxonomy (NCBI): domain Eukaryota; kingdom Viridiplantae; phylum Streptophyta; class Magnoliopsida; order Rosales; family Rosaceae; genus Dryas; species Dryas octopetala. Next base: position 17,031,932 of record NC_141371.1, read on the forward strand.
AAATTTTATCACACTACCATATAATCTTCGTTTTGATTTCGGAATATTTCGCCGAAATTTTGAAAATTTCCCCGAAAACCTCGAAATTTCTGCCAAATTTTCGTTGGTTGGGATTTTTGGGTTTAGGGAGGCTGGGTTTTGGGGAGGCTGAGGCCGTGGAGGAGGGCGGAAGAAAGAAGAGACTGGGTTTTGGCAGCAGGGGCGAGATGAGGGTGGGCTGGGATTGAGATGCCGAGAGAGAGAGAGAGAGAGAGAAGCACGGGGGATGGACTAATTGAGATAAATGAAAGAAAGGAGATGAAGAAAAAAAGAAGAAGGCTGAAAGAGAAAGCCAGAAAGGAGAAGTAGAAGAAAAAAAAAGGGCTGAAAAAGAAAGCCAGATTCGCCAGAAAGAAGAAGAAGAAGAAGAAGAAGAAGAAGAAGAAGAAGAAGAAGAAGAAAAAGAGAGAGATGAGAGAGAAGAGAGAATGAGTGTGTCATGGGGTAGGGGGTAGGCGTGATTAACTTCTAATACATTTTTGGTGCGAGTGTGTGGTCCCAATTAATTGAATCATAATTTATCAAAAAAAAAAAAAAATTGTTAACAAAGTTTTTGTCCATCAGTATTCAGGAGTCAGGAGCTTGGCAAAGAATAAAGTGAAAATAAAAAGTGTATTATCCATGTGTGGTTTTTTCAAAAAAAAGAAAAAACATATTTTTATAATAATAAAAATTAGAAATCTCAAAATTATCAAATTTTTGACTTACAAGCTTAGGTACAAAAGTAACAAAATAGTTGGTTTTGTTTATTTTTTTTTTTTTATGTTTAAACAATTGGGCAAAATCAAAGTGGTAAAATTAAAAAGACAGAATTTTGATACATTATTTTTGACAGTTCAGTCTATATCATCTTATATCATATGAAACTTACTATATAATTTAGTTTTTTGAATAATTTTTTATCAATGTAGTAGATAATATGTTAAATAAACATATGATAAAGTTTTATTCAAAATTTTGGTATTTTAATAAAAATTTTAATCATTTTTGTCTAATTTTGTCGAAATCAAAATTTTAATTAAAATTTTCATCAAAATTTTCATTGAAAATTTATTCGAAACTGAAATTTTACTCCTCGATGTTAGTGGCCTTTGTGTATCTTTTAAATAAAAAGTGGACCGGGTCTTATTAATTTGTATGGGTGGTTTTGAGTAAATAGGACTTTTATGGTGTTAGCCCAAAAGAAAAATCGAAAACAGATATTACAGAGGATATTTTCACTTATCGAGTCACAGCAATAGGAGCTAACATCGCAGTTCTCTGGTCTCCCCCTTCCTTCCCCAAATGGTGTTGTAATTTGTACTCTTTAATCATTTCAAGGTGTTTTTGTGATTGAATGGGAACGCTCAGTAGCTGCACTTTGAGCACCCTGGACTTCAATTTCACTCTCAAATCCCGTGAAATTCCGAGGCTCCAATTGCCCAAGAATAATTCATGCTTCTTGTGCAGAGCCAACATAATAAAGAGGGAGAGAATTGGGTTCTCTCGTAGGAGTTTTGGTAGAAGGCTTAGTAGTAGATGTTATAGCTCTAGTGATAATGATGGAGAGAGCAGTAGCAGTAGCAGTAGCACTAGTAATAATAAGTCCAAAGACTCCACCACCACCACAACAACCACGACCACCACAACCGAAGAGGCCGAAGACACACGCAACAGCGACTATGACTCCGATCCCGACCCTCCTTCGGTTTCTTCCAGGGTACATTGCTTAACTTTGCTATATCATATATGTGTACCCATTTGTCTAATTGCCTTAGTTTTTTTATTCTAGTATTTTCTTTTCTCAATTTTGGTTGGTACATAAAAGCGTTTCAGTTTTTTTAGTTTAAATTTATGTATTTAATTTCAATGGTAACTTTCTGGAAATGGGAATAAATGGGTTCCGTAGTTGTAGAACGCAGCCATATTTTCTTAGTCAGTGGAGTTTATATGGGCCCCATAGTTAATGGCTGAATCACAGTTATAATACCAATAACAAAAAAATGATAGCAATCCAATTGTGGGTTTTATGTTGCTCTATTTGAGGATGCCTTTGAGGTCATCTTCTTTATTAGTAATTTAATTATGGTACATCTTCTTTGTTAGTATTAGTCTCTTTGTTGGATTGCTTTAAGAATTTGGTGTTGAATCCAATTTCCATTTTTTTCCCTTGTTTTTTTTTTAATTATATATTTAGAAATAGTTATCTTATCCAGACTTCTGAATTTTTGCTAAACTCTGGACCTTAGCTCTAAACTGTTGAATGTATCCATAGGTTGAGAGCTCAGTTTTAAAAGAATAAAATTGTGACTGACAGCAGCGCATCAATTGTTGCTGATTTCGTGTAATCCGGCAATGAATAGCCCATGAATTATGCACATACAGACCACAGAGTCACACACACATTGCTTTACGTTATTGAATGGCTCATGTACAGCTGATTGTATGGCTAATCTCCCATGAATACAATATTCATAGTCCTTGGATGGTAACCGACTATCACTGCAGATATATTCATATATGCCTACAACATTTGATTATGTGTGTTGTGCAAAAATAACAACACTGACTCGAATCGTCTAATGTATCAATATGTCCTCCAGCCACCAACTATATCACCACTCGGACCCGCTTACAATAATTTCCAAGTTGACTCATTTAAACTGATGGAACTCCTTGGACCCGAGAAGGTTGATCCTGCTGATGTAAAGCTGATTAAGGACAAGCTTTTTGGCTATTCTACCTTTTGGGTGACCAAAGAGGAGCCGTTTGGAGACCTTGGCGAGGGCATTCTCTTCCTCGGGAATTTGAGGGGAAAGAGAGAAGAGGTGTTTGCCAAATTCCAGAGTCTGCTGGCTGAGGTCACGGGTAATAAGTACAACCTTTTTATGGTGGAGGAACCCAATTCAGAAGATCCAGATCCACGTGGTGGGCCACGTGTTAGCTTTGGTTTGCTGCGGAAAGAGGTCTCAGAACCAGGGCCGACAACACTTTGGCAATATGTAATTGCTTTCTTGTTATTCCTTCTAACAATTGGATCATCTGTGGAGTTAGGAATTGCATCTCAGGTATGCCAATGCACTTCCTTCTTTTGAATGTGTATTTCTTGAATGGTTTGTCAACAATTGGTTTTGTTCTCATTTTTAAAGTACTACCTACTTTCATGCATTTTATTAAACAGATAAATAGACTTCCACCAGAGGTGGTAAAATACTTCACAGATCCAAATGCCATTGAACCACCAGATATGGAGCTTCTATTCCCATTTGTGGAGTCGGCTTTGCCCCTAGCATATGGTGTACTAGGGGTTTTGCTATTTCATGTAAGTGAGATCTCTTGCTGTTTGTTGGTTTTGGTTCACATTTAAAAGTATTATTGCATGGTTTATATATTGGATACTGCACTATGCTCTTGAGTCAAGTCTTTCTTTTCTGTTTTCATAATTATTTTTTTTGTTATAGATCATAGTTGTCCATTTAGTAGTATATTTAAGGCTGCCTGTCATGCCCATGACTAAGATAGTAGAAATCTGATTAAATGTAATAGTGCATTACATTGTTACTTATGATGTGAGATGTCTGTTAATTATCCACTTTGTTACTGTTTTTTGCTACTGTTGGCTCTTGAACTGTCTATATTTTCCCAAAATAAGCACATCAAACCTTACATTGATAGAAGTTCAGATATGAAACATTCAAATTAATGGATTCTGACTCTATAAATCTGCTTCTTGTTGCTTATATATGTACACATTTTATTGAAAATATAGGAGAGGAATATGTAAGTTGGAAAATGTGTTAATTATGACTCCTCTATACCAAAAGCTCCAATTTAGACATTTTTTATTTTTTTTTTGGCCATAGACTTAATTCATATTTTCCTGTCTTTCTCTACTTTTCTACTACTTGCAGTTCTAAGTGAAATAAAATATCATAACTTGTATATCTTGTGAGTGAAAATGCCACAATAAGCATAAGTTATTCATTTGTTATCTTTTTATGTTTTAGATATACTCCTATTTTAACCTTTGTCCAAATGGTGTTTCAGTTTTTGGCTAATGAGTCCATATTCTATATTACTGTAATTTCCTATTTAAACTTTATGTTTTGACTGTATTTTAATAAGATTTTGATGGAGTCAATCAAATGCAGGAAGTTGGGCATTTACTGACTGCTTTCCCAAAGAAAGTAAAACTTAGCATTCCTTACTTCATTCCTAATATTACTCTTGGCAGCTTTGGTGCAATCACTCAGGTACCTCTAATTGCCCATGTATAGCTTTCGAAACATGTAAATGTTAAGTGGCCGAACTTGTGTTTAATATTTTGTATATAATCTGAGTAGGAATGATTTCCATGAATTTGCAGTGTTGGTTTAAGTGATTTGGTGTGCTTGATAATTTGGTTAAGAAATGCAAAGAATAATACGAAGATATGTAATGTACTAGTTAGGGAATCATTTATCATTAAGAAACCTTATATTGGTGGTATAGGTTTCAGGCTTTCAGCAGGTTATTTTTTTATAAATTGATTACTGAACATAGTGCAAAAGATATATAGTTTTTATTCTAGTTGATAGTCATCCACTTAAACAAATCAGAAACGTTGTTTTTTTATAATAATAAAAAAAAAAAACAACTCAGAGACGGAAATTCTAGGAGCCTTAACAGGGTAATTTTACCTTATCCAACAAGACATTGCATAAATTTGCATCTGGGAGATTTTATTTATATTTGGTTCTTTTTTTCTTTTGATTTTTCAGAATAAACTTCTTGTTAGAAAATTATGATATGGTAACATCTAGATTAAAGGGTAATTTATATTAGTCAAGATAAGTTTAACGCAACCGTAATCAAATAGACAAACACACACACACACACACAGACACAGTCAAAAATACATTCACAATGTACAGTTGTACATATTTATTTTTCACTCAAGAAAATAGTATTTAGATCACCCTTTTGTTTTTAGATTCTTGATAATTTAGAGTTAATTACACTTACACCCCCTGCGGTTTATCGTCTTTTCACATACACCTCCTGGGGTTTCAAAAATTACGCATACACCCCCTAAGGTTTTAAAACTATTGCATATAATCCCCTACAAGAGAAAAAAATAAATAAACAAAAAAGAAAATATTTGTATTGAGGTTGGACCTTACACCTTGAGTAATCTTATTAGGCCATTTAACCCTTTAGCATGCCTTTTTGCATAATTCCTCATCATTTTTTGTCTCACTATAGGGGGTTATATGCAACAGTTTTGAAACTTCAGGGGGTGTATGTGTAATTGTTGAAACCCCAGGGGGTACGTGAAAAGACGATAAACCTCAGGGGGTGTAAGTGTAATTAACTCCATAATTTATTATAAGATTTGACCTTTACTTCAATTTTTGGTAGGGATATTTTGTGAAATAACTCCTTTTAATACTGGATTTACTTGTTTGATTCTCAGCTCCAAAACTAATCTTTTTTTACTCCTTTGACACTTTTGGGACCAAAATACCCTTTTAGTCGCCAAGTCTGTCGCCATGTCGACCATATGGCAATGACCGAGTGACCATATGTCGACCAAAAAATCGACTACTCAAACATTTGAATCTAAATCAATGAAGATGCAATAAATAATTTCTCAATAAAACCCAATACCCATATATTATCCATTTATCATTTTCATAATGAGTTTATAAAAATAGAAAAATTAGATATGGGTTTTCATAATGATTTCATAAAGCCATTTATATTTCACCACTCCTCCCCCTCTTCTTCGTTCTCCAGTATTCTTTTGGACGATATCCACTTCTCTATCAAAACCCAAATATTTTGACAGGACTTCAATTGACAAAAAGAAACCCATTTCTTCAACTTGTTGGCTCTTGGCTGTTAGATCGTGCGTCTAGGTGTGGCCTTGTGGTCGAAATCCACTTCTCTATAAAATTCCAAATATCCACTCAGGTTGTTTGGCTAGGTTTATAAGATTCGTTTTTTTTTTTTCCTTTCTTTCCTTTCTACTCAGATCTGGATGTGTCGCTGGACAATCAAATTTTTGTTTTTGCCATATTTGGGTTTGTTATTCTGGGTTTTCTGTGTCGCTGGAGAAGAAGAGGGAGGAGGTGAGGGTGGGAGATTAATGGAGAGGTTAACAGTGAAAATTAGGTTGACACAATGGCTTTCACAATATATTTATATGAAGGATAGTTTAGATATTCCACATGCCAAAATGGTCAAAAAAGTTTAATTTTGGAGTGGAGGGTTAAAAAAGTTATAACGGAATTAAAAGGGGTTATTTCACAAAATTTCCCTTTCTGTTATTTAGGCAACCAAGGTTGAGGTCTTTGCTAGTTCACCTGACATAGGCTAGATGTCACAGAAATGCTATGCACTTCTTCCACCCCAACCCAGACATGGAGTTTCACATTTTAATTTAAACCAAAATAGTTGGTTTTATTAAGCTTCTGTTTCGAGTCATTAGTTTGTGGATACCTTTGCCTGAAATAGGATATCTGTGCACCTAGACCCATTATTCTTATCATCCTCTAAAAGTTATGTCTTTCTTGTTTGTACTTAATTATGACCTTGAGAATTTCTGCTCATCAGTCACTGGTTTTGTAGTTTAAATCAATTCTTCCTGACCGGAGCACAAAAGTCGACATATCACTGGCGGGCCCATTCGCCGGTGCTGCATTGTCATTGTCAATGTTTGCTGTAGGCCTGCTGCTCTCATCTAATCCCAATGCCACAGGAGAGTTGGTGCAGGTTCCAAGCATGCTGTTTCAAGGTTCTTTGCTTCTTGGACTCATCAGTAGAGCTACGCTTGGTTATGCGTATGTCCTTCCTTTGCTTCTGTAACGTTATTGAACCAAAATTATTGTTTGTATTTGAGCTAAGAAGGCATTTATAGATGCAATGACTACATGAAGTTCAGTAAAAGACTATTTTTTCACATCTAGGCTTCATTTATTTCTTTTAATTTCATTTCATTTCTCTTTATGATATTCATAGTTGACATGGTACCATAATAAACATGCAGATCAATGCATGCTGCGACGGTTCCAATTCATCCTCTCATGATTGCTGGATGGTAATGTACTATTTCTGGACTATGTTAATAGCTTTATTGCGATGTGTAACATGCTTGTGACTCGAGTTTAACATTGCAGGTGTGGGTTGACGACAACAGCTTTTAATATGCTTCCAGTGGGGTGTCTTGATGGTGGAAGAGCTGTGCAGGTAAACTTTCCTTCCTTTTGCTTTGAACTGGTAAAATTACACCTTTAAGGCTAGAGAAATCAAGATATACAATAGAGCTTGAATGAAATCTTAATTTGCAAAGTTGTGCAGTGAATTTTTTCCCATTTTTATTATGATGAGTTCACAAAATATATATTTCATTTATTTATTAAAGTAGCATAAGGTAGACTTTCTACGGTGATGGTATCTCTTTTGGTAAATGGTTTCTGGTGTGGATTGCCTTTTTTAAAGAAGTTTTTCCCAGAGATCTACCTTATTGCTTCTGGTAGGGATGTTCAGTGGCTGATTATATAAATTGGCCAAATAGGTGGCTGTGATGAATTCAACTTCCAATAGTGGTGCATAATTAGGAGCTGTAATTGGTGGTCCCATTTATATATATATATATATATTATATTATGTGAAAGTCAGACCAGATGAGAATAATAGCATGACCTGGCTTCCTGACAGAGGTGGTAATTTTGTTGTTAAGTCTTAATATCAGGCTTTAAGAGGTGGGAGGATTAACACTTATCCTATCAAGAGCAGTTGGAAATCCCCACAAAGGTGGCAGTGTTTGGGTGGGAAGCTGCCTGCTATAGCAAAATTCTCACAATGGATGATTTTGTGGAAACACTTTAGGTGTACTTTAGATTGGAGTTGTCTGTGCAAATCCAGTGGTGAGATAGTGGATCATCTTTTCCTTCTTAGTTCAGTTGCAAGAGATGTATGCAAGTTTTTTATTCACCAACAGAAGTTAGTTCGGTGATGCCTCATTCTCTGGTGGTTTTGCTTACGTATTGGAGGGACTATTTTGCTGAATACTAGTATAGTGTACTTTGGAATATGATTTCCTTCTGCATCCTATGTTTTTATGAAGGGAGAGAAATGCAGGGATGTCTGAAGGGTTAGAAAGTTCTTTATCCAAATTTGGGCTTCAACAAACCTTATGGTGTGTGTGTTGATGTCGTATTATAAATGAAATAAAGAGACATTTTAACTAGCATATGAGAGTACCTTTGAGCCTTTTTGGACATCCTTCTTTGATATACATATCACCACAAGGTAGTATTTGTTTCACGGTTTTGGCACTTTGGAACGGGTACAAGATTCCTTTTTCATTTTGGGCAAGTGTAAATTGTTTTGGGTTTTCTTCTTCTCAAGGGTTTTGGGAACCTAAAAAGTGGGGTTTTGCATTCTCAAAAGACGAGGTGGGTTCCCATTACCATTCTTTGGTCATAACTTTATCATAAATCATGACAACCAGATCCTTACATTTATGGTTACACACAAATAAAATAAAATTCCCTTGGTATCCTGACAAAAATTATTTTCATTCCCAGCATTTCCTAACACTGGGAATGATGGATTTCATGGGTTTCTACAAACCCCATTCCAAGGAACAGATATGGGATTCCTAGAATCCGACTCCGCGAAACAACAGCTACCCAAAAAGTATAAGTTGGTGGAATCAACATTTGATGTATGCAATATCTGGAGATCCCCAAGGCTTGATTTCATCATAACAGTTTTATCTATATCAAGTGGATGGATGGTCCCCTTGTGTTTTGCTTATAAAAGAGTATATATATATATATATTCATATCCTCAGGTGCCAATCTTGATATAGTTTTTCGAGGGCCTCTTTCTCTGTCTCTCTCAATGTTTGATCAGAAATCTGCACGAGTTATAATAGCAAGTAGTTATTCTCTTCTCTTTCTTACAAAGTTTTTTCTTGAGTTGTTATATATGTAAAACTGCCTAGTCTGCCAAATACAAGGATTGACTGGTGTTAATTTTTCCGACTAATGTTCAAATTGAAATTTTAAAAACTTTCTTGAGTTACCTGTTTCTATATGTTTATTGACATTGACGGAATTTTGTATGATCAATCCATAATAACTAGTAGTTTTTTTTTCTTCTCTCGGTTAGAAATTTTTTTAAGTTGTCCTACAAACTCACTCCTTCTGGTATAACTCCCCATGATCCATGGAATATCCGGTGTTTATTAAATTAGACTTTCAAAAACTATCTTGAGCATAAAACCTTATGTACTTTTTAATTATGCACTTTTTAATGTATGGCATGTATGGAAACTTAATGACATATACTTGCAGGGTGCTTTTGGGAAAAATGCGCTAATTGCATTTGGTTTGACAACATACACGTTGCTTGGATTGGGAGTGGTATGTCAACTTTTACAACTTAAACATTACATGTTAATCTTTGCTTCCAACATTGGGTTTTATAATCATCATGGTTCTTCCATTGTTGCCTCTCTACACCTGTCCAACATTCACTGCCTCTGCTTTACTCCTAACACATAGTAAAAGCATTTATTTGTTCCAATTTTAGTTAAATTTGATTCCTTTCTTTTCTCCTTCCTTTCAGCTCGGTGGACCTTTGTCACTTCCCTGGGGACTCTACGTGCTCATATGCCAGGTTTGCAAATCTAAATTTATATATTGTGGTTTTCATGTTTCTTTTTTTTTTGGGTCAATGGTTTTCATGCTTCAACAATCCTCAATCTCATGATATTATTTTGACTATATATGCTCAGAGGACGCCCGAGAAACCTTGCCTAAATGATGTAACAGAGGTTGGGACATGGAGGAAAACAGTTGTTACAGTGGCTATTTTCCTTGTTGTACTTACACTTCTTCCTGTATGGGATGAGCTTGCAGAGGAGCTAGGTATAGGTCTTGTAACCACATTTTGATGTATCATACATGAAAGCCAATTTTTGCTTGATTCATTCTGCCAATTTTTGAAAGCCTATGGAGTTTGTGATATTCAGATATGCATTCAAGTATCAACCTAGTAAATGCCATTTTTTGAAGACTTCATGAGCATGTATCTTTATAAGATACACAAATATTTATATTTGACAGATATAATTATACAAAATAGTTTTAATGTTCTTTTTCAATATATATGTATTGTATACATGAAACAAAGAGAAAATAATTAAACATATAGTTGAAGATCAAATAAATTGGAAAATATATAATATTAATATAAATTCGGAATTATCAAATTGGAATGTCTTAGGAATTTTTCTGCTTCTTTCTCTTCTATTGGAATTTTTTTATTATTTGTTGGGTGTTATTTAATATTTCACTAAATAGCCTATTTTGAGGTGGGGTTGGAATGACTTTTTAACCTAGCAGGGTAATTTCTTGCATTTATAACCTTTTTTTTTACACACATACCTCTTACCAAACCGGACCAAACTGGTTAAAATTTTTTGAGTGGTTTGGTTTAGATCAGTTTACTTTGTGACAAACCGGACTGAACCAAACCGTTAAAATTTATTGGTTTGGTTTTCGGTTTTGATACATATTGACATATTGTCATATTGATATTATGGCATGCTTCATTGTTTTGTTAATGTAGAGTGTGCATTTGAATGCTTTAGTGAACTTATTTTAAATTAATAATTAATTAGTTAATACTATTTGAATTTAAGGCTTTTTTTGTAAACAAACCGCTTAACTAAACCGGACCAAACTGGTTATGAGAGGTTTGGTTTAGTTTGGTTTACAAATTATTTTTATGACAAACTAGACCAAAACAAACATTTACAGTTTATTGGTTTGGTTTCCGGTTTTGATACATATTGTCATATTGATATTATTGCATGTTTCATTGTTTTGTTAGCGTACATTGTGCATTTAAATGCTTTAGTGAAGTTATTTCAAATTCAATAATTAATTAGTTGTATTAGTACTAGTTAAATTTAAAGTTTTTTTTTTTTTACATACAAACCTCTTAACCAAACTAGTCATGAGTGGTTTGGTTTGAATCGGTTTACTTTGTGACAAACCGGACCAAACCAAATTGTTAAATTATATTGGTTTGGTTGCCGGTTTTGATACATATTGTCATATTGATATTATGACATGTTTCATTGTTTTGTTAGTGTAGAGGGTGCATTTGAATGCTTTAGTGAAGTAATTCAAATTAATAATTAAGAGGAAATTACAAATTTAGTTCAGTTATTTTATACCTAGTTCAATTTTGGTTCGCAATCTTTTTTAAGTTCTGTTTTGGTCTACTAATTGTTCCATTTGTTCAATAAAGGTCTAGATTTGTTTTCTCAAATTTGGCATGTCTTTTACCCTATCAAATCTCACTCAAATTTAGTAAACATATACTTGTTTTAAAGCTATGCATGTCTTCTTTACAACCATATAAAGATCATTCAAATTGGAGTTCTAAAACTCAAGATAATTGACCCCAAAGTAGAGTACCCGAAACTGCCAATTTTTCAAACTTCACTCAATCTCAATTCTCTTAGATTCTAATACTCCAAATTGTTTCTATGACTAAGAAATGATGAAATATAACTTATACTTCAATTATAATTGAAGAAAACACAACCCAAAGGATTTAAAGTCACAAATCTGGACTTTGATTGAACAAGTGAAACAATTAGTGGACCAAAACAGAACTTAAAAAAGATCGTGGACCAAAATTGAACTAGGTATAAAATAAGTTGACCAAATCTGTAATTTCTTCTAATAATTAATTAGTTAGTACAAGTTGAATTTAAAGTTTTTTTTTTTTACACACAAACTGCTTAACCAAACCGGTTATGAGGTGGTTTGGTTTGGTTCGGTTTACAAATTATTTTTGTGACAAACCAGACTGAACCAAACTGTTAAAGTTTATTGGTTTGGTTTCCAGTTTTGATACATGTTGTCATATTGATATTATTGCATGTTTCATTGTTTGGTTAGTGTAGATTGTTCATTTAAATGCTTTTGTGAAGTTATTTCAAATTTAATAATTAATTAGTTTTATTAGTAATACTTGAATTTAAAGTTTTTTTTTTTTTTTCACACAAATCGCTTAACCATATCGGTTATTAGTGGTTTAGTTTGGTTCAATTTGCAAATTATTTTTGTCACAAATCTGTCTGAACCAAACCTTTAACGTTTATTTGTTTGGTTTTTGGTTTTTATACATTTTGTCATATTGATATTATTGCATGTTTAATTGTTTTTTTAGTGTAAATTGTATATTTGAATGCTTTTGTAAAGTTATTTAAAATTCAATAATTAATTTGTTTTATTAGTATTAGTTGGTTTAATTTGTTTTTTTACACACAAATTGTTTAACCAAACTAGACTAAATCGGTTATGAGTGGTTTGGTTTACAAATTATTTTTGTGACAAATCAGACATAACCAATCCGTTAAAGTTTATTGGTTTGGTTTCTGGTTTGATGTCCAAACCGGACCTAAACCTCAATCATCAAAACCTAGAAGATCTCAACCTTGCGGTCTCAACCTCGTGATGTCAAAACCATAGCTCGACTTGGCTTTTGACATTGATGAATATGAAATTGAGGGTTTGCAACAATGAGAGAGAGAGAGAGAGAGAGAGAGAGAGAGAGAGAGAGAGAGAGAGAGAGAGAGAGAGAGAGAGAGAGCGCTAATTGTGGAAACAAAAAGATAATAAATGGAAAGTAACAAACGCTAGAAGCCCATCCCAAAATCCCAAACGGGCAAAAGAGGGTCAAAAATGAAATTAAAAATTTTAAAAAGCCAAAATTGGATTAACTTATTTTGACTTGGGGGTTTGGGAAAGATCTAAGTGTAAATAGGGGATTATGAATTAAGTGTCATTTAGGGTGAGGGTTTTGAATTAACTTGACTCAAAATTGGGGGTTTATAATTATCTACTACAAATTTTTCAAATTTTATTTTTGGAGTTGGGTGTAAAGAGTGTGCATGTACTTTAGCTAGTAGACCAAAATGAGAAAGAAACTTAACCTATAGTTCACTCGACCTAAAACTTTCCTCCCAGGACAAAATTAGTGGCTAGGGCTCAACAATACTTTATTGAGTGTTCAGTAGCTTCAGATATGCAAAATAAAAGTTTAGGTATGCAATTAGGACAAATGAAAGTTCGAGTACTAAATTGATACACACCTCAAAGTTCAGGTACCAAATTCGAAAAGGGTTATTTTCTATATATATATTTTGGTTAATTAGGTTTTCATTATTTTTTTTTTTTGGTCAATGGAATTGTTGAAAGAGTGCTTATATTCTCACTTCTTGTCCTATTTCCCCACCCACTTTATTTTTATACCTACCATTAAATTTGAAAAAAAAAATATATAAAAACAGTCTTCCTACCTCCCATTATTCCTATAATAAACTTTGATATACCAATTCAAACACTCACCTACTAAACACTCTTCCCACCCCCCTTAACTATCATCTCACTCACTCATCTTTTTCCATAATTCTTTTCTTCTATAAACCCTAATCCTACTTTGTCACCAAAACTTAAAATCGATGATACTATTTATTTGATGCTCATACATGTATTAAAATATATGATTATTCTATACTCTAAACCCTTATTATTTATTTATAGTTTAAGATAAAGAATCCATTTTATTTTAATGTACGTTGTTGATACCTATATCGATTGAGTAGAACTACGCGACGTAGAAATGAAAACGACGAGTCTTGGGATTGTTGTTTGCCTAGACATGGGCTAAAGAAAAATGCCCAAGAGATTAGAAACGCGTCCATAGGCCTGAAAAGGGCTAGGGGATGAGACAAGGCCTAAACATAGGGTCGAGACCTAAGGAACCAAGGCCCAATTGTAGGCTTGGAGACCAATGGGCCAAGACCGGTGAGGCTTGGTGACCAAGAGAAGCAAGGCTAGAGTAGCCTTGACTTAGACACGGGTTAGTAGCCTGTGAAAGATCGTGGGTTAACTTCCATGGATATGAGCGCTCAATATTATAAAGGTGCAAGGCCTCTTAGGGCCTTGGTGCATTGAACGTGCAAGGCTAAGATGAGCTTAGCCTTGACATTAATGGAAGGCACAAGCCTGATGATATAGGCTTAGGGCTTCGTTGTAGGGGAGTCTTAGAGGCCTACACCCATGGGCACGCCTTGGAGAGGGGGACGCTCTGGAGATGGCTCAGTATCGGTATTGGCCCATGATTACACTTGGGACTTATGCATGAGGTCCCAAGTAGTAAGGTCTATAAGTGACTAGGTTGGAGTGATAGGCTTCTTGGCTAGAAGACCCAGCTTGCGTGAGAGTTAGCCTAGGAGAAGGCGTGTTCTACTTGAACAAAAATTCACGGCCTATCTAAGCTAAGACTTAGGCAGCAAGTTATCAAGAACCCTAATTGGACAAGGACTAGGAGACCCTCGACCATAATCACTATAAATAGGGCATTCTAGCCCTCAGGTATGACATGCAACCCTAGCTCTTTAAACTACTCTGAAAATGTGTAATTATTGACTTGAGCGTTAGAAGGTCCTTGACCGGTACCACACCAGTGCCTCTTTACGCTTAGTGTTCTTTGTTCTAGTATGCATGGTAGAAAGAGAGCGATTTAATCTTAGGGATTTAATTTGGAATTTAGGAATGAATTATAGGATGAGTATAAGATTTTTTTTCTTCTATTTGTAAAAAGATAGGTGGGTGGAATGATAGTTAAGGAGGGTGAGAAGAATGTTTAGTAGGTGGGTGTTTGAGTTGATGTTCAAATGGTATTATAGGAATAATGGGATGTGAGAAGAATGTTTTTATATTTTTTTTCAAATTTAAAGGTGGGTGTAAAAATAAGATGAGTGAGAAAATAGGACAAGGGGGTGAAATATAAGCACTCTTGTTGAAAATAGGACAAGGGGGTAAAAATAAGGTTTAACAATTTTGGACTGATATAGGGCTTGTTTGACACTGCTTCTAGGAGGGCCAAAAGCGCTTTTAAAATAATAAAAGCACTTATTAATTACTATAAGTGCTGGAATTTTACTTTCTTATTTGTTACTCTCATTTTAGGGATTTTTTCTCATAGGAAACTTGGCCTGGGGGATTACATGCAGCAAGTTAATTACATAACTTCCAAAGAACATTACAAGTAAGTTCCTACATCCTGCTTTATATACACCTACAAATGAAACTTATTTTCTTTATAAATTCCAATAAAACATTTTATCTTGGGAAAGCTTCACTGGATCTAGATAAGAACAAACATTGCAATTTGGTGACTTCTTTGAAACATTGCAATTTTATCTCGTCTTATCTTGTGTGCATATGTTGGTGACTTCTTTGAAATTTTTCTTCATTTGTTTTTCTTGCTAAATAGAAATGTCTAAGAATATAGTTAAGCCATCACAAGATGAATCTATGGAAGAAAATGAGAAACATGGAAAGGCACATTGGGATGATGCTGCTGTTGATGCATTTGTCAAAATTTGTGTTGATGAGACATTAGCTGGAAATCGCAAATGTGGTCATTTTAGTAAGCTTGGATGGAAAAATGTTATTAAAAAATTTAATGATCTTACTCAAAGGACCTACACCTTTAAACAACTCAAGAACAAATGGACTGCTCTCAAGAAAGAATGGCAAATATGGATATCTTTGGTTGGAAAAGAGACTGGCTTAGGGTGGGATCATGCGAAGCAAACTATCAAGGCTACTGACGAATGGTGGGACAAAAAATTAAAGGTGAATTTGTTATCTTTGTTACAACTAAATTAGTTCTTAAACCAAATACTTAATTTATGGGAGGGAGATGAATGACGAACGCGAGAGGATTGCAAATCATCTTATGTCGGGTTGATACTAGTGATAAATTTCATTGTCATTAGAAAATTCATTTTCTTTCAACAATCGTTTTACAATTTGATTTGTTATAATTTTTAACGTATTATCTTTTATTTTTATTTTAGAAATCTTAAATTTTTATTTAATATATTTTCATTCAATTTTTTTTATTTATGATGATAAATAATTTAAAAAATAAAATAAAAGCACTTTTTCTTTAGGCAACCAAACGTCAACAAAAACACTTTTGTACAGTATAAAAGCACTTCTATGTTAATAGCCAAACGACAAACTGCTTATGTATATGCTACCAGTAAGAAGTGCTATTGGCAAAAGCGCTACAACACAAAAGCGCTTCCTAAGAAGCAGTGCCAAACGGACCCATAGTGATGTTTGGTAAGATGCTTTAAAAACAGTATTTCTAGACTTTTTTTTTTTTTTTTCAATTCTCTATGTCATTAGTTTAATTTCCTCTTCTTTTGTTTGTTTGTTCATATTCCTCAATTAGCAGTTTCCTCAATTTTAAAAGGGTTAAATTTAAAATAGGAAGTGGCCAAAAAAATAAGGGTTAAAATAGGAAAATGGATATATTAAAATTTATATAAAATAAAGAAATATACATATATATATATATATATAGAAAAACTGAAAAAGGGAGTATGGTTAAACATTCAAAAACTCCGAAACCTTGCAGGCCAATTCTCAACCTGAATGCAGTGCCCTCCACATGGTTTTGTCAAGCTAAATGTCAATGGCATAGTCAATACACAAACTGGTATTCGGGGTTTTGGCATGCTGATCTGAAATGTAGAAGATTTGCTCATGATGGCTGCTTCAAAGGCCATCCATCGACACTTGTCCCCAACTCCCCACTAGCAACAAAGTTATATGCTGCCATTTGCAGTCTATGTATGCATTTATAATATAGGCTTTTTTGCACTTGTACTTGAGATGGATGCTTTCTGCATCTTTTCAACTCTTTAGACTCCAGAACCTTCTTGGTCTGCTGATGGGACTCTAATAGAAAATTCAAAGAACTTAGTTGTAACTTTCACAATTTCTGTTGTCATTATGTGGGTAGATCATGTAATTAGACAGCGCACCAATTAGCTTGGAGTGTGCTTATGTTTCCTGATTTTCAGGAGTCGGTCGAGGATGGCCCTACCTGGTTATCAGATGTACTGTACTCTGATATCATCTACACAAAGTACATTCATTCTAAAAAAAGAGAGGACAAAATAGTAAAACATTAAATTAAAAAAAGGAAACAAAGATAAAAATAACAAGAGAACCCAATTCCAACAATCAAATAAGAACTCCAACATTGTAAATAGAGAAATGATATCTACTTTCTCCTCCGACTTTTTCTTTTATTATTTTCATTTCGCAATATAGTCTTATTGTGTTTGTTGACGTTGTGGTCATGCTTCTTTCTTCTAAGACTGGTATTTATAGTGGGGGCTGGTTTAATAACCTAGAATTTCTCTTTTGGGATTGTTGACACATATATGTACGCTTGAATTCGAGTTAGGCTAGTGCGGTTGAGTCCATTTCCTTCTTGGGTCGTGGGTTTTGGGCTTTGCTAATTATTTTTCTTTTTCTCTATCCATGCCACGTGGCCGACCCAATTTGTGGAGGTCCAAACAAAAAATAAATAAATAATTGGTAGGCTATATGAGTGAAAAGAGATGGAGGAGAAATGAAGCAAGCCCATATTCAACAAGTGAGCTTCATGCTTGATCATTTCCTTGTTTTTCTTCTTTTGCAATGGGTTATTGAATTGGTATTTATTTGCAATGAGTCAATGCGCAGGACGGATCCACCAAGGGACAAGGGTGGTCACTTGACCACTCGCCCGCCTTGCCAAGCTCGCCGGGTTGACCCTCCTCCCCTGGAATGACAACCTGCAAGCACACCCACAACCTGTTCGAAGAAATGAGTGAATGGTTGTGAGACATTCTTCACCTTTTTTTTTTTTTTAGTTTGACCCAAAACGACGTCGTTTTGGTCGGATCTAAGAATTTTTTTAAAAATCTGAGTAAATAAACAAACAGGAGCTCGATGAGTGTTCACCATTTATCCCCAATTCACATTTTCTCAAACCCAAACCCCTTACCCAGCCCCATCTACAGCCGCCCCACCCGCTTGCAAGTCGCCGCCGGCAATCCTCTACTTACCTGCGACCAGCCCTCACATTTACACTATCACCCCCAGGATAAAATTCTTGGATCCATCACTGTCAATGTGTGTTCCTGAAAATGGAATCTATATTTCATACTTACAATCTCCAACAACAAGGTTTGATAACTGCAGTCAGACAAAAAAAAAAGTTTGATATATAACTACCTCTAGTGGCTTAGTGGGGATTAAAATACATGATATTTTTCTTTGATGACTGCTATTAGAGCACCCTTCCTCTTCTTACTACACACCCTTTATTCACTATACACCCATATAACTTTTTATTTTCGTAATCTCTCATTACACACTCCCAACATTCCCAAACATCCATGCTTGAATAAAAAAAAAAAAAAAAAAAAACAAGACCCACTTAACCCGTTTTCTCCGCCGACCCAAAATTGTCATTTTGGATGGTCAATGGCGTTGGAACCACCTCCTCCTCTTCTCTATCCCTATGGTATTTTTTTATCGAGTTATATATTTACACTTACACATTCTGAGGTTTATCGTTTTTTCACATACACTCCTAGGGTTTTACAAAAATTACGCATACACCCTCTGAGGTTTCAAAACTGTTGCACATAACCCCTTTCTCCTTAATGCATTGACTCCTCCACTCACTCTTCCTCTTCCCCTTGAAACGTTCACACCACCTCTTTGTACACCTCCAACATTCTTATTTGGACACCTCCTCTTATTATGGCCTAATGTTTTCTCTTGCAGGGGGTTATGTGCAACAATTTTGAAACCTTAGGGGGTGTATGTGTAATTTTTAAAACCTCAAGGGGTGTATATGAAAAAATGATAAACCTCAGGGGGTATAAGTATAAATAAATTTTTTTTTTATCCAATTAATAACCCATAACGAGGCTACAACGTAGAACGGGCCTGAAGCCCTTTTCCCATGATATGCCTATTTCGAAAACATCGCGACGTCGAACCTCCCACAAACGCTTCCCCTCGGTGAGCTGATGAACTTGGTGTCACTCCCTTGCTACGATGATTACTTTTGTCGTTGTTTTGAAACCCTAAAGTCGAAGACTCCTCCACTGGCAATCTACATTTTATGGCAGTGTCATGGCTTCCCATTACCAACAAAAGCTTCCATCCAACCATTGTAGACGGTGGTTTGAAGCTCAAAAGTCTGTCTTCTCATCATTTATTTTTTTGTGATTCTTGAGGGGGTGCAAATAGAGAGAGGAGGAAGGAAAAGAAAGAGAAAGAGAAAGAGAAAGAGAGAGAGAGGGAAGAGAAGAAGCCCCAAAGACAGATCGTCGGCAATAAGGGCGATGGGAAGGTGCAAGAGGCTGGCAAGGTCTGGTTCCATTTTTTTTTTGTGTCGATATGATATTTTCACAAATTAGATGATGGACAAAAAAAGAAAAATGGAACTAGACCTTGCTTCTTGCCACCCATCATCGCCCTCGTCTCTAGCAGTCGGACCTCATGTTGCCTGCGCATCTCCTCCTTCCTCTCTCTCTCTCTTACCATCTCTCTTTCTCTTTCTCTATCTCTCCCTTTCCTCCTTCCTCTCTCTATATATTCGCACCCTCTCGCTTTTACCATCTCTCTTTCTCTTTCTCTATCTCTCATTTTCCTCCTTCCTCTCTCTATATATTCGTTCCATCTCTCTTTTACCATCTCTTTCTCTTCTCTATCTCTCCCTTTCCTCCTTCCTCTCTCTATATATTCGTCGTGGGTGATTAGTTGGACAAACGGATACTAGAGGGAGAGAGAGGAGGAGGAGGCGGTTCCAATGCCACTGGCCTCACCAAGAATGTCAATTTTGGGCAAGTCGAGTCGACGGAGCGAATGGGTCTTGGTTTTGTTTTTTCTTGGGTAGGTAAGGATATTTGGGATTGTTGGGGGGCATTTATTAAGATAGGCTTAATTATCGATTTACCACCCAAAACTGTAACTTATTCCCACTTTACCACCTGAAAGTTTTTTTGTCCCAGATTACCACCTGTAACTTACATCCATGTCCCATTTTACCTTGTTCCGTCAACAATTCCGTTAATGCTGACGATCTGGCCGTTAATGCTGACGTGGCGCGCTAGATGTGTGCCACGTGTCACATTTTTTTATTTTTTTATTTTTCGTATTTTTTTATTTTTATAAACTTTGAAAATTAATTAAAAATAGCTCCGAACTTAAAAAAATACACGAAAAATTCCTACAGACTCCTCTTGACTAGCACTAATTTACTATAAGGTTAAATTACCAATTTGCCCTCTAAAAATTTTCAAAAAAATTAGAAAGTCCAAATTTATTTCTAAAAAATTAAAATAAATTTTCCTCTATTAAATAAATTCTAGAATTTTCGTAAACTCTTGGACAAATTCTCAAAAATATTTTGAAAAATTACAAAAAGCTTGTTTTAGAGAATTATTTCGAGACTTTACAGAAATTTTAGAATTTTTCTAGAATTTATTTTATAGAGAATTTTATTTTTCTCTAAGACCGAGAGGTCTTTTTGGTAGCAAGTGTTCACGAGAAAGGTATTGTTAGTTTTTAGAAGACTAACGGTGCAGACCTCATATTTTTTGGAGTTTGGGAGATTATTCTATGAATTTTTAAAGAGTCTAGAGTATTTTAATTTTCTAGAAATAAATTTGGACTTTTCCAAATTTTTTGGAAATTTTTAGAGGGAAAATTGGCATTTTGACCCCATAGTAAATTAGTACTAGTTAAGACAAGTCGGTAGGAATTTTCCGTGTATTTTTCTAAGTTCGGAGCTATTTTTAATTAATTTTCAAAGTTTATAAAAATAGAAAAATAAAAAAAATAAAAAAATACAAAAAAGATGTGACACGTGGCGCACATCCAGCGCGCCACGTCAGCATTAACGAAATTGTTGACGGAACAAGGTAAAATGGGACACGGATGTAAGTTACAGGTGGTAATCTAGGACAAAAAAAGTTTCAGGTGGTAAAGTGGGAATGAGTTACAATTTTGGGTGGTAAATCGATAATTAAGCCTAGTAAGATATAATAAAAAGTTGTATGGGTGTGGAGTGACCAGTGAGAAGAGGAGAAGTGTTCAAGTAGGAAATAATAGTCATTGGTGTATGGTAAGATGAGCAAGTTATTGGATATAGATATAAGGGTTAAATACAAAAATGATCTTCGAATTTTACTGTAATTTTTAATTTGGTCTATTAATTATAAAAAGTGTCGAATTGGTCTATGAATTTTCCAAATTGTACAAAAGCAGTACAAATGTTAACTTCCATCTAAAAAATAAACGGAATTACTTATGTGCACAACATGTGACTGCATTTTCAAAAGTATTTCAGTTCATTCATCACATTTTGGCTTAATTTTTTACTTAATTTTTGATGAAAGTTAACGTTTGTACTACTTTGGTACAACTTGAGAAATTTATGAACGAAATTGACACTCTTTATAGTTAATAAATCAAATTGAAAATCACAGTACAATTTATGAACTATTTTTATATTTAACCCTTAATAAAATGTTCCGATAAAAAAAAAGGTATGAATAGAATCTCAAGGGTCAGGGTTAAAACCGTTGAATAGAAGAGAGCTCTCTCTGAACCAGGCAGCCACTACCCAAAGGATGCAGCAAACCCAGTCATCACCTGCATCCAAACGCAATCCCAGTCCTTTTCTCTTCCAATGCTTAGAGCTAGTCCTTCCATGGCTAACCCCACAAGAGCTCGCCATCATATCCCTCACCTGCAAAACCCTCCACAGACTCTCCAACTCCATCACTCTCCGCCGAGCCTCCGACGCCTCCCGAGCCTTCGAGACCCATCCCATCCCATTCCACAACTCACTCGACCAACACCCCTATGCCTACTTCATCTATACCCCGTCTCAAATTTCGTCTTCTTCACAATTCTCACTTCGCCAATCTTGGGGCTCCACTTGTTCTGCACACAAATCGGACTTGGTGGCTAGACTCGGCGTCGAAACGGTGCGTTTTGTGGACGAGAAGGGAGAGAGTGCGTCTGGGTGTGAATGTGAAACTTGTGGGGAAGAGGGGGATGGGGGTGATGGTGATGGGTGTCCTTGTTTTGAGCTTGGAGGCTTTAACGACGTCGTCGAGGAGTGTGGGCCGAGTTGTAGGTGTGGGTTGGATTGTGGGAATCGGTTGACTCAGAGAGGGATTGAGGTTAAGTTGAAGATTCGGAGGGACAGGAGAAAAGGGTGGGGTTTGTATGCCGACCAGTTCATTCCAAAGGGTCGGTTTGTGTGTGAGTATGCAGGTATTAATCACAACCTACATTTGGGAATTGGTTTTTGTTTTGAAAAATATATATGGGATTGTGTGTTATTTGTTTTAGTGTTCATGGTTTATAGCACTTTAGCACTCGTAAATTGTAATTGATTTCTAGTATGTTTCCTGGTGGTATGTGATTGGTGTTTTTTGTGTTTTCTGTCAGTATGGAATTGATTGTGACTAGTAGGCGGAAAAAATGTGACTTTGTTGACATAAAAGTCTTGACAGATGATGAAAAATGTGCTTGGATTTGGTGGGGAAGTCTTGATTTAGGTGCTATTATATTTTCTGTAGCTCAATAGATATGCACAACGTTATACACATCAAATGAGTCAAAATCAGAGACCTTATAAATCCTAAGGGCCTGCATGAGAAGTAAGAGGCTGAATTCTAAAACTGTTTTCCCATTTAGAGTCTGGTGGAAATTGATGGCTCACTGTTTTCGGGAATGGAATTTGTTTCTGTCAGTAGTAGAGGCTCTCTCTCTCTCTCTCTCTCTCTCTCTCTCTCTCTCTCTCTGTGCCTCTCTCCCCCTCTCTGTGTATCTCCTCTGCTGTGTAAGATGGATGATATTGATTTATTATAAGAAAAAAGGATTTATAATTAGGATGGCTGATGGAAAGATCAACTGATAATGGTTTAGATGGCATGAATACTGTTAATTTGTATGTTTAGACTCAAATAAGTGGAACACGCTGTACACAGTTATTCTGTTGTGTAGGGATTACCAATTGAAAGTCTGGTTAAAAAGTATCTTGTGCATGTATCATAGCAAGGCGAAGGGAGATTTCCTGTTTCATTGCAAAGGAGGTCCAATCTAGATGACAGTAAATCGCAAGAGACGCAGGATATTCATTTTCTAGAAAGTGAAAAGCTCAACTCTTAAGCCTGTCAAAAAGAACATAGACGTCCGTAGGTGCTGATACAGATGCTTAATTAAAGGTTACAGTTAGAATGGAAGCCACAAGATGAGTGGGAGAGAGATCTTGTGAGGGAGAGAGAGAGTGAGAATAAGTGAGAGAGTGCTCAGAATGGAGAAAAAGTGTTGAGAACTGAAAATTTGAGCATCTAGCAAGATATTTTAAAATTGAACAGAGAGTGATTATAATTGATGAGTTTTCATTTAGGGGAGCAATCAGGCTGACTATTAAAAGCAATACACCAAGAACCTATCGGATAGTAGTTGAGTTGGGCTGTGTTGATTGGTTGAAAGACCGGCTGAGGGAGGCAGTAAAGGAAACTCTTACCTTGTATGGTTGGAGAAACTCGGTAACAGAAAATGATATGTTTTAAGCACTTCTCAGAAAGTGGGGAATGCTCTCCATCCTCAGGGTTTATTTACATTGGATGGGCAGATCGCTGAAAATTTGGAGAGTATGCCGTTTGGAAGAAAAAGCAGAGAAGAGAAGATAGGCCAAGAAAGGAAAAGTAAGGAAAAATTACAGTAGGAGGTTGTACATAATTCTTCAAAGGGAAGCAATGACAGTTTTGCCAGAAAATTGGTGTTTGGGGGAGTGGTATTTGCACCAGAAAGAAGATTGTGGATCAGTGTGGGAAATTCAAAGAGCGTTGTCAAAACAGTTAGAATTCAAGGTTGACCCTAAGCCTTTTTCAAACTAATAAAGCTCTATTTCTCTTTTTTCAGAAACATTAAAGAGGTAGAGGAGATTGGAAATTCAGAAAGATGCTTTCTAGAGGGAAGATTTATAATTTTATTCTAGACATTGCATCCGTGGTGCAATTCCAACTGCAGCAGTATTCTGTTTTGGGGAGATTGGGCTGGGATAGATGGTTTGCCATTTTTCTTATGATTTGATGAAGGTCCTGCAGAAATTTCACTGAAATGGGGTAATAAATGCAGCAACTAATTTGCCTGATCGTAAACATATAATACAGGTGGTCAATTTGTGTAATTACAATTATGTGATTCTCTTTCTTATGGACCAATAATTGTCAAGAAATCATTGGAAAATAAAATAGACATTTGTTTCAAGACCAATATGGATTGGTACAGGTCAGTGAATACTTTTTTTTACGACCAATATGGACAGCTTATCAAAGGAGGTAAACTACTTGAATTTCAAATTCATGATCATATTTGGGATGAATTTCTGGAGTTTGGTGCAATTAAAAGGGAATGATTAAAATCAAAGGAGCTATTGCAAGCCTTGGGGCTTGATGAATATTCTAGTAAATCTTGTAGTTCAATACAGTTTAGAGAAAGGGTCGAACTATGTGCTTACTTTGCTAAGATGCTATTGGTTAACTTACGAACGAAATGAAGCAATGCAAGGTGGGATTGTGACATTATACGCTTTGGGATGAATTTGATTGAAATTCATCGTACTTGTGGATGAGGACTTTCTTACCCACGGAGTATAATGCAATGCATTCAGTTTAAGTATGATAGATTCATGAAACATGCCAATCCGTTGGTTCATATAAGCAAGGTATTAAATATCGATATTAGTATTAAACATTGACCAAAATAAATATTGATGTTAACAGAAATATCGAAGATCTTGAATATTGATGGAAATATCAACAAAGGTTCGATATGGAGAGAAATTATGTGGAATTTTTGGGTGAAATGTATATGTGGAAATAATCGAAAAGATGCATCACATATTTGTACTCGTTGAAATTTTGGGTGCATCAACACCTAAAGGCTTGTGCCTCCCCTTGCGGGACATATAGAACCTCACCTCTATGCCTTGCCTTTGAAAATATTAGGTGGGAGACATCATTCAAAAAAACAATTATATCTTAGAAAATATATGTTTTGGCTTATCTTTTATCCTTTTCTTGGTTGTCTTCTTGTTTTATATTTGACCATTTCTTTCTTTATCTCCTGCGTCAGCTGAGATGTGGGGGACATGGACTGCTGCAACGTCTGACCACACTGCATAATGGTTGAAATTCATGAATGGCTTTCAGCTGTTGCTGCTCAAGATTTCCCCCAAGTATTTTAGTTGATGCCAAAACTGTCAAGATAGAAGTGAAAAATATTCCTGTCAAAAGAAGAGAAAAATCTACTTCCATATAATGATGCTTGTTTATGGCATTCTCAAGCTTGTTCCCTGGATGTTTTTCTCATTTCTGCCGCTTAGCCTCTTAGGTTGAATAACATGTTCTCTGCAAATGATTGATTGCATGTTTATCTGTGTGCATGCATGGGATTTGATTTCTCTCTCTCTCTCTCTCTCTCTCTCTCTCTCTCTCCACACAAACACATGTATGTGTGCATCCTGCACATTGGATTATATAGGATTCTCATTAATATTTTTTTTCTTGGAGAAAGGTGAACTCTTGACAACCAAAGAAGCGAGATTGCGGCAACAAATATACGATGAACTTGCATCAGGTGGTCATTTTTCCCCAGCTCTTTTGGTTGTGAGGGAGCATCTTCCATCCAGAAAGGCCTGTTTAAGATTCAACATTGATGCTACAAGAATTGGAAATGTGTCAAGGTTCATCAATCATTCGTGTGATGGTGGTAATCTATCCACAGAACTGGTGAGATGCTCAGGTGCAATACTCCCACGCCTTTGTTTTTTGGCTTCAAAAGACATAAAAGAAGATGAAGAGCTTACTTTTAGCTATGGTGAAATGAGGGTAAGGTCTAAGGGTTTTCAGTGCTTTTGTGGGAGCTCTTGTTGTCTTGGAATGTTGCCCTCGGAGGAGACTTAATTGCAGTTTTTGGGTCTAAACTCTGCAAAAGAGCTTGAATTTTCCCTTTATAGGATATATAGGAGGGGAAAGAACAATTGGGGCATGTATAGGATTGTGCATTAAGCCATAAAAATGAAAAAGGAAAGAGAAATGAAGAGATGAAAATACTATCACAAGTTTGTTATACCTATATTCTTTAACTGAAATCTGTAATCTGTTTAACTTGCAATATGCTTCAGATGCAGATGCAAATCTTGCTATATGACTGGTGGGAAATTGCTCATGTATTTCAAATGCAGTGGCATACCAGTAAATTAATTGCCGTATTTTTAGTGGTGGATCATGATTCGCACTTAATACTCTATTCAATTGGTTGTATTTAAACATTTGAAAATTTTATTCAACTTACCAGCAGTCAAGACGAGTCTAGTTAAGAGAAAACCTCACAGATTCTCCCCTCCTAATGCTTTATGAGTCTGGTTTTGATTAAGCTAGCTTGTAGCAGGCTTGTTCAAGGCATTTTTCTTTTCTTGGAGATGTGACAGCTCCAGCTTGATTTAAGCCTCACTTTAACTCTAAATTTATCTCTTGAAAAGGCCTGGGTTATTCCCATTTTTTAATTTAGTCTTTTGAGATTAGAAATATGATATGGACACCCTACACACTTTTGGTTTTTCCTTCTCCCATGGTTTTCCTTAATTCTTCTCCTAGACTAATGTGAATTGCAGGATTGTTAAGACCTATGCTACTCAACAAAATTAGTTCTATGTTATTGAGGTCTGCGTTTGGTGATTGCAATATCATATTCCTTCTATTTTCTTTTCACTATATTTATATATATATGCCCATATAAGAGTTGAATATTAGTGCCGCATTGATTAAGTGTCTAATAAAATTTAATATATCCATTGGATCTCTCCACCTAAAATCTAAAGTTTTTTGAGCTACTCACCTCTACATAAGTTAAGAACAGTAGTGCGAGGTGTAGTCAGGCAGCATGGACCCTCAACAAATGGTATCATAATAGATAATTCTATGAGTGGTTGTGATATTGGATCAAATAGTTAGTCTCACATCTGATAAATACGCACCCATCAAACGTGGACAGTTTTGAGTGATATACCTACAAGTAAAGGCCTGGCTCTACGAATCAATACCTAAAGGTTCATTAATTTGCTAAAATCAACAATTTAGTTGGGTTAATCTTTCGGCTTAACTGGCCAACAATGTTGAGTGTGGCTCAAAATAAGGAGAAGAATGCAAAGTTAGGAGTTGGTGCTCGGGTGAGAGTCAGTACTGCTCAAGTAGGTAAAGGAACCTTCTAGGTTTTTAGACCACGGGCACTCAAGAGGAACTGCAATTTTTGTGCTCGAGCTCCAACTTGTGAGCTTGAGCGTGACAATGTGAATCTAAGTTTTCTTTTTCCATTTTGTATGTTTTTAAGCTCATTTTTCATATCTTTTTGTTCCCTTGTTACAATAGGATTAGCTGATTAGGATATTCTTTCCTATTTTGACTTAGATTTGTGTGATCCTATAAATAGGTTGTGTAGAGTCTTAGCCTCCTTATCTCTTCCTTTTTTAAGAGATTTTAGAGATTTGAGAGAAGCTTAGGACTTTTGAGAATTTAAGAGAGAATTTTCAAGTTGGGAGAGGTTGGGCAGATTTGGAATAGTCTATTGAGAGTTAGGTCGAGAGGAGAGAGATTATTTAAGAGTGTAGAAGAGACTCTTGTTAGTAGATCCATCATCTCCATAGACGTAGCACAATCTTAGGTAAACCACATAAATCTCGAGCTTTAGCCCTTGTGCTTGCTTGTTTTTGTCTTACTTTCGCTTATCAATTCAATCTTTGGGTTGAGAATTAATTTGGAAGAGTTTAATTTTTTGGATAGGAAACTTGGGAATTTGGAATGTGAACTTGAATTTCCTAAAGATTCATATCAAGGCAGGGTTCTAGAAGTGAGCAAATGGATATAGATGATGTGTGTCAAGGATAGGTTGGCAGCCTAACAATTGATATCAAGGCAGGGTTCTAGAAGTGAGCGAATGGATATAGATGACATGTGTCAAGGATAGGTTGGCAGCCTAACAAGGCAGGGTTCTAAAAATGAGTGAATGGATATAGACGACATGCGTCAATGATAGGTTGGCAGCCTAACAATTGATATCAAGACAACGTTCTAGAATGACAGGTCCTACGGTTCAGATTTCACTTCATAGAAGATGCATATAACTTGACTACTAAAATTTAAAGGATCTCTTTGAGGCTATGTTATGAGAGGAGAAAGATTGGGACAGACTCAACAAGAAGGCCCTTGGGGCTATTTGATTGATATGCAACATCAGACGCATTTTACGACAATTTGAGTTGGTTGAGACTTTTTGGAGATGTGTGAGAAGCCATGAGTTTAACAATTGTATCTGATGAGGAAGTTGTTCACTCTAAAGATGCCAAAGGGTGGTTTTGTGAATCAATAATTAGACATTAATTGTGAGTGATATTGTTGAGAATTTGACGTTGGTGAATGTTGTCTTCAAAGAACACATCAAGTGTTGTTGATTTGTATGTCAGATGATTGATATGTTATGGCAAGCTCAATATGTAGTTATGTTGGGAAGACGTTGGTCTACAACGAGATTCATGATATTTTTTTTTAGTGAGGAGATTAGGAAGAAGCAAGTGGGAGCAGTGGAGAAATCTGCCTCGACTCTCAATGTCGAAGCAAGAAGAACTAGTGAGAAGTTATGCATGGGACATAAGTGTTAATGAGTTTTAGAGATCAAGATAAAGAGTATTGCTGCTATCGACAAGCATATGAGGTATAACTATCAGAGCATATTAGATACCCCATAAACTAGCCTCCCTAGAAATTTCTCCACTGCTCCCACTTATACAACCCTTTACTCTCATATCATTCATCAATAATCATAACAAAAAAAACCATGCAATATGACAAGCAAAAAACATACATTTTCGCACGTAACAATATTTAGTACATACACACAATAAATGTCCCATAAACATTTTTGCGTGCCAAGAAGAGGATTTCTTCCAAGTCCTACTAATTGGTCATCATTTTATAATTACTTATATTGAATTCATCAAAGATGGGATGCCGGCCTTACTCCATAAACTGTCTGCCACTCAGCTACGCATGCCAGGTCAAAAGAATTAAGGTTAACAGACATACTACCAGAGATAATTATAGCAAAAATCTCAATCGCAACAAGTTTTAATTTGGGTTATACTTGTGCGGCTTTTGAGTTGGTAATGAGACAATTCGGGAAGTCAATTGCTGCTTTGAGGTTAAGGGCTGCTGTGACAGCATGAGAGGAGTCGTCTGAGGTTGGTGAAGATTATATTACCTGACTAATTTAAGAAGTTAGAGCACATGTGACTACGCTTGAGGAAAAAAATAATGAGGATGATTAGATAAGACAGTTGGCCGAGATTACTGAAAAAGGAAAAGGCACATATGATTGAGCTTAGTGAAGAGGATGATGATGATGATCCGCCAAGGCAAGTGGCCGAGATTACTAAAAGGTAGGGTCATCCTAAAGATTTTGGGGCCCCTGTGCAAAAATTAAATTAAGGGCCCTATAACAGTCTCACATAAAAAATCTATATATATTTTTTACCTAATATTAATGCCGCACCAAATATTATAATTAAATTTCATCATACATTAACAAAAATAATCATTAATTAACAAAACGATAATCAATTCACAAAGTAATCATCAACTAAGATGCGAAGACAATAAAAATCAAAATCATCATGATCAACTCAAACATTGAGGTCTCACTTAAAAATTGTTAGTCTATTTAATCGAAAGCAATGCTAGTCTATTTAGTCTTTCTTGCGACTTAGTTGATTGCAAGTAAGATTTCAATAACTTTAACTTCAAAAAACTTCTTTCTGCAGATGCACCAATAACATGTATAGTAATAAAATTCTATATGTAATGCTAGCATTTGAAATTTTTTTTATGAATTTCAATACGTCGCCAGCTGTCACTATTTCTTTTGGTAAAAGCTCTCGTAAGAGTTTCAATTCTGCAAATAGATCAATCTTATCAACATCAGAAGAGTTGCCACTTGTTAGAGTCTTTTCAAGACGACTACAACAATCTTTCAATTATATTCTCATATGCTTGATATATATTGATCAAACCTTCACTTCAATGAACCAATAACTTGATCAATTATATATAAGAAATACTGAACTCTAAAAGATCAACTGATTCATGAGCCGATTGTGACGACTCACTCACATTCTCATCAAAATGCTTTTTTCTACGAATTTTGCGTTTCTCACGAAACGCTGGATCAATTCCCATATTAGTAATTTCTTTGGCAGTAATCATAGCTTGTGTAAACCCAATCTCTCTATATTTATCAAAAAAAGAAATCAACCCTTTTACTTGATCTATAGCAACATTAATAAGCATGTCTTTAAATTGTAAATGTTTTTTGACCAAGTTAATAGAAGACAGCACATCAAACCAAATAATCATAGCTAATAACAACTCAAAATATCAAACTCATATCTTGCTAAAGAACCAGCTTCTTTATTTTGGAGTCATTGTCAGATTCTTTTACTTGAAGTAGAACCTCTCTTATTTATGGAACTTGGAATCTTATTGCTTTAACACTTTCAATATGACTTTTCCAATGTGTGGCTGATAATGATTTGGGAGT
Organism: Dryas octopetala; assembly: GCF_963921425.1. Taxonomy (NCBI): domain Eukaryota; kingdom Viridiplantae; phylum Streptophyta; class Magnoliopsida; order Rosales; family Rosaceae; genus Dryas; species Dryas octopetala. The sequence continues at coordinate 17,062,573 of NC_141371.1, forward strand.
AAATTTTACATTATCTTTCAAAATCTGTCACCGCTTCGTAGAATTAGCAAACAATGTATAAATACGTACAATGTATGAATACGTTGCATAACTTTGAAAAAATCTTTTGCTTTGCCACAAGAATTTGCATGTCATATCACAAAGTGTTAAGTTAAGACTATGACAACCACATGGGGTGTACAATGCTCTAAGATTAATATCTAAAATCCTCTTTTGTAAACCTTGGTGTCTCCCTCTCATATTTCATCCATTGTCATATCCTTGTCCTCTCATATTATCAATATCAAGATCCAAAGTTTTCAACACGTACATTTTTCAACTCTTAAAATAGTCTTTGTCCAGTTGTATCATTCATATTCAAAAATTCTAGGAAGTACTCTTCTCCCTTGATTGGGCTTGTAGAGACATCCACACATCTTAATATCAAAGACATTTGCTCTTGGTGACTAACATCAGGTGTGCAATCAAGTATCACAGAAAAATATTTAGTTTTTTTATTTTATTATTTTATTTTATTTTTATGATTATACCTTTAATTTCAGAAGCTAACAAAAGTATCAACTCATTTTGAATCCTAGGACCAAGATAATGATGATGAATATCACTATCGATCTTTAATACGTTGAACATGTTCTTGCATCACTAGGTGGATCCCACTCTACAATCATTTCAATTTGCCCCAAAAAATTCCCTTACTATTTTCATAGAGCTTTTCATTAGTTCCACGAAATGCCAAGTTTTGTTTGGCAAGATGTTTCATAACTGAAATGATTCTTAGTAAAACGTTTATCCAATGTTCTTTCTCTTTATTTATGTAATGTTCTAAAAAAAAAATAAAAAAAAATAAAAAAAAATAATAACAATAATAATAATAATAATAATATTTATGGGCTTTAAAATTGGGTTAAATTTCTAAGTTTGGGCTTTAGCCCAATTGTTTTACAAGAGATGAAAAGCCAAATTAAAAAAAAAAAAATCTAAATGGATTTGAAGATAATAACCAACGCCACCAGCTTTCTCAAAACTAGAACACCTAAGCCTTGATCAAAGGTGATGATTCCTTTAGGGGATAAGTCCTTATCTAAACAATCATTAGATACATCCCTTCTTAACTGAAAATGCATGCCAATTAGACTATAAGGTATGCTTAAGAATAGTCTTGAGCAACAAAAAAAGAAAACTGAACAGAGGAGACCAAAGAAGAAACCTGAGAGAAAAAGAAAAGAGAGAGGAAGAGAAAGAGAAGAGAGAGAGAGAGAGAGAGAGAGAGAGAGAGAGAGAGAGAGAGAGAGTTAGAGAAGGAGAGGTTGGAAACTCTAGTAAGGTTAGAAATTGAAATTTTATCTTAGAAGTTTTTCTTTAAACTTTCTATAAACTAACCCCTTTTTGTCATCTATGGTTTTTCTTTACTGTAGGAACTCACAGCTTTTAGCCTCTATAGAACTCAAGGGGGGTATAAAGAAAGGTGAGTTTAAGGAACCCATGGAAACATGGGTGTCCTTAACAAATTTTTTTTTCTAAAACTTGTTGTTTTATAATTTTATTTACACACCTTTCTTTTATGTTGTAAAACTAAAAATTAGGTTGTAGATAGCCTTATTATAGCCTTAGAAACATGTTTTGCAGTTTGGAATTGAAGGAAAATGAAAAACAAAGAAATATGAAAAATCTGGAAATTTTTCCAGAAAATTTGCATGTTCGTATGGCCTCCTTTCGAGCATTATAACTTGAGTTTTAACCGTCCGTTTTTCATGTTCTTTATATGGTTGTAAAGAGGTGATGCAGAGCTTTAAAACAAGTATAAGTTTGCTCAATTTGGTGAAGGTTTGATAGGTCAAAAGTCGAGTAAAAAAAAACTGAAAAATCTGGAAACAGGGACTGTTTAAAGAAGACGATGAACAGTGACCGGCCAGCCACCCCACTCGCACCGCCGGCACGTGGTGGCGCGTGCGGCTGTTTTCGGCGACCGTTTTCGCCCAATTTTTCACCCTCCTAACTATATTTTTCAATATGAGTCCAATGGTACAAGTTTCGCGTCAATCCGACACCTCTAAATTAGAGTGTGAGTTACACTCTCCTTAAAAAGAGAGTGAAATAAATTTAAATTTAATTAAGTTATATCTAAACTATTTTTTTAAAACTTTTTAGACCCGAACACATAGGAACGGACCAAGATGGAACTCGTGCTCAAGAAATTAAGGTAGGGTCTCTATTTCCCCAATCATTGGACTATATTACAATTAATCCTTGTGTCATGTTGTGTGATTTATTTTCTTGTGATAATTTATCTTTATTATTTGTGATGTTATTTCTTCATTAAATGTATCAAGTGCATTATATTTGTAAATAAGCTTTTATTATTAATCTTGTGTATGCACTGTGAAATTCCTAAGTCTGTGATACACTCAAATTGCGTAAGGTTAAATTATTATGTATGTACTATTTAATTTCTCTATACATGCATTAATGTTTATCTTTACATGCATAATCATAAGTGCATAAGGAAAGTATGATTGTGAACAAGATTAAGAAAATGATTAATTGAGACACCAAGAAGAGAGGGAGATGAACTTGGTGGTCTCGTGATTTATTAGAGATACCATGGAGAAAAGGAGATGTACCTGATGATCTCATGATTTGTGGAAGAATTATTGAAGAAAAAGTGGAATTAATTATATTCAAAATATTTGGGCTTAAGGGACGGACGGGTGTTGGCTCATACTTGGGACATTCGGGGCCACAGTGGAATGATGCACGGTATGAGACGTGTAGGCCTGTTTGTCTTGGATATGTGTCAACGGGAATGGTTAAGGAGTGAGTACACACATTCTCATTGCATATAATTGAAATCATTATCTGTATTTATTTTCTTTTACTGAGACATTGATTAAATGTGATAACTGGCCATGAGGGATCACTATACCCTACTGAGCCTTAAAAGCTCACATCTTAATAAATCATGCAGGTGACGGAAATATGACCAATGATGTGGAATACCCAAGGGAAATTTAGAGAATTTGCTGGAGTACTATGTTTTGTTTGTTTATCAATATATTGTAATATCTAAGAAGATGAACATCTAGTATGGTACTCTTGGAATAGTAGTTTGCTAAATAAAGTCTATTTTTCATTTTCACTTTACTTAGTCTCTTCAATTATTTTATATTATATTATATTATTTTATTTTATTTTCTTCTCACGTCTTAATTGTAGAAAAATTTTATTAATCTGCGATTAGGACGTAAGTCACGCTTCACTCCTAGATATTAGATTTTATTCAGGATTGGGGTGTGACAATTTATTTGCTCGTAAACAACTTTATCAATTGTGTCATTTTTTTCCCAATCTAAGACGCAAATCAATCAAAGTGCTCATGTGAGTGATATGCTCAAGGCTTGTCTCATGCTCTTTAAGCCTGGCACGTCCTAAATCTCTTTATCATTCAATTGCTAATTGACCTTTTTGGGTCTTTTCTTAAACAACTTGCAACAAAAACAAAATAATTTATCAAGCTCCTTGGAATACACTAGTCATTCTCTATCAATTTTCTCTCAATTAGAAAGATATCGAGTGTAAAATGTTGACGAAATAATCTTGAAGATTGATCTTTAGGACCTTGCTCCATTAAAAGATCTCTTACCGGAGCTTTTTCCTCTAATAAATCTCTCCATTTAGTATCAAGGCTATCCCAAATTCTTGGATCATAAATGTCCAGCGGAATAAAACTTGGTTGTTCATTGACTAAATTAAGAACATCCTCATTGCCATCATTTTCATTATGTCCTACATCACCAAAATGTTCATTGTCATCATTTTCATTATCGTCCACATCATCAGCACAGTCATTGTCATCATTCTCATTATGGACAAGATCATCCACATATCCCTCAACAAAATTTTCATTAATGTTCAATTCTTTGGCAACATTTTGTTGTTGATCCACTTTAACAATGAATCTATCAAGAGCTCCTCTTTGAGATTGAGTCAATTGATCAATTTTTCTCTTTTTTTGACATGTATTATATCCAGAGAGGTATTTTCTAGGAGGGATTTTATAGTGCAAAGAAATATCACAAAACAATAGAACCTGGCTTTGTCTCCAGAAAAGTATGTGCTTTGCCTTACTGCTCCCCGGCTCTCCAGAAAAGTATGTGTTTTGAGCCTTAGCCTCACTGCTCCCATGCAACCAAAATCACATAATTATCCAAATGAAAACATTAATATCTGAATTTATTTGTGGATAAAAATATAATTAAAAATATCACATTCACATAATAAAATAAAAAATATACATACCTCAATATGGCTAGAGCGATTTGGGTTTTTCCATTCAAATCAGATTATGGTTTTACTTTAGGGTTGTGAATTTGTGATGAACTTGATGAAAATTGAAAAGAAATTAATAAGGAGATGAAGAGTTGAGAAAGAGAAAAGTTCACTTGTACTAAAAAAAAGAGAAACATAAGAGTTCACTATTCATGCTGTTGACTTTCTTTTGTAGAGAGAGAAGTTATAATTCATAAAGGTCTAATTAAAATGTCTTTTTTTTTAATCTCCTAGTGGAAGAAGTCAGATGAAACAATAATTAAAAAAAAAGGGAAGCCAAGCTAACATCATGTAGGAATAGGAAGTTAAACCGTGCATACTAAGAAAGAAATAGAAGCATGGGCCCTTTTGTTAGCCTTGGTCATTATTTTTATATTGAAATTAATTTTAATTGCAAGAAAACATATATCTATAGCTGAAACTTTTTTTTTTTAGGCCCTGTCTGGGTGCACCTGTTGCACTTGCCCAAGGCTGGGCCTGCTGAAAGGGATAGGCCACATGTGACCGGGCTTGGGGAAGAGGATGATCCGACATGGCAAATTTTGGAGCTTACTAGAGAGGTTTATGCAAATGTGACAAATGATGATCTGCCAAGGCAAGTGGCAAAGCTTCGTGGAGAGGTTATTGCACATGTGCCTGAGCCTCGGGAAGAGGATGACGAAACACGATTATAACTACAAATGCGACAACGTCAAACAATACGAAGAGGGTGACGACGACGATGATGATGAGAGACAACTTCATCATGGGATAACAAGGCTTATATGAGGAATTGGTTGAGGTAAGGCTAGATATTGTGGAAGACGAAATATGAGAGACATTTGAGAAAAGAGTGATTATTTGAGAGTGTGGAAGATACTCTTGTTAGCAGATCCATCATCTCCATAGATATAGCCTAATCTTAGGTAATTCACGTAAATCTCGAGATTTTGCCCTTATGCTTGCTTGTTTTTGTATTACTTTCGCTTATCAATTCAATCTTTGGGTTTGAAATTTGGAAGGGTTTTATTTTTTGGATAGGAAACTTGGGAATTTGGAAGGTGAACCCAAATTTCCTAACGATTCATATCAAAGTGCGTGAATGCATATAGACAAAGTGTGTGAATGCAGGGTTCTAAAAGTGAGTGAATGCATATAGACAAAGTGCGTCAATGATAGGTTGACAACCTAACAATTGATATCAAGGCAGAGTTCTAGAATGAGCAAATTAATAGTTATATACGACGTGCGTCAAAGATAGGTTGGCAACCTAACACTTGATATCAAGGCAAGGTTCTAGAATGGCAGGTCCTACGATTTAGATTTCACTTCGATGATGAGAAGCCATGAGTTAAAAAATTGTATCTTATGATGAAGTTGTTCACTCTGAAGATGCCTAAGGGCAGCTTTGTGAATTAATAATTGGACATTGCATGTGAGTGATATTGTTGAGAATTTGACGTTGGTGAATATTGTCTTCAAAGAACAAATCAAGTGTTGTTGATTTGTATGTCGGATGACTGAGATGTTATGGCGAGCTCAATGTGTAGTTATGTTGGGAAGAAGTGAGATTCATGATATTCTTTTAGTGAAGAGATTAGGAAGAAGCAAGTGGGAGAAGTAGAGAAATTTGCCTCAACTCTCAATGTTAGAGCAAGAAGAACTAGTGAGAAGGGCTCTAGTCGTGGGATATATAAATCTCAATGAGGTTTAGAGATCAATATAGAGATAAAAATAAAGAGCATTGCTCCTATCGACATGCATATTAGCTATAACTATCCAAGCATATTGGGTACCCCATACCAGAAGGACATTCGACTAGCCCGTCCGTACAAATCCCTTCCAGAAGTTTAGGGAATCAAATCCAAGGTTATAAAAATACAACACTTTACTCTCAAATCATCCATCAATAATCATAACCAAAAAATCCTTTCGATATGACAAGCAAAAACAATGTCTATTCACACACAACAATCACTACTACAAAAAACATAATAGACATCGGTCAATAGACAACGGTTCTTGTTTTGTCCGTTATCTTAATTTACCACACATCGGTTTTTAACAAACTGTTATATTAAGGTATATTATCCCATGATATTTGGTTTGATAACTTTTCCTAACAATTAACAAACAATAGTATTAGCGAATACCATTGTGTTGGACAAGTTTCACAAAAATAAAAAATTTTGTGGGTCTTTGTATTTGACAAATGCACGCCTGCTTTAATGAAAAATTCCTTGCGCGCAAGTCTTTTTGGGTCAAAGCCCTGACTTCACTTCACTACTTTGTGTCTTTTAGACACACTTACAACACTCATCCCCATTCGAACTCCATCTACATCCTTAGAACACTCAGATATTTGCCCTAAGATCTTCAGATCGCCCATCTCTGTCCTACTAACTCAGATAGTCCCTCGATCTTAGCCTCATTTCTCATCGCCCATATATGTTCCTCTAACTTAGTCCTTCATCTTCCTTGATCTTAAAAGAGCGTCGCCGACGTCGTCCTCGTCCCTCGATCTTTACAGCGTCGCCGACGTCGTCCATCTCCTTGTTCATCATCTTCGCGCTTCACTCAGGTAGTTTTGTGGATTTCTAGTGGCTGATTTATGTTTTGGGTGGCTAGGGCTAAGATTTTGATGGTGGGTTTTTGGGTCTGGAAATGGGGTTCTGGCTGGGATTATGTTTATGTGGCTTGGAGTAGTTTCGATTTCAATTTTGTGTTGGATTTTGGTTCCAATGATTTTGTGAGTGGGAGTCTATTTTCGTCTTTATGCTTTGGAGGCTGGATCTGACATTTAAAGGGCTTTGAAGGTGGATTCCAACTAGCTTTGGTGTGGGTTTCAATTTTTTATCGTGGACCTTTATTTTTCTTCAATTAATGAGTCAATTTGCCTATTATTCTGTTTTTCTCATTTGTTTTTGCTTTCCCTTGGAATTTTAAATTGGTTCTTGTTTGTTTTTTTTATCTAATTTGACTGGTGACTCTTTCATTCGACCCTATTTGAGGAATTTGTCTCCTTATCAGCCTATTTGCCATTTGAGGTATTCCAATCTGAACCCAGCTCTTATTTCCCCTTTTAAATTCATTTAAAGTTTGTGTTTGGTGGTTTAGTGGATATTTGTGAGATGAATGGTGAATAAGTTATGCTAGACTTGATAATGCTTGCGGAATTATATGACCTTGGTGTTTACTTACCTTGTAGTGAAGTGAGATTATTACTAATTTTTAGTGAAATGGCTGAGCAACTTAGTTCTAAACTTATGTTTGTTTATGTCTATTCAGTTGGCTGTATAATGTGTTCTTCCATTCCATTACATTACATTCCCTTCACTTCTTTTTTGTCTTTTATTTTTTGTGTTTCTATAAAAATTGATATATCCTTGATTTCTTTCAGGAAACCAGAAAGCACTCTTAGAGTTGGTTGATCTACTGATCGAGACAAATTTATATGATATGGCATTTACAATTCTTTTATGATTCTTTAAAGGTTCAGAGATAAAGAATTATACGTCTATACTATAGTATTTTCACAGCAATATTTATTTCCTTTGTGATGCATAAAATGTATTCTGGAGTTCTTTTTGGTTCAGGGGATTGGAAAGAGTTTTCTCTACTATATTACTGAAATGTTGTCCACATATAGTTTAGTCTTCATGGGTTGGGTAAGATAAGTCTTTTCAATGTGATGCAAATGGCTTCAATACTCTTAAAATGTGCAGAATCATGATTTTGTAATAATTTACTTTTATTTTATATATTACATGAATTAATAATCGCCAAAACTGAATTTAAATGATGTTTCAGGGATGATTCCAGAGCACATGGTCTTTTGTTGACATCATCAAAGGTTGAAGTGGTTGTCAATGGTTCACCTGATATGGGTTCAACAAATCAACAATCCAAGGGAATTAGTCAATGGGGAACTCTTGAGCTTTATCTTGTTCGTATCTTATGCATCTTTAGTCTATTTCATATATATTCCTTTTCTTAACCCTCGATGCACTTTATGTTATCAAATATTTTAACTCTCAACTTCTTTTATTAAATAGTAGAAGAAACGATAGTTAAAAAATAAATAATAAAAGAGAATAGTACGTCTCCAGATTTGGGATGTAAATGGTTTATGACACAAGTGAAATCCATATGTAATTTTAGATAGTGCAGACATCATTTCTATTAAGACTTAATATGTTTAACTCTTAAACCATCTGTCTATTTATTTCATAATCATAGACATGTTAGGATTTTGTTTTCTTCCAATTTCTAGCTGAATCTGATTGTCTTTATATGAGTTTAAAGCTCTATATTTGATGAAAGTATCATATATTTGCATTTGCATAATATTATAAAAGCATCAAACAGGGGAAAAAACTTTAGTATTCCTTTTGAATAAGACAAATATGCTATAGATCAGACTACTTAGAAGTTTTGCTCTTAATTTCTTGGGAGTTTCTCTTGCATAAACATATTATCTAGTTTGAAGACTTGCATAAGGTTAACTCAGGCTTGATTGGTAATTTCTGCTGTCATATGGTTCTTATTTTATTGTATCCATTGTCTATCATTATTATGATTATTGAACTTTCCCACTTGCAGTTTCTTTTTGACTTCCATGCTAATTTGTCTTCTGCATGAATTGGATATAATGGGTTCCAAGAGGTTGTTCAGATGACAAGCTTCCTTGGGCAAAGGTTTGTATATGCTAAATTGCTAATTGTGTTGTAAATATATTATTGTGTGTGGCTATTCCTGTAATTAGTTATAGGGGCATACTAGTAAATATTCAAAACCTAGTAAACCCTACTTCTATATAAGGATATTTATAACATGAATGAAACAGACTGATCATATTCTCTCTGCCTCCTCTCTTCCACTAACCCTAGATTTCTACATACTTTTACAACACGTTATCAGCACGAAAAGCTCTTTGGATTGTGGATCGCTAAACGAAAGAGGATCATCATTCAATCCGTTCTTCAACCAAGTAGGTTTTATAAAATAATTTTATGTTCATGGTTATTTAACCTTGATTGATTGAAAAAACCCCATGAAGCATGAACCCTAAATATATGTGATTTATTTATTTGAGATTATATATTTTATACATGCTTTCTTAGATTGAATGATTAAAATAAAAAGAGGAAGAATTTTTGGGTGATCGGAAAACCACCCCGAGCAGCAGCCCCGCGCTTCCAACTCCCGCTGCCTGCAGCAGCCCCGCTGCCTTGCGCGCTGCCAGCGCCTTGCAGCAGCCTCTCGCTGCACCCTGCCAGTAGCAGGGCAAGCAAGCTGCCAGCAGCAGCTTCGCTGCCCACCAGGCAGCCCACCAGGCCAGCAGCTCCTCCTCCAGCAGCCAGCAGCAGCGCCCAGCCTTGCTGCCTGCAGCAGCAGCACGCTGCCAGCAGCCCCTCGCTTCGCTGCCAGCAGCAGCACTCGCGCACCAGCAGCTCCCTCGCGCAGCATCCCTGCACGCTGCCAGCAGCCCCTCGCTTCGCTGCCAGCAGCAGCACTCGCGCACCAGCAGCTCCCTCGCGCAGCATCCCTCGCGCGCAGCCTTGCTGTGCCCTTCTCGCAGCAGCAGCCTTGCTGCCCTTGCTCTTGCGCCTCACAGCAGGCTTTGCTGCCAGCAGCAGCCCACCAGCCCAGCAGGCCATGCTGCCAGCAGCAACCCAACTGGCCAGCAGCCCAGCAGGCCCAAGGCCCACCTCGCAGCCGTTGCCACGCGAGCTGCCACACAGGCAGCCCAGGCCCGCCACGTCCGTTGCCACGTGTCCGCCACGCAGGCAGCCAAGCCGCTGCCACGTCAGCGCCATGCAGGCGCCACATCATTGACACATCAGTGCCACGTCGCTGCCACTCCCACGCTGACACATGGCGAGCCTCCTGAAACTTTGTAAAAAGGAGATGTTAATTCTTGTCATGCCTGGGGTTTGAACCCAGGACCTCTTGGGTACCAAGAGTGCACCTTAACCACTGTGCTGCTGATGGTTTATTGTTAGTATACAAACCATTTAATATATATACTCTAAATGTCAGAAACTTTTATTCAAATAATTTTGTGATATTTTTCTGTTCTACTTGGTATATGAATATTTTACTTGCTTAAATTTTTGCACTAGAGTATATGTGTAGAAATTGCAGGTAATTAATGAACCAGTAGTTCATACATAAATATTGAACCTGTAGCTTCAATAATGCCGTATAATGAACCTGAAGTTTCCTTCATAAATTCACCATACATGATAAAACCAGTAGATTTTACATGTCTATACCATGTTATAGAACTTGAAGTTCTTATTTATTGTTTATGGATATTATTGCCCGAAGCACTAATCATGATTATTTGTTCCTTTCAACCAAAGAATGTCAAATCTCAACAAGCTTGATTTTGTCGCTTTGGAAGTTTCCGGAAGAAACTATCTAAAGTGGACTCAAGATGTTAAGCTTCATTTGACTGCCAAGAAGATGAGATCGACAATCAATGCAGACAATGTTGTCGCAGAATCTCTTAAGGCAAGTGCCATGATCTTCATTAGGAAGCATATGGAGGAAGCACTTCAAGTTGAGTACCTCGCTGAAGAGGATCCACGAGCTCTTTGGGTTGCTCTGGAAGAGCGGTTTGACCATCAAAAGACCATTTTCTTGCCTGAAGCAAGACATGATTGGCAGAATATTCGTTTCCAGGATTTCAAATCCGTGAATGAGTATAATTCGGAGATCTGCCGGATCCGGTCGCTCCTCAAATTTTGTGGGGAGGAGCTCACCGAAGCTGACCTATTGGAGAAGACTTTCTCCACCTTCCCTGCCTCCTGTTTGGTCCTGCAGCAACAATACAGGGAGATGAATTTTACCAAGTTCTCGGCATTGATCACCACTCTGTTGCTCGCTGAAAAGAACAACAACTTATTAATGAGAAATGATCAAGCCCGACCTGTCGGTACTAAAGCAGCACCATTGCCTGAAGCAAACGCTGTTGCTTATCGCGATTCAAACCGTGAAAGAGGATACCGAGGTCATGGAAAAGGCACAAAGTCTGACCGCCCGAGATATGGAAGGAAATGTTCTCAGAGGAATGGCCTGTATGACGAAGGCCAACGTGGCCATGGCCCACGTGGTAGGAACCACGGTCCCTCGGCCCTAAGAACTCGAAATGAGAGGAACACTGGTCCGGCCCGTCGCCACCAGAATCAGAATCAGAATGATCTCTGTTACCGATGTGGAGGAACTGATCACTGGTCCCGCACCTGCCGTGCATCAGCGCAAGCTGTAAATGAGTATCACGCCAGTCGCGGAACTCGAGAGACCAATCTCGTTGAGGGATCATTTCCTATGGATACCACCTTAGAGGTCACTGATTTCCAGACTGCTACTGGACACTTCGAGGACTAGAAACTCGATGACATGGATATGATCGGCGCTTGTGCCGTATTTATTTTCTGAATAATGTTTTTCTTATTCTGATTATTTTGGTGATTTATGATTTGAATTATTTGTTTTGAAAATTTGGTTATGCTCGAATATTATTTAATTCAATCAAGTTATTTTCATACATGTGATCTATTGAATTAAATTTATGAATAAGCATGTTTAGTGGGGAAGTTTGTTGTCTGGCAGACAGTGCTACTACGCACACCATACTTCAAGATCGGAAGTATTTTTCAAACTTATTGCTTACTTATACCTCTGTGACAACCATATCATGCCAATCTAACCTGATAGAGGGCCATGGCAAAGCCCATTTTTATGTTGTCCAATGGTACTGAATTACCATTAATGAGGCCTTATATTCTCCAAGTTCCAGAAGAACGTTGTTGAGTTATAAGGATATTCGAGCCAACGGTTATCACGTTGAAACCACTAAGGAAAATGGAGTGGAATATCTTTGCATAACCTCCAATTTGTATGGCCAGAAGCGTACATTGGAGAAATTGAAATGCCTATCGAGCGGTCTTTATATGACCACCATTAGATCGATTGAGGCCAATCACATAGTTAACCAGAAGTTAACCAATTCGAGCAGTTTCTTTCTATGGCATGACCGGTTGGGATACCCATGTCAAAATATGATGCGCCGTATCCTCAATTCATCACACGGGCATCCCCTTATTAATAAGGATCTTGTGTTTAGTGACATACTATGCCAAACTTGCTCGTTTAGAAAGTTGAATACTAGACCATCATATGCAAAGACTAGTAAATACTTCATCCTTTTCCTGCAAAGGATACAAGGGAATATTTGTGGACTTATCCAACCACCATGCGGACCATTTAAATATTTTATGGTTTTGGTTGATGCATCGACAAAGTGATCACATGTTACACTATTGTCCACAAGAAACGCTGCTTTTGCTAAACTTCTCGCCCAGAAGGCTCACCACACGGATTATCCTATAAAGTCCAGAAGATTTGATAATGCCGGAGAGTTTACATCGAAAACTTTCGATGATTATTGTATGTCCCTTGGGATTAATGTTGAACATCGAGCTCCCCATGTTCACACCCAGAATGGTCTCGCTGAAGCGTTCATTAAAAGATTATAAATGATCGCACGAACCTTGGTTATGCGCACCAAGCTTCCAATTTCTGCGTGGGACTATGCAATCTTGCATGCAGCCATGTTGGTCCGGTTGAGGCCCACTGCTACCCAACCTTACTCCGCGCTACAGCTGGTGACTGGGTACGAACCTGACGTTTCGTACTTACGCGTATTTGGGTATGCAGTTTACGTGCCAGTTGCGCCGCTACAACGTACCGAAATGGGTCCTCAACGAACGATGGACATATATGTCGATTATTAATCCCCATCTATTATATGCTTTTTAGAGCCCTTGACAGGCGATCTCTTTACCGCCAGATTTGCGGATTGTCACTTTGATGAGACAGTCTTCCCGCCGTTAGGGGGAGATAAGAACGTCACCGTTCCAGAAGAACGACGTGAATTGACGTGGAATGTCCCCACTATGTCTCATCTCGATCCTCGAACCGCACAATGTGATAGCAAAGTGCGGAGAATTCTAGATCTATAGAGTATAACATATAATATGCCAGAAGCATTCTCTGATCTAGCTAAAGTGACGAGATCACATATACCTACTGCAAACGTGCCTGCAAGGATATTCGTCCCCGAAGAACGTATCGTCCCAGGAGGACGTGTCGTCCCAGATGGACGAGGTACAACCATAGCGGCTAACCAGTCATATGTCCCTGCCCAGAAGTGAGGTTGACCACTAGGTTCGATGGACTCTTATCCCTGGAAGAGGATAAATTTGGCATAAACGAGTCCCCTTGACATCGCGATCTCAACCGATTCATCTCACGAAATAGTTCCGGATTATGGGCCCGTCCCAGAAGAGACGGCGTTGGGGGACGCTCCAACGTTTGAACCCACTCCCGAGAACATAGAGATCTCTATAAATTATGCATGCTTAAGTGAGCTCTGGAATCGAAAAGAGATTATCATCGATGATATATTTGTATTCACGGTAGCTACCGAAGTTATAACTAGCGATGACATCGAACCTCGCTCCGTTGATAAATGTCAACGTCGAGACGACTGGCCAAAATGGAAAGAAGCAATCCAGGTCGAATTAGATTCCTTGACAAAGAGAAAGGTGTTTGGGCCTGTCGTTCCTACACCTTCCCCATGTTAAACCTGTAGAATTTAAATGGGTATTTGTAAGGAAGCGTAATGAGAAAAACGAGATTGTGAGATACAAGGCTCGTCTAGTGGCGCAAGGATTTTCTCAACGCCCTGGGATTGATTACGAGGAAGAGTATTCCTCCGTAATGGACGTCATAACGTTCCACTACCTTATCAGTTTGGTAGTTTCCGAAAAACTGAGTATGCAGCTTATGGATGTGGTCACTGCTTATCTCTATGGGGATCTTGATACAGAGATATATATGAAAGTTCCCGAAGGACTTAAGACACCCGATGCAAATAGTTCTAGACCACGGAACACGCTCTCCATTAGTTTGAGGCGTTCACTTTATGGATTGAAACAATCTGGACGGAGGTGATATAACCGTCTAAAGTGAGTATTTGATCGGGATGGGATATGTGAATAATGTTTTATGCCCTTGCGTGTTTATTAAGAACAAGTTCTGGTTTTGCTATTGTAGTTGTTTATGTCGATGACATGAATCTAATTGGTACTCCTGAAGAGATCAAGGAAACTGCTAAACACCTGAAGTTGAAATTCGAGATGAAAGATCTTGGGAGAACGAATTTCTGTCTCGGCCTGGAGCTCGAGCACCGTGCAGATGGAATTCTAGTTCATCAATCGAATTCCATCCAGAAGATGTTAAGGCGCTTTAATGAGGATAAAGCGAAGCCTTCTAGGACGCCCATGATCGTCCGTAGTCTAGATCCTAAGAAAGATCCGTTTCGTCCCGCAGATGATAACGAAGAGATATTGGCACCAGAAGTCTCATATCTAAGTACAATAGGCGCATTATTGTACTTGGCTCAATGTACTAGACCGGGCATCTCATTTGCTGTGAACTTGTTAGCTAGATATAGCTCTGCGCTAACACGCCGCCACTGAAATGGCATAAAAGACATTTTCCGCTACCTTAGAGGTACAACGGATATGGGCTTATTCTATCCCTATGCATCAAGGAATGGATCGAACCCCTTCGATCCTCGGAACGATGCCCGCCTTGTTGGATATGCTGACACAGGGTATCTATCAGACCCGCACAAGGCGCGTTCTCAAACTGGTTATGTCTTTACCATTGGGAAACAGCAATATCTTGGAGGTCTACGAAACAAACCCTTGTTGCTACCTCTTCGAATTATGCTGAGATTTTAGCCCTTCACGAAGCAGTTCGTGAATATATATGGCTAAGGGCAGTTTCCAAACATATTCGAACTACGTGTGGACTGCATTCCACCACTGATGAACCAACGATTATCTATGAGGATAATGCCACTTGCATCCAGCAGATGAATATAAGTTTTATTAAAGGAGACAACACCAAGCATATTGCACCGAAGTTCTTCTTCAATCAACAGCAACTAGAGCATCAGATGATTGAAGTCAAGCAGATCCGATCTCAAGACAACCATGCAGACCTCTTCACCAAGTCACTGCCAAAGTCCACGTTCTTGATGCATGTTCGAGGTATTGGTTTGCGTAGATTGGCTGATTTACCTAGTATGTAGTCTTCAGGGGGAGTCGACATCAGGGGGAGTATCCCGAAGCATACTCGCTTGACCATCGTGTACTCTTTTGTCCTTCGTCCAGGGTTATTTTGTCCCACTGGGTTTTGTTACCTGGCAAGGTTTTAATGAGGCACATCTTGGCATGGTCACCCTACTCATACTACATCCTGAAGATGTGTTGATCTGATATATATGCATTTGCTCATCTTTTCCCTTCGACCACGAGTTTTTCCCATTGGGTTTACCGGGCAAGGTTTTGGTGTAGCAACTCTAATGCACCCCGCTCCCATAGACATACTATCTGCTCATGATCCAGAAGATATGACTTCACCTACTTTCGAGGTCCTGATGCGACTACTCCACACTCACGCGCGTTGCACTCTTTTTCCTTCGACCAGGGTTGTTTTTGTTCCCACAGGGTTTTTATTACTTGGCAAGGTTTTAACGAGGCAACTTAGAAGCGCATAGCAGAGACAACACTAATGACATGGAATATCCAAGGGGGAGTGTTGTAAATATATTATTGTGTGTGGCTATTCCTGTAATTAGTTGTAGGGGCATACTAGTAAATATTCAAAACCTAGTAAACCCTACTTCTATATAAGGATATTTATAACATGAATGAAACGGACTGATCATATTCTCTCTGCCTCCTCTCTTCCACTAACCCTAGATTTCTACATACTTTTACAACAAATTGATAAAATTTCAAAAGAAAAAAAAGATTCATTATGAACCTATGGTCAGTAGTAAATTAGTAAAGTTGTCATTTCTTCTTTTTAGAAATCCAGAACTGGGGATTCTTTGGAGACCAAGTATCCGTAAGTGTGTAGTGTGCTTTCTTAAACTCCATCTTGATTTGTGGTATGCTGTTTACTATAAGAATGAGGGTCGATCTGACATTATTTTGGAGCTGCATCTAATGTCTGTAATTGTTCTGTTACACTTAAAAAAAAAAAAAATCTTATGTCTGTCATTGTCTTCTTTCCAGCGCACTAATCAAATTTATTCTTTCCACCACCATCCCATCATATCCAATACTTATGCTTCATTGATATACTGATTTATCCTTTATCCCAAATTTCCAATTAAAAAATTCTTTGAAAAACTCTGATTCTTGGTCATAATCTCTCGAATTGTCTTTTGTAGTTATGTTTGTTGATCGTGCTGAAATCAATGCTATCCTCAACACAAATCATTCTTATGCTGCTGCATGGACATGCATGTTAGTTCTAGTTACACCTTAGTGGTGCTATTAGATGGAAGTACAAGCAGACATGTTGTGAGAACAACTCTGAATTTCTGCACCGCTCTTTGTTCAAGGTTAGTAGTCAGACTCAGAAGGTTAAGCTATTTATAATTGTTCACTTTTTTTTTTTTTTTTTGCTGTCATTGCTAGTGAAAAAATCTATTACACATTATGATCTCATAGGTTTTGCAGCCAGTAATAATTATGTACATTAAATGCCTTTTATAGGTAACTTTATGTCTTGCACGTGTGAGATTGCCATTATCAAGTTTGGTTGTGTAATGTACTTAGGAGTTATGATCATTTGATTTCATGGCTATTTCCTTAGTTTGAGTGGCTGTGGTTTCAATTTATATGATTAATAGGGCCATTTTGGCCTATAAGAGAGACAACGAAATATGGGGCGTGTGTGTGTGATGCCAAAGCTAGCTATTTTCCTCTATCACTGTGTGTCAAGTGATCATTTGACTTTGTTACTTGTTCAGTACTATATTTTTGTTTATTTTGACATTCATGGTTATCTTAATTGGCTTATAATTCAAATTTAGGTTTTTCATTCTCTCTTGGTTCTATCCATTGGGAGGCTGTTTACTACTCTACTCGGTTTGCTTGAATTAATTAATTATTATTCCATAAGAAATGGAGTAGATTCTTTGAATTTTCATTTAATTCCATAAATACTTTGTATCAATATTGTATGTGTGAACATATTTGTTAGTTATGTTTTATTATTTATTCATAGAGATTTGTGTTTTATGCATAACTTGGATAGTTTCTCCCTATCGGTTGTAAGAAAGCTTTCGTCAAGGAAGATATTGGGTGAGTTGGATTGACTGTAAGTCTATGGTTATCTTGTATTACTAATATTTACACCTTAAGCATTTTTTTTTCATTGTTAGGTTTCTCATTTGTAGATGAATCATTTACATATTAAATGATGAAGAATATGTGCTTAAATATAGAACTGAGTCAAGAAGTGCGGTTCTCAGAGAGAAAGCAAGTCCCCAAGGTTTGCTAAAAGGCTATAATGTGTGCATAGAAGCTCATGTTCAATACCCTGCTAGGATGCTATCTTCCATTGTTAGGTTTGCTAGTGGAAATGCAAGTTCTCCTGGCCTGAATCTGAACATCGATTAAACATGGATGTGATTGCAATGTGAACATTCTGTAGTGGTCTAGTGTAATGACATCTTGCATTTTGTATGTCATACTTACGAAAGGCATTTTTCAGGACAATTGGAGTTATAATTGGAGTTATAATCATTTTTCAATAAATCCAAGAGTGTACTCTGCCCCAGTGAGCCTATCTTCTAGCAGTCAACAAGTTAATGGATTTTCCTTCTTTTAAAACTTTTTTACTTGACAAAATAAGTGAATATTTGTATTTTTTTGAAATTTCTCTAAAGTTTATCTAAGTGTGATGTACTTTGTGTGTGTTGTGCTCTTTTATAGAGACTTTGTTAGTTTTCTTAGAGCTTTGGAGTTGGGGCAGCTACTTAAAAATGTATTGGGAGGAGGAAGGACAACACTTATACCCAATAGAGCTTGCATATGACTTGCCTATTGCTTTGCATTGCATTGGTATTTTATTTAGCTTTGTTTTGATTGTATATGCATATGCTTGTGACTTAGGGGGGTCAAGTTGGAAGGAAGGAAAGGTGTTATTTTAAGCTATGTTTTTTGTTTTTTGTTTTTTGTGCCTCTTCTTTTAAGCTAGTTTGACTGAATGTATTTTTTATACAACTGATCAAACTTATGGAACCTATCATGTAATGTAATCTTACATATATATATATATGAAGTATCTTTTGGTTTAATTCTGAACATGAGTGTGCATTGGTATACTATAACTAAGTGCTGTATTGCAATGGTTTTCAATAGAAACCAATGTACCAAAGCATTATATACATCAAAATCAAATTGAAATTATTATGTTACACAATGGATATGGTTAAAACTAGTTGTACTAAGTATCGTCCTACAATGGTTTTCAACAGAAACCGTTGTACCAAAGCATTATATACATCAAAATCAAATTGAAATTATTATCTTACACAATGTTTATAAGGTTAAAACCGTTGTACTAAGTGTTGTCCTACAACGGTTTTCAATAGAAACCGATGCACCAAAACATTATATACATTAAAAGCAAATTGAAATTGTTATCTTACACAATGGTTATTATACATAAACCGATGTCTTAATGGCCATTTCACCTCGTGTTTATACTTAAAACAGTTGTAAAATACATGCATTAAGGTATAGAAATCATTGTCTCACCTATTAGTACACATCGGTCATTAAATAAAAACCGATGTTTAGATAGGTATGCAACAACGGTATCTCCTAAATCATTGGTTTTTAAGGGTGTATATACAACGATTTTAAATTAAAACCATTGTGTTAGTGTTTACAAGACAACAGATATTACCAGTTGTCTATTGGTACCCCAATAGATGTCGGTCGATTAGACGACGGTATTTTGGCAACTTACACAACGGATAAAGTCCATTGTATATTACGTTTTTTGTAGTAGTGAATATTTATTATTATACATACACACAATAAAAGTCTGATAAATAGTGTGAGGATTCCCCCTACTAGGATTTCAGGCTTAACCTAGTTCCACAACACTAATGTCGATCCTTGTCCCTTCTCTAGGTAACTGGAAAATTCAAGTCCGACAATAATTAAGTTGAAAATAAATTTTGACACAATTTTGGTATGTTTTCGTTCCCTTGTTACAATAGGATTAACTTATTGGGATATACTTTCTTATTTTAGCTTATATTTGTGTGAGCCTATAAATAGGTTGTGTAGAGTCTTAGTCTCCTTATCTCTTACGTTTTCTAGGGATTTTAAAGATTTGAGGGAACATTAGGATTTTTGAGAATTTAAGAGAGAATTTGCAAGCTGGAGAGGTTGGACATATTCAAAACAATCTATTGAGAGTTAGGTGAGAGGAGAGAGATTAGTTGAGATTGTAGAAAAGGCTCTTGTTAGTAAATCCATCATCTCCGTAAATCTCGAGTTTTTGCCTGTGTGCTGCTTATTTTTGTATTACTTTCGCTTGTCAATTCAATTCCCTAACAAGCAAGCGTTATGGATATAGACGACATTCGTCAAGGATAGGTTGACAACCTAAAAATTGATATCAAGGCAAGATTTTAGAATGACAGGTTCTACGATTAAGATTCACTTTGTAGAAGATGCATATAACTTGACTACTTGAATTTAAAGGATCCCTTTGAGGCTGTTTTATGCTTTGTCTTAGAAAGAATGAATTAGAAAGATTGGGACAAACTAAAAAAGAAGGCCCTTGGGGCCATTTTATTGAAGCTTGCGAAAAACATGCAACATCACGTGCTTTTTGTAGGATGTGAAATGTCTAAGTTGCGAGAAAGTGGGTTTTTGTGAAAAACAACTATGTTGTGGTGCTTATGGTATCATAATGTCTAAGATAGTCGTTAAATGGTTGGGTGATGGATTTTGGTTGTTCTGGTCCAATAGGGACTTGATTTTTTTTTTTTCTTATGAGTCGGTGTAGAAAATATTAGTGATGTCAGCTGTTGCACAAGCCTACAAGGTTGCCTACAAAATTAAACTACTTATTTGTTCGGGAAAGCTTTAGAGAGTGTTTTCCATGTTCCTGATTTGAGGTGGAACTTGATATTCGTTGGTGCTTAATTTGGATTCTTAAGGTTACAAATGTTATTACAGTTCAAGGTAGAGCATTTGGATCTTCTAGAAAGAGTCAAGTTTAAGATGAAAAGATTGGCAATCTTGGTTTCCATTGAAATTGTAAAGAGTTTGGAAATAGGCAATGTGAATGAACAAAACTTACTTCAAAGGTGAGATTTGAAGAGTAACAAATATTGCAACAATCCATAAAATAAGGCAGACTAGTAAGTAATTCGACACAAGTTCTCAAATGCATGTAGTAATATGCTCGTCCATGCATATGCCACAATTGAAGCATTATCCATAGTGGAAAGTGAAATAAGGAGAAGATTGAGCGACTGAGGCATCAATAGAAAAACTTGATGGAGTTGGTGAAGAAAAGTTTATCAAGAAATGTGTCGCTCATATGATTTGTGCAAATGGATGACGATTGCTCCAGTTAGTTTTGATAACTTCAGTGGCGAAGACTTAGATTGCATAGTTGTGCAGAGCATGTTTGAGGGGGTGGGGGGATTGAGTTCATGTCCAATGGTTAAGTTTGAACGCTCTCAAACTTGGCTAATCTACTTTGTTGATTGGTGCGTGCAGAAACATTGGTGATTCTTTGAAGACCTAAGAAAGCTTGATTGCATTGAGGTGAGGTTGAAGGATTTCTCATTGAGGTGAACATTGTTGAGTGCGGCTCGAAATAAGAGGTAGAACACAAAGTTATGAGTTAGCATGTGAACAAGTATCACTACCACTCAAGCAGTCAGAGGAACACTACAGTTTTTGGAGCACATGTGCTTGAGTGACCACATAAACGATCAAGAAGAAACAAGGAAATTATTATGCATTCTCACTGTGCTGCAGCTCGAAATTAATTGTGAGTTAATGAGCTCGAGCATGGCAATGCGAATATGAATTTCTTTTCCGTTTTGGTGTGTTATATATGAAGCCTAGTTTTGGTATGTTTTGGTTTCCTTGTTTCAATAACACTGGGTTAAACTTTCCTATTGTAACTTAAATTGCTTGTGAGCTTATAAATAGGTTATAGTCTTAGCCTTATTGACTCTTTCTTTTGTGAGATATTTTACAGAATTGAGAAAACCTTAGGGTTTTAGAGGACCTTAGTCCCCGTTTGGTATTCGATCTTTTTTAAAACTGTTTTTTGTATTTATTTGTGGTAATTTTAGAGGATAAAGAAGAAGTTTTTTTAAAATATATCGCTAGCTTTTGCCTATACTACCAAACACACCTTTAGTATTTTTATTTTACATTGTGTGTTTGGATGAAGTAAAACTATTAAATGATGAAATTTACAACTCCATTTAAATTTCCATCAATTGTAAATTCCCTTGTCTGGATGTCATACATGTAGAAAGTAGAAAATGATAGTAATTAAACATTCTAGCATTTGAATAAATCACAAAATTTGTTTAATAATTTAAGCATGGGTAACTCCACATTTTTTTAAAAGTTAACAGTATCATCAAAATCCTCCAATCAACAACATGTTACAGTCATTCATTCTTCTTGACAAAAGATATTTTGAAACAATTAATACGAGAGTATTTCATGACTAGGATTCCTGAAAATTAAACTAAATCAGCCTTGAGTCCTTGACTCAATCAAGTTAGTACTAGTCATTAGTTGAAAATACAATATCTGTGAAGTTCCCTGTTAAATTTACCAAACAAGAAACTTTCATTTGTTCACCCATGAAATTAATCTTGAATTTTAGTTAATTAAATTTCGAGTATTTTTTTACTACATCCAAACACAATGTTATGGTGTGTTTGGATGGAGAAAAAAAACTTGGAATTTAAACAAAACTCAGCATTTAAGAAATTACATGCTCTAATTTCCTTGTTTGGGTCCATAAATATAGAATTTCGTAAATTCTATATGAAAAAAAACTTGGGATTTGAAGGCTGTAAATTCCAAGTTTAAATTCCACCTAAATTGGTGTCATTTTCAAAATTCCAATTTTTATAAAAAAAAAAAAGTCGTGTCCACCCATCACCTTGCCAAATTAATTACAATATCACCACCACTACCACCATGTCGCCGCTACCACCACCACCACCACTGCCACCGCCACCGCCACCTCTGCCGCCACCATCACCACTGCAACCACCGACACCACCTCCGCCGCCACCACCACCACCTTTGCCACCACTACGACCACCACCGCCGCCACCTTTGCCACCACCACTACGACCACCACCGTCGCCACCGTTACCACCACCACCGTCGCCACTGCCACTGCCACCATCACTACCACTACCCACTGCCACCACCACCAACACCACCACAGCCGCCACTATTACCACTACCATCGCCGCCACTGTCACCACCACTGACACCGCCATCACCGACACTGACACCGCCGCCGCCGCCTCCATCACCAGTGCCATCACCATCACCATTGCCGTTGCCGTCGCCACCACCTTCATCGCCAATGTCGCCGTTGCCACCACCTCCAATACCCCAATTTTTGCCATCACCATTTCTCCCCTCGCCCATGGGCCATCACCCCTACTACCATCATCAACTTACCACAAACATCATTTTTATTGTTGCCACCATCACCATCACTCTTTTATAAAACTACTATAAATTTCGTATTTAAATTCCATTATGATTACATTTATCCAAACAAGAGAATTTACAAATTCTAGAATTTTAAATCACGTCATTTTTAATTCCGTCATTTGTGAATTCCTTAGTAGTTTCAAATTACTTCTTCCAAACGCACCATTAGAGAATTTAGGAGAGAATTTGCAAGTATGAAAGATTGAGTTTGAGTGTATTGATTCAGTAATTTTCAATTGATCGAGAACTAGGTTAAGAGGAAAGAGATTTCTTTTGAAAGTGTAGAAGAAACTATTTCATCTTCATATTGTAATCTTCTAGTCTTGTTAGTGATTGAATCCATCATTACCACTCATAGATGTGGCCCCATATTAGGTAAATCGTGTTTCTAATTGTGATTGTCTTGTTAGTGGATCCATCTTTACCATTCGTAAGTGTAGCCCAATCTCAAGTAAACCACGTAACTGTTGTTTTTGGTTTGTAATTGGACCCAGTTGTTGGTTTGGCCCAAAGTTGGTCAGCCCATATCTGTTTGAAGTGGCTTCAATTGTGCCACATCACCCTTTGGAGTAAGCGGGCAGCCTTGAGCTTGTTTCGCCCGAGACTACAGGGCTTCCAAAAGAAGCTTGTGGTTATAGTATGGATATAGCAGCAAAAAACAGAGAGAGATGAAGGGTTGGTAGTTGCAGCCTTACAAAGAGAAAAAGAAGAAAAGCCATGTTTCCTTGGCTTGTGAAGGTGTTATCGGCAACTTATTGCAAAGAGATTTATTCTCTTATCTTTCCCTTGTTCTTTGTGAGCGTATTTGAGGCTTATAGTTTGTGAGGTTCAAACACTTTTTGTAAACTCTTTATTGATTATAGTGGAATTTTGTGGTCTCCCAAAGTGGATGTAGCTCAGTTACACGGACTGAGTAAACCACTATAAATCTTAGTGTCTTTCGTTTGTTGGTATTGCTTTCTTTATTTTTGCCTTGATTATTTGGATTCATATCATGTATACTGTTTTATTGGATATTGTCTTTGGCGATATATTGGTGATTGCTATATTTGTTAGGCTTCCCACGTACAACAGTAGTAACTCTCTTGTTTGTGATGGTGCTTACTTGTGAATTTGATATTTGGGCTTCTAAATTTAGAAGGTGAACCTGAATTTCGTAACATACGATCAATTTACCATGGCCCTAGTAGGACTCCGCATCCTAGTTTGTTTTAGTTATTTTCAGACTTTTCGGATTCCATGAGCCAAATCATGTAGAGGAGGAAGCTTGCATGCTTTATCCTCGATCTCACAAAGATTTTCCTCATGGAATGGTAGCACATAAACATATTAGAGAAATGAGTTTTGTGTGTGTGTGTGTGTGTGTGGGGGGGGGGGGGGGGGGGGGGGGTGCGCAAATGATAAAGATGATAACAACCAACAAGCAATTCTAAAGAGTTTGTTGGGAAACATCATAGAGTTGTGTAGAGTGAAGTAAAGAAGCAAGCTAATTCCAAAATTTATTTGTGGCCAAGTCCTAAGTGTATTGATCGTTGGTGAAGATATGGGGAATTCGACTCTCTTCCTCATCTTCTTCTTGATCATCTTGGGACAACCTTGAGAGCTGAAGAGGCTCAAAGCTGTGGGAAGATGGCGCTGTGTCGGCAGCTGTGAGGTCAAAATTAGAGGTGAAGCTGCTCATGTTGATGAGGTTAGTGGAAGCAGAGGAGTTGTTGGAGTAGGCAGGTTGTAGCAATGTCATGTTATGCTGCTGCAGTTGTTGCTGTTGCTGCTGCTCTGAGCTCTGAAGGGCATTCGCAAATGCAAACCTGTTGTTTATCAGCTGTGTTTGCACCATTGCCAGCTCCATTTGTAAAGAAGCAACCTGCAATTTAATTAATGTCACAATAGTTTAATTTATGAATATATATATATATACAGGTTCCTTCAAGTGTGAGATTTCATAAATAATTTTATTCGTGGGATCTCTCATAGAGCTCACTCTATATAATATTTCAACGATTCGAATCGTTTATTATTTAGGTCTTTATTCAAAGATTATCCTTGCAAAAAATTAGCTAAATCGGAAATCATTTGTCTATCTAAATTTGATCAAACAAATAGACAAACCAAATATTTTTGACAAAACCGTTTATTTGTTTGATCAAAGTATATGTAAATGATTTCCGATTTGGTTAAATTTTTGCAATGATGATTTATGAATAGAGGCCTAAAAAATAGATGGTTCGAATTGTTAAAAAACTACATGCAGTGGGCCATCTGCCTCATCCCACATTTAACACTAAATGTGAGATCCCACACTTGAAGCTATATATATATATATATATATAACTTTTCCTTTTTTTTTCCGAAAACAAAAATAAACTTAATTACAAAGTCAGTCCATCCTCTAGGGATCCCAATATTCTGGATCGATATCATACAAAAGTTTAGGAATTCTAGAAGGAGAACTAGAAACCAAATACAAGATTGAGCATAAGATATATTGACCAATTAAGAGTAGCAAAAGTGTCAGCAACCATATTTGCTTCGCGATAAACATGAAAATTTTATGTCTAGTGGTAATCATCCCATGAATACTATAATTGTACGTCCTTTCAGGTTGGTGATGGATGCGGCTTCAGTACATTAATTTTGAAGATTAATATCATGTTATGAACACTAAAGTATGATTTTTTTATGTCAATACAAGATGTGGAAAGTTGAGAGATCGAGCTTGTGATTGAAAAACCAGACGGAGCCTTAGTTATAAGGGCACAATGATTCTTTGGCTATCAATGTTCATATATTTTAACTTTCTCCATATTCAAAACCACCTATATATGGAAAGTTTTCTATGAATCTAAGTGTACGTAACTCTATCTAGCTAGTTTAATTATGAAAAGGAATTTCTGTTGCAAGAAAATTTATATCTGCAACATCATCTGCTTACATATATATAGATATAGAGTCCTAGCTCTAATAAGAATCTCCTCATTTTAAATAAAGTTTCTCAAAAAAAGACTCATCAGCATTTTTTAGATACTCGTTAAGGGTAATTCATACAAAATATCAGTCAAATTAGAAATAAATGACTATTTAGCCATTTGATTATTAATTACCATCTATATAATTATACATATCTAAGCTAGGTGTGCTGGTTTATTTATTTATTAGCAATTAATATATGATCCTAAACTATTTCGGATTGCTGATTTTTTTTAAGGATAATGATTGAAAAGATCGAAATCTAAAAACATCCATACTTTTCTTAAAATGAAAATGAGGACATGGTCATTACAGAACTCATGCATGTATATATATATATATATATATATATATATATGTTAATAATGTTAATTGTTAATAATTAAATAGATATAAACCTGTTGTTGCAAGGCAAGTATGGTGGAAACGCAACCATAAACAGGGTCAGAGAGTCTAGCTTGAGCCTCATAAGAAATTGTGACAACAGCATCGTGTCTGCGATTGAGTGGGATGTGCTGCAACAGCTTCGACACGTTACTGGCGCCGAACACTTTGTGCACCGCAGCAAAGCGTGCGGCTCCCTGGTCCGAACCAAAATGGGGTGCGAAGATGCAGCCACTCACGCACTTCCTCCTCAGGAACTTGCACGCCCCACATGGAGCTGCTGGTGCGCCTGTTGTACAACTTGTAGTAGTAGTAGTACTACTACTACTACTACTACTTGGTGTCAGTACAACTCCTGCTGCTGACTCTGCCACGAGGCCCTCTGTAGAACAACGCTTTCCGGCGCCCTTTCTTCGGCTTTCAGACGTGCCGCTGTGATCTCCTTGAGGTGGTTGCTCAGCCATTGTAGTTTGGAAGAATATTTAGAAGCAAAAGAGAACGAGCGAGAGAGCCAAAGAGAAGGGTGGTGCTTATAAGAAAGCTAGAGCAAGCAGTGCACGTTAGTCTCGTGAAATAGTTGGCAAGGTGAATGTGGTAAGCCTTTCTTTCTTTCTTTTTCTTTGAGAGAGAGAGAGAGAGAGAGACGTTATGGTTGGTGAAGTTGGGGAGTGAGAAAAGAGTCTGCATGGTGTGTGTGAGGTGCACGTGCAAAGGCCATGCTGAGTGTTACTGGCTTTAAGCCTTTAATTAATCATAATTGGAGAACAAAACAAACGAGACGCTAAAAAACAATTGAAGTCGGTGCACCTAACTCGCCCTTGACGCTAGTGTTAAAATGCTCAGCTTAAAAATTCAAAAATGTCATTATAATTGTCAGTTACAAGAGTGTTCGGATGCTCAATTAAAACGTGAACTAGTTTTTTATATAGATTTAAAACCTAAACTTATTTAACATTGGAAATCTACAGTGTATTTTTTTTATATTAACTGTGATTATTATATTAATGAGGTTAGTTTTAATTAAGTAGTATAATAATAGTACATGATAGTTGTATGGAACTTGTAGAAGGCTGTGTTCATGAAAAGGCACAAGATTTGTATTGCCCGTGGCGTGTGGGATGGGAAAAACCTCAAAGTGCATGGCTCTCAATTCTCATACCTTAATTAACACATAAATTAAGCCTATATATATAAATATTAATAACACAAAAATTAAGCCTGCAATCTTTTAACCCAAATGATTAACCTTTTCTTAGTCTCAGTTTGGCACAATTGTATTTCTTAATCTGATTAATTTTGTATACACTAGCACTGTAAATACTATAACATAGAACAACCAGACAGATTACTTAACAGATTTGGTTCTTTGTAAAACGTACATCTCGTGCTTAAAGTAACGCTCATTTTGTATCAAAGCAACATATGGCCCAGTTCTGCTTACTATATTCAGCTCCACATCTATAAACAATGATCTTACATAATGTTTTCATTAATTAATTATATAATTAAAAGTGCACCATTCATAATGAAACTCTTCATTATCAGATGGATACAAGTTCTAAAATCACCCAAGTCATTTGATAGTGAAGAGTTGCAACATATATATGTGAAATTCACCTGGGTTGGGTGCACTAGTAAATGGAATCTAGCAAGATAACTTCTATTTTAGAGAGGAAGCTAGGGATCAGAAATTGGCTTGATGAAATTGAGAAATAAGGTGATGAAAATGGTGCCTGCCTTTGAGATTGCAAATTAAGCGGGTCTAGATATTTGCAATACAAGCATATTTGAAAATGGTAGTAGTATGCATTACAGAAAATATGCATAATACAAAAGGCTTAATTATCGATTTATCACTCAAAATTGTAACTCATTCTCATATTGCCACTTGAAAGATTTATTGTCTCAGATTACCATCTGTAACTTACATTAGTGTCTCATTTTACCTTATTCCGTCAAAAATTCCGTTAAAAATGCTGACGTAATGCGCTGGATGTGCACCATATGTCACATCTTTGCTTTTATTTTCGGATTTTTTTATTTTCCTATTTTTATAAACTTTGAATTAATTAAAAATAGCTTCGAACTCAGAAAAGTACACAGAAAATTTCTACGAATTTGTCTTGACTAGTACTAATTTACTATGGGGTCAAAATACCAATTTTCCCTTTAAAAATTTCTAGAAAATTTGGGAAGTCTAAATTTATTTTTAGAAAATTAAAATAAATATCCCTCTATTAAATAAATTCTAGAATTTTCATAAACTCTCGGTCGAATTTTCAAAAATATTTTGGAAATTAC
This sequence comes from Dryas octopetala, assembly GCF_963921425.1. NCBI lineage: Eukaryota > Viridiplantae > Streptophyta > Magnoliopsida > Rosales > Rosaceae > Dryas > Dryas octopetala. Next base: position 17,091,210 of record NC_141371.1, read on the forward strand.
CAAAAGCCTGTTTTAGAGAATTATTTGGAGACTTTACAAAAATTTTAGAACTTTTCTATAATTTATTTTATAGAGGGAAATTTGTTTTCCTCTAAGACCGAGAGGTCTTTTGGGTAGCAAGTGTTCACGAAAAAGGTATTGTTAGTTTTTAGAAGATTAACGGTGCAGACCTCATATTTTTTGGAGTTCGGGAGATTATTCTATGAATTTCCAAAGAATCTAGAGTATTTTAATTTTCTAGAATAAATTTGGACTTCCCAAATTTTCTGGAAATTTTTAGATGGAAAATTGGTATTTTAACCCCATAGTAAATTAGTACTAGTCAAGACGAGTCCGTAGAAATGTTTTGTGTATTTTTCTGAATTCGGAGCTATTTTTAATTAATTTTTAAAGTTTATAAAAATAGAAAAATAAGAAAATACAAGAAAAAATGAGACATGTGGCGCACATCCAGCGCGCAACGTTAGCAATAACGGCCAAGTCAGCATTTTTAACGGAATTGTTGACGGAACAAGGTAAAATAAGACACGGATGTAAGTTATAGGTGGTAATCTGGGACAAAAAAACTTTCTTGTGAGTGGTGGCAATATGGAAATGAGTTACAGTTTTGAGTGGTAAATAGATAATTAAGCCTAATACAAAATTACAATTCTAGAAAACAAAAGGGGAGTCCTTTCCAACAAGGGATATTCCTAGCTAGCTATGTGATTCCTACACACACAGATTCCAACTCACATGTAAACAAAGCCAAATGAAACAAAAGGGGACTTCAACATTAGTGAAACAAAAGTCCAAGTCCTTTTTACGGTTGGCTTGGAAACCAAGAAATCTAAATTGACAGATGCAGAACATATAACCCTCCGACAAGGCATGTTTTGTCATTCACTTGATATGAGCAATGTGATAGCTTTCTGGAAAGATGTGCTCTACAACCATCAATTTATCTTTGTGGACCTAGCCGTGGCATGGAATTTTGAAGGGTCAAATCCTAACATCAGTAGGATAGTAAATGGGCATCAGTGCTTTCTTTCTTTCTTCCATGGAGACAACATTTCCAAGCTTTAGACTATTAATCAAGAAGATAGCTAAAGATAGAGAAAGCTTGTAGGCAAGATGGTTGTGGATTTATGCATGATGGAGATGAAGCAGCACGGCAAAAAGACTCGTGGATGGATTCTTTTTTTTTTTTACACTTATAATTCCCTCTGCATTAATTTTGTGACTGCCATCTCAAAATGGGAAAACAAAATAATTCCTGAATTGGAGGTTTTGTAGTCCTAAGCCAAATCATGCAGGATCTGTACTTTGAATATTATAGGTTTTCGAATTCTACAACGAGGCTATAAGTCAGATGGATTGAAATTTTATAAACATATTAAAGGAACCTGTAACTCACCACTAAAAGGTGAGGCGTGTAGGTTGTGAAGGTGAAACCGGAGAGCCTTCACTGCTCTGGGATTCTCCCTGCCATGCATCCTGAACCTGTGCAGCATACTGCAAGTTCCACAGAACATCCTCAACAGAAGGTCTATCTGCTGGGTCCTCACGCAAACACCTAATACAAATTTCCATCATTGTCTTCAATGACTGATCCAAGCATGTGTGCCTAACTAGTGGATCAACCATGCTTCTTCGAGCTGCATCATCGGCTGTAATGGCCACTTGTAGCTGCATGGTGTTAGCAAATGTAAGTAAATTATTTATATGTGAAAGTAACTTTCATGACCCCTCTCCCTCCCTCCCTAAAAAAGAAATAACAAAGAATATTTTATAGAAAAGGCAGGAGTTCTTTTACATCCTATAATATACACCACATTAGCGATTTCTGAGTAAATGAAAAGGAACAATCATAAACCCATCCAGTCTTATATTCATGTATGAGATAAGCATGAAGTCATCAGGTTTGAGTGTGAGAGACTTCTTTGTAATTTTTCATCCTGGTCATAATGAATTTTCTCCTTTTTGATCCTTGAACAAAGACGAAGGGCCGAAGTACATAAATCTTTACACTCTCTCTCTTGCTTTGATTTGTATCTCTGTGTGCATCTTTCATAACAATTAGCCAAAGCTGATTAAAATTCATAACTATTGGTATCAGAACTTGGTTAGGGTTCTTCACAATTTTCTTTTTGTGGAAGATGGCAAGAAAATTGTACAAAGTTGAACCTTTCAAGGGAAGTAGTAATTTAGTCTTTGGAAAGCAATCTAGAAGACATTTTGGTTCAGTAAGAGCTTCTCAAATTGATTCATGGAAGAAGCTTGATGGTATGAAAGACACCAATTGGGAGAAAGAAGCAAAGACAATGAGAATGATTTGTTTAAGTCTGGCCCCAGACATAAAGTACGCTATTTTTAACGAAACCTCTCCTTCTCAATCCTTACTAGGTTAGAGAAACTGCACATTTTGAAATCCTTTACAAACAGATTGTATATGCAGAAAAAGTTGTATGAGTAGCAAATGATTGAAGGGATAAATATCATGGATCACCTGCATTTGTTTAACAAAATAAGTCTGTTTAAGTCTACAGTAAGTTCTTTGTATTTTAGAGACAGAATATAAGTAGTTATATAGAGGCAACAAAGCAAGCATTATGGTTGAAGAATTTGGGTTTAAGCAAAGTAGTGCTCAGTTGCAGACTTGCAGTGCGAGATCAACCAATAATTAGTCTTCCTTGCAAGATCAAAATACATCGTAGTGGTATCACCAGATGTTTGAACGCATTGCCTCAGGGGAGATATTTTTATCCAAGATTCGCATCAATGGGAATGCAACTAATATGTTGAGTAAATTGGTCCCTAGTACAGGTCCAAGTAATAGGATAAGTACTTTTTATAGTGTTCCAACGCCTGAATCTGATACAACCATTTCTTTGGTTGATTTATATGATAAAAGCTTAGCAAATTTCATCTCCCCCAGACTCTGTCAGTAATAAGCATTTCTTTTTTGTTTTCAGAGAAAAAGTGAAATGGAGTTCAAAACAAAATGATAAGAACAAAGCAGAGTTCTTTTACCTGATCTTTTAAAACTTCCACTTGAGTCTTAGACTTGACTGGTCTCCCCTTGATCATTTCCAGCAAGATTACTCCAAAGTCGTGAACATCAGTCCTACCCTCGTATTTCATCCTGTCAAGCACCATAGTACAATGATTACAATTACATGTAACTGTATACATTCTAATGGAATAATCTACATATCACAGGATCCTGCAGGTGTCGTAACTAAATGTGGATCAGGACTCTGTTTGAAGGGCAAGAGGTGACAAGGTCACAATAAGAACAAAGGCTAAGATTATCATCAAAAGTAATAAAGATTCATCTATTGTGTACACACTATAAAACATCCAGGCCAACCATAGTGCATATAAATACTATTATGATTGCCCGCTCATCAAAGATTAAATAGTTTCATATGGCATAAAGACCTTGCATTAATGGTGTATTTAACTATTCTAGAATGTAACTTAAGCCATTTAAAATTTCCATTGCAAACCTTGCACCAACACTGGAATTTATGGATCCACCTGAAGAAACTCCATGACCAACCTGCAAGGATGAGCAGGGCTGAAAACCAATTCAAAAGGATTACTTCAAAAAATCAAATTGACAACCCAATGAATTACAACTTTTTCTTACCTGCTCCATATTTTCTTCTAATAGAGGAAGGTTATAACTGCTAATTTTTGCAACAAAATTCTGATCTAGTAAAATGTCTGTTATCTTAAGATTATTTGAATATACACCAGGCATGATCCCTGTGTTCAGAAACTGAATGCCCTTTGCTATGCCTATTGCAGCTGCTATGCGTTGTGTCCAAGTAAGTGATCGTCTAGGATGTCCCTCTTCCAAATAAAATATAACATAGAAAGAAATTCAACATAAATGTATAAGATTATAATAAAATAAAATAAAAAGTCAGGCAGGAGGAAACCATGTGGTGGTTAGTTGTCCCTACAGTGTATCGCTTAAGGAAAACAATAACAGAACTATAGTGCCAGAACTATCGACTAAGAAGTAGCCAAATTTATATTCAGAATTTCGCATAATGGTCCAGAGAAGTATACTACTCAGGAAACATGTAAGGAATGAGATTCATTCAGAAAAAACCCTTCAAGTAATTGGTGACTGTAAGATGTAGGCTTATTTATATATGTGAAGTACTACAAGTACTGTGACTTCTGTATCCTCCATCCTGAAAAGCTAAATGAAAGATTTCATGAATTACCTGAGATCCAGCTTCTTAGTGTGCCATTTGGTACATATTCGAATACAAGAAATATTCTGCTGACACTAGAATCATCCAAGTAACACTCAAAGCAGTGTCCAAGAGCACTGACCAAATGACGATGCCTTAGTTTCGAAATCAGCTCTATATGATACATGAAATTTTGAGTGCTGTGACTTCCCTTCATTTTCAAGCATCTGATGGCAACAAAAGAACCATCTTTTAACTGGCCTCTGTACATCTGAGATCATCAAACGAACAAACCATGAAGTTATAATATAATGAGGCTAATACAATCTCAACAGCATATGTATATTGTGATTTTTATTTTATTTTTTCCTGTTTGAGAAATCTATAGTAAGTTATGGTAGTGCACAATGGCAGACATATGCATGACCATATATACATTCACCTCCATGAGTAACATAATACAGGGTCTTAGACCAAATGAAAATATAAATAAATATACAAAATTAACCCTTTCAAGCATTGGTATACTATGGAAGAAAACATGATAGAAGTGCAGGACCAATTAATGTTTTCAAAACTCAAAATCAGCTATCCACAGTTGAATACACAAAATTTCATTTTTGTAAATTTTACATATAGCATATGAAAAATTGCAAGACAAGCACCATGTGATGACCATTTATTCAAGCTGAGAAGAAACTCTACGATGTGATTAATAATTAAAGCATGTAAGTTAAGCAATCAGGACAGTTTCTTTTAGAAAGTTCTAGAAAACTCATCACACCGAACAGCATTCAGAAGCATTCACAAAAACTCATCAATACCATATACTGGTCCAACATAAAAGTAACAGGTTTATGTTATATACCTGTCCATGTGAGCCTTCACCCATGAAAGTAGATGTGTCAAAGTTATGTGTAGCCTCCTCAAGTTCCTCCAGTGAAAAGGTTCGATAACCTGGAAGGCCAAGCGCTCCCAGCTTCATTGTTTGAGATATATATCCTTTAGGTGAAAGCAAAGATCACATTATCAGACATTTTCAATACACTGGAAGAATTAGTCAATCAGAATCCAGGATTTATCAGAGAGAGAGAGAGATGAGATGATGAGATGAGAACTTACTTGCATCTGACAGCAACTTTGAGGTATATCCAGTTGATGCATTCTCTGTTATTGATCTTGTTGGCGACTCCTTCAATGACTTCTTGGTATTCATTCTTCTATATATGAAAAAAACTAGGCCAACAAGTACCACCCCTCCAAAAAACCCTCCAATTATCCCTAAGGCAAGAGCTGCTTTGGAAGCTTGTCTTCGCTTGCTTTGCTCGGGTATGATTCCAACAGCTAAAGCCTCATTGCGGCAAAATGGAAATGGATGTTGATTTTGATTTCTAGTAGCTAAACAATTCCGAGCATACAAGACAACCCTGTCCTTAGAATCTGACAGAAGGCATCTAGGTAAGTTTCCGGTCAAAAGATTTGAGGATAAATCTACAGATTTAAGGTCAGCGTTGCAAGATAAATTTTCAAAAAGCATTCCTGTGAATTTGTTGCCCGAAAAATTAAGATAAGTAATTGAAGGCAGAGATAGCAGTGATGGTGGAAATCGACCCACAAACATATTTAAAGAAATGTCCAACCGTTCTAGCTGATAATAGGAGCTCACTTCAGCAGGGATGCCAGACCTAAATTTGTTCTTACTCAGTACAAGGATGACCAACCTTTTTCCAAGTTTGGGAAACTGTCTTCCAAAAGCATTATTTTCCAATTCAAGAACTTGAAGGTTTGTCAAATGACTCAAATCAGGCACTTCCCCAAAGAAGTGGTTATGCGAAAGCCCAAGAACTCTAAGATTTTCCAAATCACTCAATGAATTCGGCAAGGATGAATTGAACAAATTCTTCTTCAAACTCAAAACAGCCAAACTTGGGAGTGAACTCAGCCAATCTGGAAGCGGTCCAGAAAACATGTTATCATCAAGTATAAGTGTCTGGAGGCTTTTTACTGATGAAAGCTCTTGAGGAATGGCACCATATAGAAAATTTGAAGTAACATTAAGTATTTCAAGTGATGATAAACGTGAGATTTTACCAGGCAAGGGGCCCCATAAACCAAGAGAAACCAATGTGAGGACTTTCAAGTTAGGAAGAGTAACAAGAGTCGTTATGAAGGAATCAATTGAAAAGTTTCGCGGCAACAGAGGAGCAGCATTTTCACCAATTATATGCAATTGGGTTATGATTTCTTCATAGCATACAACAGTCAAAGACGAATTTGTTTCAAGGTTGCAAAAATCTGTGTCGTTATTCCAGCTGTTTAAAACAGCTGGAAAGTTTAAAAGTCGCTGAATTCTCAGAAGGGTCTGAGATTGGGAGGATTGATGTTGTTCGGAATGACTAACTGAAAACAGAATGATAACAAGAACCAAAAGCATAGAATGGAGGGATACTTTTGCCATAGCAGTACAAGCAGAAGTAAAGAACCAGGCTGGAGGGGCCAAGCTCATAAGATAGACTATTCAAGGACAGCAAGTTGCAGAGATAACATCAATAAGAGAAGTCTCCTCTACATTGTTGAAATTGGCAGTCCCAATTACTACAGCTCAGCTTCTCAGGCCACATACAATACCCCTGCGCAATCATATTAACATGATATATAAACATATTTAGACATGTTAATGTCTTAAGATAGAGAGATGTATGTAGTCAAATATTAGAATTTAAATCAGAACTATAACGCATCAGTAAAAGCAAAATTATTGCCAAAAGCAACTTGACATTATCAACAACTTTATCTCATCAGGTTTCAACAAAAATTTGTTAGTGTATTAGAGAACTAATGAAAACATTTATCTTGTCTTGTGTGTGTGTGTGTATGCACGTCTGTTTCTCTAGTGCAGCTCATATTAATTTCACAATTGGACGCAGCTTATTCAGGATTCAGGAAGGTTACCTCAATGGATTGAACAAGCAAATCAATTTGACTTCAGAGTTCCAATACCAGTCCAAGAGCTTGAGCTTAAACAAACCCAGATAAATAAAAAATCTTCTGGATATTTCCTTTTTCTTTTCCTTTTATGACCAAAAATGACAGATGCAGCCAATTGCAACTCCAGAAGCTTGTGCTGAAGCCCTGTGACAAAAGTCGGTTAAAATAACTAAACAAATTATTGTCTTTCAAATGAAGTAAATATTCACCACAACTGCTCAAAAAGCACTATAATCACTTCAAACGTTAATTGTACACAAACCCAACTCAGATTAAGCTCTCCTTCTCACATCTCAAACTGCGTTACTGCAACAAATTTAAACCCAACAAAAAAAAAATACAAGAATTAATCAAACAACCTGCTTAACTAAATCCTGGCCCAAAAAAAAAAAAAAAAAAACCTGCTTAACTAAATCCAAAAAAATATTTGAACCACTCATTCAACAACCTGTTTCAGATGATGGGCCTCAAAATCTTACTGACTGACAAATAAGATGGGTTTCTTCTCCAGAAATCAGTTCTCTGCGCACCACAAGAAGACAATCAAGCGAGACGGGTCCAAAGAAACTTGGAAGAGGGCCAAAGCTAACTCACAGTAAGACCTGGAAACCCCCACAAACCGACATTTTATTTTATTTTTCGAATAATTAAACAAAACCCATTATTTATTTCTCTCTTTAGATATGATTTTTTATGCTTTTTGGGAGGACTAAAGGGAAGCCATAGTTGGACTGGAACTGAAAGCAAAAGCAAAAGGAAAGATTCTGGCAGAGAATGGAAGCTTTATCTCACTGTGTGAGAAATCTACAATGCTCTGAATGTGAAGTACATTAAGTTTGGTATTGGATTTGAAATTCAGAATTTATTTAAGAATCAGAAATATTAAAATTAAAGGTGGGCAAAACACACACCGGCAGGCACAGACTGTAATGTAAGCTTTCGCTTTCTGGGTCTGGTAAGTTTTGTCTTTCTATCGTCCTGTCACCTTGTGATATAGTTTAGTTAGTCTGGCCCACTGTTTACATAATCTGCCACTTTTGGCGCCTTTTTCTTCTCTCTCTTCTGCTAACTATAAATTCTCTTATCATTTCATTTTGCCCAAAACCACATAAATGGGGGATCAATATATAGCCGAGTGGTAAGATCATTTTCATTCAATCATTTTCTTATATATATCAAGAAGTAATTTAATTTTTTTACCAAAAAAAAGAAGTAATTTTTTTCAGTCAAAACTATGCAATAAAGAATAAAAAAAAATTTTTTGGGGTGTATTCAATATGAAATTAGATAGATTTTAAAACACTTTGGTAGAAGTAGAAAGTTTAGGTATATTTAATGAGAAATTTGGAAAACTAATCCATTTTGATTGCCATTAAAGACTTTTAACCTTTTTTTTTTTTTTTTTTAAGAAATTAGGGTTCGAGCACTTCTCAAGGAGAGTTCAAGCACTACTCGATGATCAAATTTCTAAAAATTAAAAAAAGAGGTTAAAAATCTTTATTTAACTTTAAATTAGGTTAGTTTTCCAAATTTCTCATATTTAATGTAGACTTATAAGGAGTCTATAAAAGTCAATTGTAGTAAATAAATTCTACATCCTTCTCTCTAGGTATTTCGATCGATTTCATAACTTAACTATTTTTTTTTCTCTAGAGATATATGGTGGTTATTGCATGTCTACTAAAACCTTCATGTTATACATAGAAAACCACCACTAACGAAACCATAGCAACTGAGTGGCTAACCTAGGCTGCAATATTCCTCTTCAACCCAAAATTTATATAACATCCTAATCAATTGCAAGTTATTAAATTTTTTTTTATGAGGAAGCAATGAAATTGTTGAATGTTTTGTTTGCATGTAATAGTTTTGCGTATTCTCAAGGTAAGTGCCGTTATGGTACTTCAAGATTTTGGGGTGTCACAAAATTTTAGGAGGCGAATAGAATTTTACTGAAAATGTTACTGTTGCCCTCAAAAACCACGGCAGAGATTACCGAGATTCTTGATAAGAACACTGCAGTCCTTAATTAAAATGCGGGCGTGTCACTGTACAGCTGAGATGACCAGTCTACAAAATGATTCTAAGTGCTTGAATGCATGATTTGCGCCGAAATAATCTAAGTCTAACTTAACGATTGTGCGGCGAGACAAGGAACACGAATCTCGCCTAAATCCGAATTGCCTTGATCCTCAAGGACTTCTAATTGTCGTTGGTTTCAATGACCCTATGCTCAAATTCGTAAGTGCGAAAAATTGTTTCTTGAGTGATTGGATGAATTGCAAAATAATGAGCTTTGATGTAAAAAGTATGAATAATATGATTGTTTTGAAAACTAGTAACAATTGTAGTTCTAATAACAAATCTCATAATGAACAGACATGAAATTTAAAGTAAAAATTGGGAAGAAATCGATACTAGGGACAAAGTAAATCCTAGCAGAGCTAAAACAAAGGAAATGAAGCAATAATCACTTAAGAAAACTATGAGAAAATTGAGATGCTTGTGTTATTTTGTTTGATTTGTTGAATGTGTTTAGAGCTTCTCTTCTTGTCGACGCCTCTTTTTATAGTGATCAACTCCCTAAGGTTTTAGGTAATCCCTTTCTTTATTGTTTCTGGACTTCTCTTGCTTCACGCTCAAGATTTGCCTGAATTAGAACTCCTACTACATCAAAGATACTCGGCAAGATTGGGCCTTCCTGAATTTCCTCTTCTACTTGTCCTTGATTACTATGGGCTAACAATTGGGCTTAGCCGTGACTCCGACCCAGTGCCAAAATAGGATGTAAACAGTTACATTACAATTCCAAATGAAATTACATTATAGCATTTTATATTTCTCAAAGTCTATAATATATTTATGTGGCTGTAATTGAGCTAGGAGAAATGGTACATGTACAAAAATAAACATGTTATTAATACAAACAAACAAGATTATAAAAATTATACATTACAAATGAAATGACATTATATAAGTCTTTTATAAAACAAATGATTCATGAGTCCATTGTATACCTTTTATTGTAATATTAACTCTGTGATGCCTCAAAACCTGGAAGTGCCATAGCAGCATCTACTTTGAAAATACCCACGACTATAACACACACACACCCCGAGTATTATAATCCCGAATATTTCCAAAATAGGTTAAGTCATTTTTAAGTAAAATGGGTTATATCAAAGTTTTTCTGCATGCCAGCGAAAATAAATAATTAATAAAACATTTAAATATATCTAGTTGATAAAAACCAACCCACCAAGGTTACGAGTTTGGTAAATGTAACCTTGAAGAACATAAAAATGTAAGATGATGTTCGACATATTTACAATATGATCAACCCAAAAGGGAACTGACATCTGTTAGAAATATATAAAAGGGTACATCAAAAGATGGAAATAAACAGCAACAAGGATCAACAATAAGGTAGAACTGGCTAGAAGAAATAATCTAAACCAAATAAGTCTTGGAGCTAAAAAGAAGCTAGGCCGCGACCTCAGTCCAAATCATCAATCGGTACCTCATCTGCATTCATAGAGCACAATAGAGGTTAAAAATCACTTACGTTCATAGCTTCCCCTCGAGGGACCCTGGCTAAGTTTGAAAATAGTAGCAAAAAATTATTTACTACATAAAATCCAATGAAAAATAGTTTAAAAAAAAATGCACAAGCATAACCAAAGAATCAATATAAGTTATAAAACCAGTTGCATGCTCACATAGCTTTCGCAAACCATTTTTCGGATCCAAGTTTAGTATTATACCTTATGACCGGCCATTTTGGCTAACTACAACTTACCACATTATCAACAAAAACTGACATTAGTAGCGAACGTATTCATTTTGTGGTTAATACTGACTAGACTGGCCTCCCCAACGATAAAATCGACCAGTCATCCGTATTACTACCTCTGGAGGTTTAGGGGATTGAAACCCAAAGTGAACAATTGTGACCCCTTACTCTCAAGTCATCTAGTATCGCTAACAGCACATATCATACCATTACAAAACCATGCACCAATGAAAACAAAAAACATTGCAAAATTCACGTGCATCAATATTTATTATAATGCGTACTACATGCTATAAAATAGGTCTCTAGACAGGGTGTGAGTTCCCTCTACCTGGAGTCTAGTGTATAGCCTGATCCCACATAAACATCCAACTTACACCCTTTCTGACGTCCGCTTATTCACCATTGAGTAATTGGAGTCCTTCGTCTGACAACAACTGGTTTTAAAACCATTTTCTCGTAAACCGATGACCTTGTTAGTGTAAGGTCCGGTTTAAATGATTCATAAGTTTGGTACTAGCTCAGTTTCTAGGATCCTCAGAATCTTTGGTTTAACATGACTTGCCTCGTAAGATCGAGTCATTCCAAAACCTTCCATAAACCGAGTAACGGTTCGGTTTTTGGAACCTAATTAATATCATTTTTAATTAGGTTGACGAGGTTGACTAGTTTAGTCCCTACAACATGACCAGGTCAATATATGGAGAAATTGGAGGAGCTTTGGACCAATATTCAATGCCTGTATACTCATGCACTGACCTTAGACATTATGTCATTTAGTTACCACTCATATGCATGGCCTCAATATTTAATTAGGTTGATTTTATTTAATAAAATTTGGGCAACGTTTCAACTTAAATAAATAACTTTTAAATAAGCTGAGTTGGAGGGATTACCTAACAAAACGTTTCCATGGGCAAAACTTTAGTACTACTTGAGTTGCTAATTTAGAGGATAAAAACAATCTAATTAACAAGAGATTAATCTAACAAAGTTTTGACAGAAACTCAGCTAGAATCAAGAGATTACTTATGGCTTTTGGTGTCAAACTCAGCTAGAATGAAGAGATTACTTCTGCATAACATTGGCTCTAAAACCTCCTAGAAGCTAGGTTGAGCTCGTCACCATGAGCTTATAGGAAAAAACGGGGTTGTCCAATCGAACCTCCGGAACTCTAGTTATGATCAAAGGAAGGAGAAGAGAATTCTAAAGAGAGAGGCTCTAGAATTCAAGCTTAAGGTGTGAATAACAGTGATGGGGTGAAGGGGTATTTATAGGTGGGTGAAGGTAAAATGAATGGTTAGGATTTAGTTTAGATGGATGGCTAGGATTTTAGGGAAAGATCTAAAATTGAAAAAATATTTAAATTTTGAATTAAAATTCTTCCAAATTTAAAGGATCTATATCCTTCTTCTTGTGGGGCTTTTGGCCTTCAAAACATGCAAAAAGTACTTCAGCATGAGCAAATTGGGCTTCAAAACAGATGAAGTAGGCAGCCCAAAAGGAGGTAGAGAAACGGGCTGGGCTGAGCTAGGGACGAGGTATGCGCGCCGGTGCAACCCAGTTTTGAGCACTAGTGAAAGCGAATGGGTAGAATGACATGTCATTCACGGTCGAGGGCAACGTCATTCGCCTGGCGGTCCTGGTCAGCACTGACTCAACGCTTCGTCAATGCACATCATCCAACCAGTGTGCGCCGCATGATGCTTGTTAGCCCACGTTAGCAATTATTTTAATTTTCTATTTCAAAAATTGGCCAAAAATAGCTGGGGACTTGGAAAAATTCCCTAAAAAAAAATCCTACAGAATCGTCTCAGTAAGTAATAATTATCTAACGGGTCAAAGTATTATTTTGACTTCTAGAATTTTTCTAAAATTTTCCAACTCCCTAGAACAAATTCAAAATAGTTCACAAAAAATTTTAAACAATTCTATAAAAATTCTAGAAAATTACCAAAAATAGAATTAAGTCCAAAATAAATTTGGAATATTTCTTAGAATCTCACAAACCCACCTGATATTTGCAATGTTAAAAAGCTCCACCACAAATTTTAAAATGATAAAGAATCCCACGTTAAAAACACAAAGGTGTTGATTCTATTTGGCACTTGGTCATTTTTTTTGTTCGAAGTATTGTCACTGTTTAATAATAACAATTCTTGTCATTGTCATAATAGCAAATCAAAATGTAGGGTGGGTGTGACTCCGAAAGTTTGAATTTTGTATTTTATATTGGTTTATTAATTTTTGACATGTCTATGTAAGAAAAATATATAAGGTATATATATAAGTATTATTTTATGAGGTCTTCTAGTTGTCACTGTTTCACAGTGGCAATTGTTGTTATTAGAGGTGTCAAACAGGTTGGGTCGGCCCGAGCACAGCATAACATGAGCCAAGCACGATACGAGCACAAGCACGAAATGGGCCCAAATTAGCCACGAGTCATTTAAAATTGTTTTTCTATTTTTAGAGAACTTTTCAACAACAATTTTCAACTTTCAAGCAAAAAAAAATGTTAATATTTATTTATAAAGAAGAAAAAATATCATAAATTTAGTTTTTTGACCCTAAATAATTATAAAAAATAAAAGTAAAAAGGCTCGTGGGTCGGCCCGTGTAAGGCAGGGCACAAGCACGAATAGCACGTGGGCTATGGACCGTGCAGGGCCTAGGTCTTAACTCTATGGGTCGGCCTGAGCACGGCACGAAAGTACGATGAGCTGAATTTAAACGGGCTGAGCCATCCCGTTTGACACCTCTAATTGTTACTGTAGAACAGTGGCAATGTTAAAAAAAAAAAAAAAAAAAAAGTGCCTTGCGCTCCACTCATTAAAAGTGAACTAGCCTTTCACCTCGATCATATAGCATGTAGATTGGTCTATCAGGCCATTTTTTTATTTTGGGCTTAAAAAAAAACCCCATTTTATATCCTTTAAAACCTATGAGATATTTTTCTAAATGTGATTAAGCTAGGGAAAAATGCTACATCAAGTGACACTATAGTATTGCAAATTGGCATAATATTTCAAAATAAACTAGGATTGTAGATGAAATAGGTACATCAATTTTTTTTTTTTTAACATAAAATATTTTTGAACTTAAGATCAACCACTTTCTCATCCTACCTTAAATACGTACCCTATCAAAATAAATTAGGAATAATTGTAAATGAAATAGTTACTTAGTTATATATCATATGGCATAGGGTAAATTAGGAAACATGTTTTTCTATTAAATGAGAGAATTAGGGTAGAGAGAACCCGAAAAGAAACTGAAGCGTTGGGAAGGCCTTCGACACTAGTGAAAGTCAAATTAACAATGTACGTACTACACAGTCTACACTATCATACAAAAATTACAAAAAAAAAAAAAAGGATCACTAAAGACAAAAATGTATATGTGGCATACCGTACTATTGTTAAGTGGTTTTTAATGACCAATAGAATTTTGGTCAATAGCTTCAACATTTGGTCACTAAAAGATATACAATAGGTGGTAAAAGTAAATTTATCTAGCGCCAAAAACTTTAGTGATGAATTTAGCATAATTCTCTTTAGTAATTAACACCATTTGTGACTAATGGTCCCTAAAGAACTTTTTTCATGTACGGAGCACTAATTAACTATTTGATCTACAATTCCTGACAAAAAGGTACTAATGTATGTATTGGAGGTGACTTTCATCACCATAATAGTGATGGAAACATGGTAGAAATCCAATGTTGACAATATATGGAAGAATAACTTGCCTGCCCTATGATAAAGAGCAGACTTGTGTATCGGTAGCTAGTGAGAGAAAGAGAGCAGAAGGAGAGGAGAGAGAGAGAGAGATAAAGAGAGGGGGATACCAGCTATGGTATCCCTGTAGTTATTCTCTAACAATGGTAGTAATAGGGATGGGTAGTGGTAGTGGTGCGAAGCAATACAGTAATTAACACGTTCTACTGATGCTAGTGGTAGTGGGATGTAGCTTTTTCTACTTCATTGTCTTGTTTTTAATTAATGGTCTATTAATCTAAGCCTTCTATTACAAATAGTTATTTTTTACTTTTAATTTTTGTTATTAAAATTATAAAAAATTAAAGAAGTATTGTTAGATTTGTAATGATTTCGATTCAAATTCAAGTAAAAACAAGATAAGTAATTGCACAAAGATGTTTAATATTGTACGGTAGGATTAGTTGGATTCAAATTTTCATTACATTAATTATCTGGCTGCTCCCTATTTTCACGACCACCTTAATTCATATATATATGAAATGAAAGACTCGGAGACATATTAGGTATACATACAAACACACTATGAATCTGTGATCTGGCGTGCACATGGGGTCTAACATGCAACATAATTGATTGATTGGACTCGTATTTATAGCTGGCTGAAAGTTTTAGCAACGAAACAAGTGATAATTAAGTACTGAAGACTCTGAAGTGATCATATAGAAAGCAAAAATTATTCACTTTCAGTTACGATATTGTATATAATTGATGCAAGCACAGGGAATAAAGATCATTATTTCATTGATTAATTAGTGTTGTTTGGATGCTGCTCAACCTTAATCCTTAGCCAAATTTTGGGGGAAAAATCGAAAAAAATGAGGAGATAATATATAGTTATAATTAAAGATAATTAGGCTTAGGTCATTTAGAAAACTAGTTTTTAGATGAAGACCGGGAGTATTTTAAAATTTATAAAAAAATCTTTTTAATTCATAATAAAATCTTTTTAATTTATAAAAAAATCATTTTAATTCATAATAAAGTCTTTGTCTGATTTGAAAGGTATTTTCCCCTATTTGAAGAGTATTTCCCCTCATAGGGTGTAGAGTGAGTTTTTTAGAGGCTGCATGTTAGGTTTTGACTCCAATATTTTGGGCATTAAAAACTCTAAATCACTACCGGTTTTAATCTAAGAAAAACTCATAAAATAAATTACACTATAAGTCTCCCTTCCAATTATTACATGGAAAATTGTAGAAATCCAAGCAAACTCAAAACCAATTATTAATTGATAGAGAGACCAAGGACATGCATTATATATTTCTATGCAAGACATTCTAATTAGTTTAAGTTATTAGTTGGACTTGATTGTAGAAAAAGATCATTATTTGTTGGCCAGTCGCAATTTGCATGTGGCATGGACAATTGAATAGGACAAAGTACTTCTAGTAATAAATTATGCCATATAGTCTTGATACTTACAGGTACCTGTATCTTTTATTCATACCCTATATAGTATATATGTTTTAAGCTAGCCAGTCATTAATCAATTGCCGCAAATTGCATGAAATAATAAATTATTAATTATATAACATTTCATAATTTAAGCTTGTTGGTTGGTACTCAAGTGCATGCGCTCGACTTGAGCTTAAGCTGGATCTGTTTCATTAAACATCGTTCATATATGTGATGCATGTGATCAGAAACCATTATATACACCTCACCATCATTTTCTACTTGCAAACTTTAGTCTCTTCTTCTTTCTTTCTTTACCAAAATCTTGACATGACTTTTATTTTATTTCTTTAATTCAGGAGAGAGAACAGGCAAGGAACTAAACTCTGATAATGCATGGGTTTGTAATGGTAATATATATGTTCTACCATTGAAGTAATAAACTTTGAGATTTATTTTATTCACTATGCATTTGAGCTGTTTAGATCTGATCTATTGATTGAAAGTTATGTTGTTACTTAAAGACCTAATTAAGCCCTATTTTTCAGAATAACCATTATTATCTTGTTATGATTTTACTAAAAATGACCCTGAAAGGCACCAAAGATTTCCTAGTAATAATTTTGGAATTATTGTAGGTGGGTAGTTCAAGAAAGTGTGTCATGCATAGTCACACCAAGAAGATAATGGAAGGTGAATAAGGAAAAGCATTTTCCATTTGGGGGACACATGCAATTGGAGTTTGGTGACCCTGGTTTGGGGATTCAAGGCCCACTTATTAAAGTGGCAGAATCAAGCAACAAAGCTCACCATGGAATTGAGAGCTTTATAATTAGTGCCATGCACATAAAAGGTGAGAGTTTCCTGTAAGCCTATCACAGTCACACACACATACCAGGAGTTTCAGTTGTTCAAATTTCAAACCCATCATAATTGAAAATTCATTCATTATAAACTTGAAGATTTTAATCAAGGATTGTATGGTGTTCTTTTATAGCCCAAAAGGACATAAATTGGGTTACTGATTAGACATCCTGGGCCTCCTGGCCTACCTGTTCTTGTCCTTTTATAAAATATCCCACAAATTCTTTGACAAGCTCTTACATTCCTCAAAAAGTAAAAATAGTTGCTAAATCTTTATGACACATCCACGTCCTGCAAAGCTGGATTTGGGGAAGCAGGGCCCTTCAAGCACCCTCACCCACCCATAGTGCCTCTGCTTGCTATAGAAAAGCACTATTAAATTCGAAATATTTTTGGTGGGGAGATCCAAAGACTCCAACCCAAATTTTTGGGTTTCTGGCGAGTGAATAGTAAGACCGAATTTGATTTTCGCTCCCGGGTACCAAAATATGTATTTGGGTCCAAAAAACTCATTGGAGATGGTTGTACTCATTTTCCACCTCTCTTTCTTCGCGTGGGGAGCCCCATGGTTTTAGCTCTGTCTTAAAAATTTCATATTTGGACTTGGTTTGGGCCTTCCGATGGAATTGACTCTACTTGCTTAGGCCCACCCAAATATGGGTTTTGAGCCCTAAATTTTTAGGTCACTAAGGCCTTCTACAATGAGGACTGTATCTGATCCCCAATCCTATTTTTTGGGTATAATTTGGGTATAGCTCATTTATTTACAATGGGCCGGAATCTTAGGCCTTCTACAGTGGGGACTGTATCTGATCCCCAATTCTATTTTTTGGGTATAATTTGGGTATAACCCATGTACAATGGGCCGGAATCTTAACCCCAAAATTTTTTAATCCCCAAAATCTATCCCCAGTTTTGGGTATAAGTTATACCCAAAACCAAAACTCATGGCTGGCCCACCAAAAATAAAAAACCAATTTCAAAGTCATTCACATGCATGCGGGACCCATGGCTGACAAGAAGAAACTAACTCCTGCACTCCACAATCTAGTATATCAGCTGCAACAAGTACACTAAAAATTTGGACGCTGCTTCCAAGACAAGCCCCCTGCAGCTCCACAATGCAACGGCTCCCTGTCATTCAATTTGGACGGTGGGGATCTGTGTGCCGTTGAAGATCAACGGCCCAGAATGACTAAATGTTATTTTTGAACAAAAAAAATAATAAATATAGAAAAATTGAAAAAAATGTCAAAAAAATTTCATAAATTTCATAAATTTTTTTAAAAAATGCCCTTTAATTTTATACCGGCTAGTACACTAAAAATTCTATATAAACCTCATTCTTCTTATTTTTTTCTTCACATCTTTCTCTCTTTTACACCACATTTTCATCAAATTTAGTGCATTCAATATGGTTAAAGGTCTTGGTTTAACCGAAGATGAAGACATTGCTCTAGTTCAAGCTTGGCTAGAGAAATCTCCAAATTTGGAACTCGGTGCACAACAAAAAAAGTATGTATTCTGGGCCGAAGTTTACATTTTTTTGTAGCATAATTTGGGCACACCAACGGACAGAACGATGGGCACAATTAGATCACGGTGGAAGGACATTGCCGCCTTTTGCAACAAATTTTATGCCTCGTTTTTGGATGCTGAAAGGAGACGTCAAAGCGGTGCGAATTCAGACGATGTTGTAAGTTATTTTTTTATGAATGTATATATTTAATTGAATGTTGTATGTTTATTCTATTGTTGATGTTTGATAATTTATTCATATGTCATAATTTTTGTAGTTTACGGACGCACTTGAGATATATAAGGACAAGAACAATGGAAAAAAGTTTAGCATGCTCCACGTTTGGAAGGATTTAAAAGAATGCGTCAAGTACTCAGCTGTAAATTCAACTGTGCGGGTCAGAGATCAGGAAGCACCGACCGATTACACACCGAATGATGAAGATGAGACTTGTCTTGATACAAATGATGACCCACCATCATGGCAACCAGTAGGCCCGTCACACCCAAGGCCAATAGGAAGAAATAAAGCAAAGCGGGCCAAGGCAGCTGATCCCCACCAAATTCATATGTTGGAGGCAATTGACGAATATAATGATAGGTCACGTGTAGCTGAGGAAATGAGACATGAAAGAGAAAGGGCGAAACAAGAAAGAGAAGTGGCAAGAGACATGGCATGGAAAGCAAGAGAAAGGGTGAAGGAAGCAAGAGAAAGAGTGAAGGAAGCAAGAGAACAGGTGAAGCTTGAGAGGGCGATAGAGTGGGAGGAAGGTCAGATTATGGACAAAGACTTGACAAACATGAATGACATGCAAAGAGAGTATTGGGGATCAAAGCAAGCTGAAATAATTGCAAGAAGACGTGCACGTGCTACCTCGAGTTCAGCCGAATACTACCCGGATATGACCGACCTCAACCAGTCATACCCAGGGTACCCTCCAAATAATTAGTGGATTTGAATTATGTTTTTATTACGTCTGAGATTTGAATTATGTTTTTATTATGTCTGAGAGTTGAATTATGTTTTTATTATGTTTGAGAGTTAAATTATGTTTAGGATTTGAATCATTATGTTTAGGATTTAATGAAGTGACTATTACCGTACACTATATGAAGTGACTATTCACGCACCCTACATGATATGACTATTCATGTACCCTGCATGAAGTGACTATTCACGCACCCTGCATGATATTCACGTACCCTGCATGAAGTGACTATTCACGCACCATGTATTAAGTGACTATTCACGCACCCTGCATAATATGACTATTCACGTACCCTACATGAAGTGACTATTCACATACCCTGCATGAAGTGACTATTCATGTACCCTGCATGATATGACTATTCACGTACCCTACATTATGAAATCTGTATAAATTGTGATAACTTCGTCCATTGAAATTTACATAGTTTTTATCTATTCAGGATAATTTATCATCCGATCAAAACTTCGATGAATCCTTTCAACTACGCATCGTCTTCGTCGTCATCTTCGAGTCCTTCAGAGATCAAGTATGACGATTCTGATACTAGTTACGAGAGGGTAGATGAAGGTAGAAGGCTGATGGGGTGTGTAATTATGTCCATGGGACAATCAGTCATCGCCCCACGTCCACGTCACGGTGGTGCGTGTTCTCGTCGACGTTACACACGTTGGGATAGGGAAGACGCTCACGGGAGGCTGATGCAGAATTACTTTATCCCTGCACCGATAGAAGACACAGTGACGTTTCGGAGACGCTTCCGTATGCATCAACCCTTATTCAACAAGATTCTGAATGATGTGTGCCTCCATGATGATTGGTTCCAATCCAGGCCAGTTGCCCTCGGTAGACTTGGTTGCACGCCCCATCAGAAGGTGACTGCAGCATTGAGAGTGATGGCGTATGGCCAACCCCTCGATGGGGTTGCAGAGCTACTAACCATTAGCCAGGGCACTATAAAGAATGCACTATATAAGTTCTGTCGAGCTATCACCCACGTCTATGAGGAAGAGTATCTCCGCAAACCTAACTTGGAGGATATGAGAAGACTCATGCGAAAGGGGCGCCATAGAGGGTTTCTAGGAATGATTAAAAGCTTAGACTGCATGCACTGGGTGTGGCAAAATTGCCCCATGGCTGAGCAAGCTCACTATCGTGGGCACTATCATATACCAACCGTTATTTTGGAAGCAGTTGCCTCATACAACATGTGAATTTGGCATGCAAACTTCGGATTTACGGGTTCTAACAATGACATTACCGTGCTAGACTGCTCACAATTCTTTGATTGGGATATCTAGAAGAGCCGGATAGTGAAATACAATGTGAATGATGTGGAATTCAAAATCCATTACTATCCTGCTAACAGGATCTACTCCAAGTGGGCGACTCTAATTTCATCAATACGCAATCCGATTTCGGAACCTCACAGGTTGTTGGCGAGGAAATAAGAGGGCTTCCGTAAGGATGTGGAAAAGGGCGTTTGAGATTTTAAAAGCCCGACGACAGATTATTAAACGACCCGCTCGTTATTGGGATATGGATGATATGGGTTATATCATGAAGGCGTGCATAATATTGCACAATATGATTGTCGATGATGAGCGACAACAAGATGATCTAGCCTGGTAGGAGTTTAACATAGAAGAGACGATTAGAAGGGCATAAGTAGAGTATGACGATGTGGAACCAAGCATACAAGGTAGGCCTCCATCATCTTTACCTGAGGAGAATGTCCGTCGCAATTTGATTAGGAACAGGCGTGTGAATGCACACTTGAAAGAAAATTTAATTGAGCACATATGGATCCAAGCAGGAGGTGCACCATATGCTTGAGGGGCCAATGTTGTTTAGTTTATGTGTTTGTGGTTTAGTTTATGTGTTTGTATTGTGAAATGAAATAAATTGTGTTGTGTTTAACGTTTTTAATATTTTAATATTAATATATTATTATATTAATATTGGTGTCATTTTGAAGAGCTAATTAAATTATTAAGAATGATATAATATTCTTAATCATAAAATATTTTAAATATTTAATTAACGGGTTTAAAATTAAGTAAATGAGTTAAATATTAATATCCCTATATTTGAGCATGAGTTTGGGCATCAACACCATTATATTGGTGATCCCCAAAATCAATATTTTTACACTTTTTGATACCCAAAATTGATTTGGATATTGCGTATTTGAGGATCACCATTGTAGAAGGCCTAAAGGTGTTCTTAGGCCTTTGGTACTACAAGGCCGGAATTGATGACCCAACCCAAATTTGGGCATTAAATGGGTCACACACAACACTAGCAACTTCGAATTGATGACCCAAATTGGGTTGAGACCGAAACTCATGCCCAAATATGGGGGCATGAGTGATACCTAAACCCATTTGAAACCCAAACTCATGTGGCCCACTAGCTTTTGTGCAAAAGCAGGATAGGGCCCCACTCAAGCGTAGGCTTGGTGGCCGACAAGCACACAAGCGCGAACCCCACTCATAGACTCCCATGGATATCACACAACTGCGCGTGTGTGGACCCAAACGTGCGGTCCAGATTGCTTGACATTACAGTCGTTACTCATCAACGAACGTGTATTGGTGTTGCAACGGTAAAATTTTTCTTTTTAAATTCGATCGCTCAGATCATGTATACTTTGCTGTAAAAAATTTGTAAACAGAAATAAAAAAAATTCAAAAAAACTAGCATAATCTTTTTTAAAAATGTCCTTAAATTTCTAACAGCTAGTTATCACAAAACTCTACATCTACCTCATTCATTTATAGCTTTCACATCTTTCTCTCTTTTACACCAAATTTTTATAAAATAAAGTTTTAAGAAACTTCTATAAAATAAGGAAAATTCTAAAATAAATTTGAAAAATTTCTGAACCTCTCAGTATAGTGTTGTTGCATACGAAAATTACACTGTTTTATTATGAGCATACATGTTCGGTCATTCGTCATATTCGAGCACATGTGATCTACCTCTAACAAACACTCCAACCGTTATATATGAAGACAATGCTACTTGTATTGCTCAAAGAAAGGATACATCAAAGGTGACAGGACCAAACACATATCATCAAAAATCTTCTACACACAAATCCGATCCAACGATAATCTAGCAGACCTTTTCACCAAATCTCTACCGAAGTCCACATTCCAGAAGATGGTATATGGAATCGGTTTGCATCAACTTTATAAGCAGTCAAATTGAAGCATGCAATCTTCATGTGAAGATCCTTATCAGGGGGAGCATCAATAAGTATACTATTATGGACATATGAGCGTTGTGCTCTTTTTCCTTCAATTAGGTTTTTGTCCCCCTGAGTTTTTTCTAGTAAGGTTTTAACGAGGTAACATAAGTGCGTCCAATACTATATTAATAATCCATAATATTGTAATCTTTTTCCTTCGCTTTGGTTTTTCCCACATGGTTTTTAAAGTAAGGTTTTAATGAGGCAAGTATCATTGTATGGTGAACATTTAAGGGGGAGTGTTGTACATATATGAATTAATGTGGATGACCATCATAATGTCTTATAAGTAACACATTTGGATATTAAGTAACATATGCCCTAATGATCACATTTAGTAATTTGTAACCTACAAATTATGGGTATTAAATCATTGTCCCCATCATTAGAAGCCTATAAATAGACATCTTTACCTAGTAAGAAAGTCACTCAAGTTGTTGAAATGAGCGTCTTCCATTAATGGCGTAGAGTCAACGTTTGTCATTAATTGAGGTTAATTGCCCAATGTGCTGCAGAATTGGATGCTTAAAATCATGCATTCGCAATTAAGTTAGATTTGTAATTAAGACAGATTAGTTGACTTTGGGTAAGAGTTTTAAGTTTCTCCTATATAAACCTCTCATGAGGAGAAGAATAATAACAAGAAATTATCCCAAAACATTAGTTTTGACATGGTATCAGAGCCAACCTCAATTTCCTTTTGAAATTTCTTAAGGAATTGGGGCTTGGTTGTTTTGGGGTTTTTGGGTTCAAAAAAAAATGATGGTGATTTTGTTATGTCGGGAAAGAAGAAGGAGAAGAAACAAAAACAAAAACAAAAAAAAATAATAAAAATAAAAGGAAAGAAAAAAGAGAGATGAAAAGAGTTATTGGGTTTGGAGTTTTCCATAAAATTCCATGATTTGGGTTTCCCATACTTGTTATTGGGTTTCGGAATTTTTCCATAAAATTTCAAGCTTTGGGTTTTGGAATTTTTTCGTAAAATTTCCATTATTTTGACAGTCTGTGTGTGAGACAGGTTGTCATGATAAAAAAAGTAAGAAAAAAAAGTCTTTTCTGAAACAAGGAGAAGCAAGAAGAAGGAGAAGTCTTTTCCAAGACAAGGAGAAGCAAGAGAATAGATCGTGACTGATTGACTGAGACAAGATCAATGTTGCTGGGTCTAGATGAAAAGATACTCTTCAAGCTAGACATTTGAGATATCTATGTCCAGCTTGAAGGGGGGTGTTGAAATGAGCGTCTGCCATTAATGGTGTAGAGTCAACGTTTGTCATTAATTGAGGTTAATTGCCTAATGTGCTGCAGAATTGGATGCTTAAAATCATGCATTCGCAATTAATTTAGATTTGTAATTAAGACAGATTAGTTGACTTTGTGTAAGAGCTTGAAGTTTCTCCTATATAAACCTCCCATGAGGAGAAGAATAATAATAAGAAATTACCCCAAAACATTAGTTTTGACACAAGTCTCTTTACTTTTCTCTACTCTATATTATGTTTAGTTTATGAACATGTTTGATTTTTGGCCACGAAACAATGTTATATAACTAGACTTGAACCAAGAAACAATATGAATAACATTATGAAGAATAACATTTTATTTTTTTCATCGTTGGAAAGTGATGGACCATATTTCAGCAGTTTAAAGAAGCGAGTTATTTTGTCTAAAGCCCAATCTCTAAAGGCCCAAAAATCTATCAGGTAAGAGGTAAATGACTAATGGATTTAAATTCAAATGTTAACTACCTCAGCAGTTGGATGCTGGCTTCGGCAGTTGATCTTGGAGAGGTTATTTCCATTTTTCCAGGAACTAACTACCTCAGATTGATGGTATAAAAGCTCAGCAAAGATGAGAATGCAGGGTAAGACACCTATTCTAAACTCAATTCAAAATTGATATACACCATAATGTTTACTAACTTAAGCATCGAAGTCCCTGTGAGGAAAATCCTCACAGGGGAAACTTAGGACTTATTTGTTCATGGTGGCAGGACAAACAAAAGACCAAGAGAACATCCAAATCTACGAGTTGTTGATGTATCAACCTAGTGTGAATTCGAGCTTCATCAGAAAGAGATTCATGTTTTATCAAACAAAAAAAAAAAAGATTCATATTTTTGTTTTTTTAATCAAATAATATTCAAATTTGAGACTTCTTTCAACAAAGTCGGTTATCTTCTTATCTACATTGGAACACTATAATTAGAACTAAGAGCTAGTGGATCAACAAAAAGTAGATATTGCTAGCTTAGGGCCCGTTTGGTACCCAATTCAAAACTAGTTTTTTTTTTTTTTTTTTTAAACACCAAAATCATGTTTAGGTTGAGAAAACGCGTTTGGTAACGAATTTTGAAAAATAATTCATAAATAGAGGTTTTCTAAAAATGATAAAATATCGTTTTTGTCTTCCTCTTTTTTTTTTTTTCAGACCTAGCCTCTACCTGTTCGCTATGCCCTTAATCTAACCTCTCTCATCTCAACCTCAACCTCAGCCTCATATTTCTCTCTCCTCGACCTAAACACTGTTTGTTGGGTTTTTTCAATTTCGGTACCTGAACTTTAGGCATTGTCCCAACTAGTTGGGACAAGACCCAAAGTTCAGGTACCAAAATTGAAAAAAGACCCTTGTTTGTTTACCGAGAAAATCAAAATGTAAGAAATCATTTTGATTCTTTGCTCATTCTTTCTAACCCTCAACAATTTGTTGGTTATCTCTCTACAATCGAGTCGTTTGGTTACTGAGAAAATAACCAAACAATCTGCCATCGTTTGGTTAGCACTTTCTCTATGCCTATAGTCTCTTTCAATTCAAAGATCAAGGTAATTAAATAGATTTTCACCTTGAGATTGGGTTTTGGTTTTTTGGTTTTCTTTTGTCAATGCCAATTTTGAGGGAGCTATTTTGAAAGGAGCAGACATGCAGAGTGTCAAGCTTAGTAATACTAATTTCAAGGATGCAGATCTTCAAGGAGCTAATTTGGAGCATGTGTAATGGTTGAGGTCAATATGCAATTCAATACAAGCCTATTGACCTCATTTTTCAATTATTGATTTGACACAAGACTGTTTTGTTGCAATGGTTTAAGTCAATAGCATAAGTGAATAACTATATATTTTTAATGTTTTCGTATATTCTCTTCCAAATTAAAATTTATAAATTTATTTATTTTAGAAATTATATCATTGAAATTATCTCAATGAGATCTTTAAAATGAGCCAAATATTTAATTTTTTAAATAATTTAAATTAATACCCAAATATATTTACAAGGCTCAAACATCAACAAGCAAGATGGCCCAATATCAAGCAAGTTCATGTGCTGATGTTGCAGCAAACCTGCGGGCCCAGGGCAGCCAATTACCACTTTCTCTCTCCTCTTGTTGACTTTTTTCATGGTGAGTCCCTTTATTAACTCTAGATCAATTGGCAATTGTCAAGTCAATTTTTTGATCTCTCAATTGTCATTTCAATTCACTTATTGCCAATGACTTCCCATTGCAAACCATTTTTGTTTCAAATTGTCAATAAATGCCAATTGAATTGCCAATTGGTCTCCATTGCACATGCTCACAAGAAGTAGATGTTGGAGGTGCGCATTTGGAGGGTGCAAAGCTTGATGGTGCCCATTTTGCTTGAAGGAAAAGATGACACAGGGGTGGTGTGATGGTGCACTACTTGCTAAGGCTGAGGCTATTAGGGATAATCTTGCTTGGTTTGTGCAGCACGTTAATGCTTTTTTTTTTTTTTTTTTGTGTGTGTGTAACAGTAGCATTGATGATGTCTATGAAATCTATATAGAATACATATCAGACTTTTTAGATGGTTGACAATCTGTTAATATGAATCACCTTCATTTTTCTAAGTACAACGAATATTGAGAATCGAAGTTTAGATCAATAGTTGAATGAAATGTCTATTTAGTCGATGCATATGTTTAGTCAAGTATCTTGTAATTTGTATCTATCACTTAGGATCAATTAAAATAGAATGGGAAATTATTAAACTCAAACCAATAAATAAATTGAACAATAAGATAGGAATACAAAGAACTTAAAATGTCCACTATATCATAATGGGTACAACCAAAACGATCTTACCAAATCTAAGAAATAAGACTTCAACAACTACAAGAGAGAATACAAAGAACAACAAACACTTCATCGATCAAGGTGCTAGTAAAGGAACACTAAAGGAGAAACCACCTCACTTCTCTCTCACAGTACTCTCTCTCTCTCTCACAATCACACTCTCTCTCTCATAATCACACTCTCTCATTGTTTGAGTAGTGGTACACGGATGAAGTCCTTGGCTTAATTGCTTGATGCCAATAGGCAGCAAGACACCTCCTTAATACAGTTTGAAAGTCCAAAAGACTTATTTACCTCCCAATGCAAACGACTCACTTGCATGGAAATGCAAGAGTAATCATGCTCCAGCTAGCCGTTAAACTTGCATGAATGGAATATCTGGAATAGTGTATTTACTCCAAACATCCCCAGCCAACGTTTCATTTGCATTGAATGAATGAATCATTCACCATCTATAATTAATGTGCTTGGAATTCGAAGAGCCACATAACGTACTCATGGGCTGAAATTCCAACACACTTATATAAGGGAGTGTGACAAATTACTTTCTTTTCAAGTTGCAACTCACCAGTCCACTAGTTAAAGTTAAAAGCAGTAGGGTTTTTTTTCACAGCAATGTCCAAGGACTCAAATGGCTCCTCTCTGGTTCGGCTCAACATCGGAGGAAAAAAGTTTTGCACTACTGTTGATACCTTAACTCAGCGGGAGCCCAATTCAATGCTTGCTGCAATGTTCAGTGGACGTTTATACCGTGTGTTCAGATCCTGAAACTGGGTACGTTTTTATTGATAGAGATGGTAAATATTTTCGATACATTCTTAATTGGTTAAGAAATGGTGTTGTTCCCACTATGGAAGATCTGAAATATTTAGAACTTCTATTAGAGGCAGAATACTATCAACTGCTTGAGTTAAAAGCTGGAATACATGCTCTTGTAAACAAGAGGAAGAATGATGAAAAGTTGGGTACAGATTTAACATGTACTGGTATAATAAAGTGTAAGCAGTCGAATGAGACACTCAAGTTTAGAGGTCTTAATCTTTCTGGCCTTGACCTTTCAAAATTAGACCTCTCAATGGTAGACTTCAGCTATGCATGTCTGAAAAATGTGTGTTTCTCGAGTTCTAATATTCAAGGTTCGATTTTTAAACATGCGGATGCTGAGGGTGCCTTCTTTGACAATGCACTTGGTGGAGCTATTCTTGGTTCTGTTAATCTGGAAGGTGCAAATCTTTGTAGTACTTCATTTGCTGGAGCTATGCTTATGTATGCAAATCTTCGTGATGCTTATTTTGCTGCAGCTAATCTTTACTCAGCAAATCTAGATGCTGCGTGTTTGGTGGAATGTAGCTTTTACAAAGCAGACTTAAGTTATGCAAAACTGCATGGTGTTGATCTTAGAAATGCTAATTTAGAGGGTGCTATTCAAAAATATGCGAAATTGAAGAGGGCCAAGGTGACTAATATTAATGTGAAAGATGCTTATTTTGAACAAGTTTGTTTTGATAGAGGTTATATTACAAGTGGTTATTAATTAGCATTAATTGTAATTAGTTCAGTTAGTTAGTTTGCTGAGCTGTCAAGTTGATTAGTTTAGTTGTTAGCTTTGTTATAACAGTAACAGTTATGCCTTTCATTATGCAGTGTATATAAGTCTTGCACTAGTCACTGTACGAACATATACTGAAATACATAAAACACTTTCCTCTTCCTTCTTTACTTTCTCTCTCAAATTCTTTGCTTTCTCTGTTCGCTTTCTTCATCATCTTTAACAGTACAAGCTTTGCTATCATGGTATCAGAGCAGTAGAGGCTCACGCCATTAACGATCCACTGCTTTGCTTCGTATTCTCTCTCTGAATCTGGTGATCTTTACTTCATTCTATTTCTTCTTCGTTATCTCAAAGATTTTTTGATTTCTCTGCTTTGATTTGGGTTCTTGATTATTGCGAAACCCTAGAATTGTCATTTCTCTTCGTTTTCTCTAATTCTTGGTGCTGTACTATCATTCTTGATTTGGATTCCTGCGTTATTTTCTTTAGATCTTGAAAGTCATCTACTTTCTTGCTTCCTCTGCTTCCTCTACTTTCTTGCTTCCTTCGTTTCATTTTCCTCTCTGTGCTCTTGAAATCTTGATAATGGCTGCTTCAATTTCTCTTTTATCCAATGTTTGTAACCTTGTGACTGTGAGACTTGATGACTCAAATTTCATTACATGGAATTTTCAACTCCAATCTCTGCTTGAAGGTCATGACCTTCTGGGGTTCATTGATGGCTCTATTCAATGTCCCTTTCAATTTGTAATTACCGATGAGGGTGGTATCACTCCTGAGGTTTCCTCTGAGTACAAAGAATGGAAGAAGGCTGATAGAGCTCTTATCTCTCTGATTACTGCAACTTTGTCTCCTGATGCACTCACTTATGTTGTTGGGAGCAAGTCTGCTCGTGAAGTTTGGTTAAATCTTAAGAAACGGTATTCCACAGTGTCTCGTGCAAGTATAATGCAACTAAAGACTAACATTCAGACCATCCAAAAAGGTAGTGACTCCATTGATGAGTACCTCAAGCGTGTCAAGACAGCTAGAGACCAATTGTCTGCTTTTGGTGTTACTATGGCTGATGAGGATATTGTGATTATCACATTGAATGGTCTACCTCCAGAGTTTCATACCATTAAAACTGTGGTTAAAGCTCGTGAAACTCCAATTACTATGCAAGAATTTCGAGCTCAGCTTCTTGCAGCTGAAGAAGATATTAATTTTGCTGCTCGATTCTTACCTGTTCAGCCCCTTCCAGCTATGATTGCTCAGGCTGGACACGGTTCTTTCATGGCAGGTTCTCATGGATCTCCACCATCTTATGCTTCATATGGGTATTCTGTTCATCATAATGGCTCTCAATCTTATCGAGGCCGAGGTCGAGGTAGACACTCTACTAACTTCAGGTCTTATAATCATGGTAATGGGAGGAACTATGGAAGGAATCAATCCTATAATCACTCTTATACCAGTTATAATCATTCTGGTCCTGGAATTCTTAGTCAGCCTGGGTCTATCACACAAGGGTTTCATGGTGGTCATGATGCTTCTGGAAGTGGTGCTTCTTCTACACATCATGCATCTTCTTCTTATCAAGTCCGGGAATGTCACATTTGTGGCAAAAGAGGCCATACTGCTGAGTACTGCTATCAGAGGGTTCCTCCACAGGAATGTCACATTTGTGGCAAAAGAGGTCATACTGCTGAATACTGCTATCATAGGGTTCCTCCACAAGATTCTCCTTCATCTGATGTCATCTGGCAATGTCAAATTTGTTCTAAGAAGGGCCATACAGCCTTGGACTGTTATCATCGAGCTAACTTCTCTTTTCAAGGCCAAGGTCCATCAACCACACTTCAAGCCATAACTGCCACTTATGATCCTCCATCACATGAGCCTGAGTTTTGGATCGCTGATTCTGGTGCTTCTAATCACATGACTGCTGATCTCTCCAAATTGTCTTTGGTCACTCCATTTACAAGCAATACGTCAGTTACTGTGGGCAGTGGCGAAGGGTTAGATATCAAGAATATTGGCTACACTTCCATTTGTTCTCATACTACTCATCCTTTGCATCTCTCTAATGTTTTTCATGTTCCTAAGCTTGCTGCTAATCTACTTTCAGTCAATCAACTCTGTCGAGATAATCAATGTCGAATTACTTTTGATGATCACTCTTTTGTTATACAGGACAAGCACACAGGGAGGCTCCTCTACCAAGGCTTGAGTAGCAACGGCTTATATCCACTGCCATGTTCCCTTTCCTCTTATCAATCCAACACTCCACCTACAGCATTTCTTGGCAAACAAGTACAATCTTCTCTTTGGCACAACAGATTAGGTCACCCTGCAGCTGATATTGTTGCCAAAGTCTTGTCAATACATCAAATCTCTTTTTCATCTTCTAATTCTGTACCATTGTGTCATTCCTGTATTTCTGGAAAAATGTCCAAGTTGCCTTTTTCTTTGTCATCCACACAATCTGTCATTCCCTTTAGTGTTGTACATTCTGATGTTTGGGGTCCAGCTCCTTGTATTTCCATCGAGGGATATAGATATTATGTCTCTTTTGTTGATGAATGTACAAGGTTTACTTGGATTTTTCCAATGATAAATAAATCAGAAGTTTACTCTATTTTTGTTCGCTTTCATGCCTTTGTTTCTACTCAATTTTCAGCTTCTATTAAAACCTTTCAATCTGATGGTGGTGGGGAGTATACTTCAAAATTGTTTCAACAATTTTTGGCTCAACATGGCATCATGCATCACTTATCTTGTCCACACACACCTGAACAAAATGGCCTAGCTGAAAGAAAACATAGGCATATTGTTGAAACTGCCATTACCTTATTATCCACAGCTTCTTTGCCATCTTCATTCTGGTTTTATGCCTGCTCAACTTCCATTTACCTTATTAATCGTATGCCTTGTAAAGGTCTCGGATTTAAATCTCCTTATGAGGTTCTTCTTGGCCAACTGCCTTCCATTTCTCATCTTCGCACATTTGGCTGTGCTTGCTTCCCTTTACTAAAACCTTACAATATTAATAAACTGCAACCCAAATCTCAAATTTGTGTTTTTCTTGGGTATGCTGCTGGTTACAAAGGCTACTTGTGTTATGATCTCAAGTCTAAAAGGTTATATATCTCCCGACATGTTCTTTTTGATGAGGGTGTCTTTCCTTATGTTACTCAGTCCATTTCTTCTCCCTTATCTTCACTGTCACCTTCTCAGTCACTGTCTTCTCCTATCATTGTTTCTATTTCTCCACCATTATTACACACTCCTTCTCCTACTTTAAGTGTCTCTCTTTCTCAGTCCTCTCTTGCCATGGATAATGCTGAGGCTACTCATGCTACCATCCCTTCCTCTCATGTGCTTGTTCCTGCAGCCGAGCTATCATCTCCTTCTTCTCCAGCTAGTTCCCCGGCGGTTGCTACATCAGAGTTATCTCCTTTAGTTCAGTCTTCACCAGCCTTATCTGGTTCTTCCCTGGCTGATTTCCCTGCTCCTACTTCTTCTACAGTTCCTTGTGGTTCTATTTTACCACTACCTTTTGGCAATACACATTCTATGCAAACAAGGAGTAAGTCTGGTATAATTAAGCCTAAGGCCTTCTCAGCTAAGCCTCAGGTTGATCTTACACAGGTTGAACCTACCACCTATACTTCAGCCTCTCGAATTTCTGTTTGGCAGCAGGCTATGCAGGAGGAATACGATGCCTTACAAACTCAGGGTACTTGGAGCTTGGTTCCTCCTCCTCCTCATCGAAATATTGTTGGTTGTAAATGGGTTTATAGAGTGAAGAGAAACCCAGATGGTTCTATTGCTCGACACAAGGCCCGGTTGGTTGCTAAAGGTTATAGTCAAGAACCTGGTCTTGACTTTGACGAAACCTTTAGTCCAGTAGTGAAACATGCTACTGTTCGCTTGATCTTGGCCTTGGCTGCTCAATGTAAGTGGAAATTGAAGCAATTAGATGTGAAAAATGCTTTTCTGCATGGTCTTCTTCATGAGGAGGTTTACATGTCTCAACCTCAAGGCTTTGTCAATTCTCAGCATCCCTCTTATGTCTGCAAGTTACAAAAATCTTTGTATGGGTTAAAGCAAGCTCCCCGGGCATGGCATGAACGATTCACTAGTCATCTTCCAGGTTTGGGATTTCATACTTCTTATGCTGATTCGTCCCTGTTTGTTCGATGTAAAGGGAACACCATAGTCATCCTCTTACTGTATGTGGATGATATCATCCTTACTGGCAATGATGCTACTGCCATCCAAGATATCACTGATCAGTTGTCTGCTAAATTTGATATGAAAGACCTTGGTGATTTGAGTTACTTTCTTGGATTGCATATTCACTCTACAACTCAAGGTTTGTTTGTCAATCAACATAAATATGCTAAGGATTTGTTACACAAAGCTGGTATGTCTGCATGCAAACCGTGTTCTTCTCCCTGTCTTCCTCATCTCAAATTGCTTAAAACTGATGGTGCACTTCTCTCTGATCCTAGTCATTATAGAAGCATTGTTGGAGGACTTCAGTACTTGACTTTTACCCGGCCAGACATTGCTTTTGCTGTCAACACAGCTTGTCAGTTCATGCAATCTCCCACTGACTTACATCTTAAATTTGTTCATCGTATCTTGCGTTATCTGCAAGGTACCATTGATTTTGGGATTCATTTTAAGCCTAGTTCATTGTCTCTATCTGCTTATAGTGATGCTGACTGGGGTGGAGAACCTGATGACCGTAGGTCTACTACTGGATTTGTTATTTTCCTTGGCTCAAACCCCATCTCATGGTCTTCTAAACGTCAGCATACAGTGTCTCGTTCTTCGACTGAAGCTGAGTATCGTGCTATGGCTATCACAGCTGCAGAGGTTGCTTGGCTGCGTCAGCTTCTCTGTGATCTTCGGGTTTTTCTGCCTTCTCCTCCAGTCATGTATTGTGATAATGTCTCCGCAATGGCTCTCTCCTCCAATCCCGTCTGTCATTCTAAAGCAAAACACATAGAGATCGACTGTCACTTTGTGCGTGAACGGGTTACTCGGGGAGATATCATTCTTGAATATTTACCTACCACTGAACAGTTAGCTGATGCCCTCACCAAAGGGCTATCTTCACCTCATCTTCGTTTTCTTCGCAACAATCTCATGCTTGGGCCATCCCAGCATGAGCTTGAGGGAGGGTGATAGAGGTTATATTACAAGTGGTTATTAATTAGCATTAATTGTAATTAGTTCAGTTAGTTAGTTTGCTGAGCTGTCAAGTTGATTAGTTTAGCTGTTAGCTTTGTTATAACAGTAACAGTTATGCCTTTCATTATGCAGTGTATATAAGTCTTGCACTAGTCACTGTACGAACATATACTGAAATACATAAAACACTTTCCTCTTCCTTCTTTACTTTCTCTCTCAAATTCTTTGCTTTCTCTGTTCGCTTTCTTCATCATCTTTAACAGTACAAGCTTTGCTATCATGTTTAGAAGGTGTGGATCTTCAACTTTTGAATGGGGCAAGGCTTGTTGATGTTGATATGGGTCGTGGGGTTATATGGTCGAACTAATTCCATCTTTTATCAAACCAATTTTTATTCAGAAGAGTGTAATGCCCAAATTCGACTTATCATCCTACCGATCGATCCACTCTATCGGTAAAGGATATTATGATAATTAAGCACTGAGACATTCTATCAGTACTGTAATCATCTTTGAAGAGTCAATTTAATTTCATGTTTTTTCTTTAACGAATTTTACTTAGTTTGGGTTTAATTTTCTTCTTTTATTTTTCTCCAAAAAATTGGGTTTCACTTTGTTTTATTTGTACGCTACTGAATTGATATGCTAAACACGAGGCGCTTGGGTAAACTGTGGTCAATCTTGCCTTTATTATTCTTTAAAAATTGGGTAATGCTAGGTGCACCACCTCTCTTTTTTTTGGGCAAGAGTAGGTGTACCACCTCTCCGATCATGTTAAATCATTGGGTCACAAGAGCAATCAAAAGAATTCCTTTGCCAGTGCACCACAAAAAGTCTTATAACTCCAAAATGGAAATACACTGGATTTCAACACAGATAAGAAAAAAATATTTTCTCATCATATTACTCAGTCAAATTCCCTTAATCACAAGTTGTTTAATTAGCCAAGTTCTTCCATTCACCTCTGCATTTTCTTATCAATGAGAACTGTAAAGAAAAAATCTGATAACTCTCTGTTCTGAATCAAGGAAGGCAAAAATACAAATAATAATGTGTCAAACCTTTTACTTAGAAATCAGTGACTTGCTCAAGTTTACGAGCCTGAAAAAATTTGCAGCGCCCTTTTCCACTTGATTCAATTTCTTCACTCTTTCTCTTGGATGTTGTGACACCAAAATTGCTTAATTTCAATTGCCGCTTGCCATTACTACTGCTAGAACCATCTTCATCATTGGCTTCCCTATGAAAATAATCAAAGATCCAAATCGGAAGTAAATTGGCATATCCAAGAATTTCAATCTGTCTGTGGCGGGCAGAAAAAAATAATAATAATTCTGTCTAGTTGATGAAAAAGAAGGTGGGGAAATGAATTGTTGACAAATCCAAAATAAAATGCATACATCTGCACATGCTTGAATAAAAGTTTGCTGTATAATCACTGAACAATACGAACAGGACAAAAACCATGTTTAGTAATTGAAATTACCACCTCTTTAGTGATAACTGGTTCTTATTTTCTGCTCAGTTTAGTTTTCCATGAAGAGAGGAAGAAGAGAATTACAACTTGTTTAGAAGGGACCATTGATGTATCACACAATCCACATCACACAACTAAAATGTGTTTCTAGTATAAGATAAAGCTAGGAGGAAGTAAAAGGAGAGAAGAAGAGAGTTTTTGAGAGAGAAAAATGAAGAGAATATGTTTTCCTTTTCCTTTTGGTACTACCGTGTATTAATATTTAATGGGTATCTACAAAAGTTACAAAACTAAAAATCTCTGATTCTCATATTTCAAAACATAATATAACACTTACCACAAGTTGGTGAATAGATTAACTCTCATGGCCAGCTTGTATACAACAGAATGAGAAAACCTACTACCACAACCCTGTATATATTGGCCAACTATTCTGATTTCAAAAAGGGCATGCAAATCAATCCTTCACTCATCTTCTCCCTTGATCATGCCTTTAAACTTCAATATTTCTTGTTCAATCGTTTTCAACTTAATGATGAGCAATATGATATCAGCCTTATTATCACTGTATAGTATCAAGACCCTCAACACTGTCACCGACAATTCCCAACTCATTCATCATCATTTAAGCCACGGAAGCACACAAATTCCATGCGTCATAGCATTGTATTCAGCATCTACATTGGATATAGCAAACACAGGTTGTTCCTTGCTTCTCCAAGACACTAGATTCCCCTCAATGAATGTGCAATAACCCAAGGTAGTCGTCTATCACCAATTGCACTTGCCTAGTCGGCATCAAAGCATCACCTTGTTTCCCCACATCTTTACTTTTAAGACTGAGAAATGCTTGAGCTTCACAAAGTGCCTCACCCCTTACGTGTCCATTTACTGGAGAGGCAGACTTCGTACATGCAATACAAGATGAGGATCGACGCAAGGAAGAAATAAGATTTCATTAGTGCTATTTGAGAGTTGGTGGGAATCAGATTATGATCAACACTGGGAAGGCTTCAAATTCATGAGGGGTTACATAAAAAGGGGATAATAACAAAGTGTTTGGGGAAGTGAATAAAGAAAAGGATGTGGAGGTTAAATTAAAGGCGTTACATGGAAAGGAGGAAAGATATGGTTTAGGCCCTACTACTATTATTTAATATTTTTTATTGTTAGCACTGCATAATGTTTTCCATCATAGATAATTTAGACATACTATTTTATAACTGAAGCATCACTGCACTGGTTTAGGGTTTCTAGAAATTTTATTCAAATTTTCATATTTTAAAGAAAAACTCTGTTGTTTCCATTAGCTTTACCAATATTTCTCCTAATATCAATATTTCCACCGATAGGTCTGTAAATCCGGACAACCAATATTTGCACAGATATCATCAAAAATGACTCATGCATGACCCTGTCTAGAATACAGAATAAGAACAAGCACACTCCATACAGATTTAACAAAAACACTATATATGTGCAGGTAAATACACAAAATGAACTTCTACTAAACAGATTGTGATAGAAGTTGCTGAGAAATGCAGGACTGACCATACGACTTCAACGATGTCTTTGAAATAGGGAGTGCATGTACCCCAGCTGAAACGGACCAATGATGGGAACCCAAATACTGAGTGTTTGTGACCTTGCAACCAGGCCTTGGTATCTGGATCTGGGAGATAAAACCATAACCATACTCCTCATGGTATAGTAACCATATGATGCTTACAAAGTTATTTATAAAATATAAAAAGAGGCATAAACTATTCACCTCCAGGATATCCAGAACCAAAGTTTTTGTGCAAATCCTCAGTTGTTTCATCAAGCACCCATTCCCGCAAGGCTCTGTCTCTTGTGACCTGCGCATGATATGAATGAAAGTTAAAATTAATGCGTCCTCCAGGGACTTCCAGTGTGGAGTTCCACAAGGGCAAGGTAATTACTTTGGCAACGATGCTTGCTCCACTGACAACCGGATAAAGGCTATCAGCCTTCTTTGCAACCACAAACTTGACAGAAGGGAATCTTTCAGACAGTTTAGCTCTATACTTATCAGCATCCCCCACTGTATCCACGTAAACCTGAAATATATAAATTTGTAAATTTTTTGTAGGTTTTCACCTTTCAAACATAATCTAACATTATCAAATGACTGGTTCAAAAAGCATCCCAATGTTTCCAAGAAACTATTTGATTGTGATGAATTTTTTGTGGGATCTTCTTCTGAGGCTTGCACATGAAATAGGACATTGAAGAAAAAGTACAAAAAGAAAGAGAAGGAAAGGGTTGCCATAAGATTGGGAAACAACAGAAACTGCATGGTTAAGTTAGGATTTTATATACAAATAAGTTCGCACCAGGAGAACTTACCTTATAGATTCCTTTTCTTTTTTTTTAACATACAAAAATATTTGTTAAGGTTTTTAAGAAAAGTATACCAATTCAAGCGCATTCACTTCATTGTCTCACGTTACTTTTGTTCTACTTCTTTTTTTTTAATTAAATATTCTTTGTACACTATCACTTAGTAATCTAAAGATTGATCCTATGACAGTATCTACATGTTTCTCCTTCAAATGGCTTCTGATACCATAATGGCAAACTGTTAGCCTGATAACCCAAGAACTCAATGCAGCAAACTATTTTTTATCTCACAATGTTTTGTGTATGGAATTAAGAATGTGCCTTCTCAGTTTTGTTCATCAAGAATGTGTAGCAAATGCAATTGAAAATTATTTGAGAGCTGAGACAGTCATTTATATAAATAAAGACTTGTAGATAACCAATAAACTTTGTAAGAAAGAAGGTGTTTACCTCAGTTAGTAAAACTCCCATGTTTAGTGCCTTAGTGATAAGGCCAATTGCAGAGTCATGTGATATCTCATTAAGGTTGATCTTATTTCTGTTTTGAAAAGAAACCAGAGAAATCAGGTAAGAACAGCTAACAAGTCATAGACAATAAAAAATATAAAAAAGTATCGATATTCTTCACTAACTTCTTTAGCATTTTAGCTGAAAGTTCCCTTGGATCTATGACATCAACAGCCCACCCAATTGATTCATTAGTCTTTAAATTCTCAAATAATTCCTCCCTCTTCTCTTCTTTCAGTGTCTTTGAATCTGCGGGAAACAAAACAGGATTAAAAACATGGGCGGGATGTGATTTCTGATGCCACATTGAGCAGTTAAGGAGCTCATAATTTCCAGGGAAGTGAAATTCACTCTAAAATACATAATGAGAGTCAACATCCCACATCTTCTCCTCAATTGAAGCACCACAGTGCAGCCACCAAGTAGAACTTTTCAGATGAAACAGCCATTTACCTAATTAATTGGTCCTAAGGAAGGTATCCCAAATGCATTTTTCTCTATATCATAAAACCAGAATATGGGTGCATGTAACACAAGTGTTAAATCAAATAATTTCATGTGAACTACGTTTACTAAGCCAATGCTTAGAACTAATTTCCGTAAATTGAAGACAACATTATAGTTCATAAGCATTAAGGCTTAGGTGATTTCATGCTTTTGATGTTTAAGTATTCCGATTTTTGTTCATATTAAAAGAACAAAAATCCATAGTCATCGATTATCTTAAGTAACCCAACCGGTATACGTGATGAATGATATGTACATGTATTCGAGAATGTGGAACAAAGCCACAACTCCTTCCCACATCTTCAAGCATGGCATGGTGTGGTTTGATAATTACAGAAAGGGTATTTAGAAATTACTTAAAAGAGTCTTAATGCTTGCTACATTGTCCCCTATTTAGGTGGCTGCTCAGTTTAAAAACTCATTTTGAGTAGCATTGACCAAAAGACTCGGTATTGACAGTTTTAATTCAAAATTCCAGAGCAATATCTCCAGGAATCACAGAAAATATTGATGCTTTCTTCAGTGTGAAACTAATCATGTTTAATATAAAATCCACTTTTTTACCTTTTTTTTTTTTTTTTTTTTGGAGTTTATTAGCTTAACAGCTAACAGAATGAAATCAATTGATTTCTTTGCATTTGTGTTTAAGTTCATTAGCATAGCAGTCAAATAATGAGATTGCATTGAAGACCCATCAAAGCATAACAATTTCTTTGTACATTCATAAACCCCAAAATACAATAGCATTTTCTTCAAGCCATGCAACAACTTTAACAGTCAACTATCAGATTAAAGCTAAAAATGAGTAAAGAAAAATGAAATTGATTTGGAAGCTAAACCTGCAAAGTTCAAAGAGGAGAGAGTCTTCTCGTACGAGCGAGCACAGTACAAGCATCCGTACACCATCGGCCCTAAAACGGGGCCTCGGCCGGCTTCATCGATGCCCATAATGCAAGGCTCGGAGGCCCATTGGGGCAGCGCAGCGTCCGATCCCATTCCAGTCAACCCTCTCTTTCTCTCTTCTCAGCTTTGAACGTGACCTAGCCCAGTGTCACAGTCCAATAAAATGTAAAGATCCATTTCAAAAGTTGCAAAATTTTATATCCCAGTTGCAAGAAAAGCTACAAGTGCAGTTGGGTTTCGAAAAAATGGCAGAGACACGAATTTGAGAGGAGAGGGTCTTACCACAATATTCACCATTCACCAATCACCCGCCCTAAAATAGTCTTAACTCGGCCCAAATTTTGATTGATTTTGAGATTAGGATTAGAGAACAGAGAAGAGCTTTAGAGGAGAGAGTTTAAGTGACTGTGAAAGCAATTGAAAATAATTGAATAAATATTGATAATTGAAGTTTAAAGCATGGAGTAAAATTTTAAATTTTGACAAAAATTAGTCAGAAACGACGAAAATTGCTATCAAAATACGAAAATTTTGAATAAAAACTTCATACATTGATAAAAAACATTGAAGAAACTAAATTATATAATAGGTTTTATATGATATAAAATAAATATAATGTGCGCTGAAAATATATACTGTTAAATAAAATTAGTATATTTTTTATACTTTATAATTTATACAATAAACCCTATATACTCTTTATATTCTATAATTTTTATACTAAACCTTATATATTCTATTTTCTTTAGAATATAATATAAGACATTATGGTTTATGCCATTATTAATTATTTTTTATATAGAAATGTATTAGGGTTTAGAGTTTAAAAAAACTAAACGAAATCCAAATTTTTTTTTCCAATTACCCAAAAGCCCCAAACCTCAATCAACCCTAAACCCCTTTTATTTTCTTCTCTCTTTTTTTTTTTTTTTCTTTCCTTTCTTTTCCTCTTGTGATTCTCTCTTCCAATCTTCCTTTGCTTTTTATAATGGGCCCCACGAATTAAGAATTTTTATGTTTAAGCAATTAAGCCTCCATCTATTTCAGTCAGACCAAACTCATCAGCAATTAAGCCGCTATCTATTTTTGGCAGCAGACCAAACTTATCAGAAAAACCAACATATCCTTCCTGAAACTTCCACTTTCGACCAGAACCACTGTCGCATCTCTTCTCTCTCCTCCTTCTCCCTATCCCTCCCATATCTCTCTCTCCTTCCCCGATTTCCCTCGCTTCCTCTTCTCCCTCCCCCATCTCTTCTCTCTCCTCCCTCCCTAATCACCCTCTGAATCTCTCTTTGATCTGACATCGGTGTGCCATTCGGCGACTAGGTCGTCTCGCCTGTTCCTCCTCTCTCTCCTACTGGTCTCTGCCTCCGAGTCGAAACTTTTGCCGAAATTTTGAGAATTACGGGAAATTTTGAAAATTTTCGCCGAAATCTGAGCAAAAATTGTTTGGTTTATTGTTAAAATTTCCATACCTTAAAAAAAAAAGAAATTTTCCAAAAATTTTGAAATTTTATACCTTGGTCTAAAGTATGTTAAGATAATCAGGGTTTTATAAATTAGCAAATTACATTTAAATCAATAAAATATTTTAATATTACATATTTACATAATGTTCAATGTAAAAATTTATTTGAATGCCACTATTTGAATCCAATTTTTTTATCAGTAGCCCTCAACATACTCTTTACACTCACCTTTATTTTAAAAAATATTTGAACTTATTAGTACATCCAATATATTTTCTTAAACCAAGGTGTAAAATTTCATTTTTTTAAGGTATGGAAATTTTAACAACAAACTAAACAATTTTCGCTCAAATTTTGGCAAAATTTTCCAAAATTTTTGAAAATTTCCAAAATTCTCAAAATTTCGGCGAAAGTTTCAACTCGGAGGCAGAAACCAACGAGAGAGAGAGGAGGAACAGGCGAGACGACCTAGTTGTCGGAGCACGCACCGGTGGCAAATCAAAGAGAGATTCAAAGGGTGATTGGTGTGGAGGAGAGAGGAGATCGATGGGGGGAGGGAGAAGAGATCGGGGAAGGAGGGAGAAGAGATGCGACAGTGGTTCTGGTCGAAAGTGGAAGTTTTAGGAAGGATATGTTGGTTTTGCTGATAAGTTTGGTGGCGGGTTGCTGCCAAAAGTAGATGAAGGCTTAATTGCTGATGATTTGGTCTGCTGCCATTTAGTGAAATAGATGGAGGCTTAATTACTTAAACATAAAAATTCTTAATACGTGGGGCCCATATATTATAAAAAGCAAAGGGAAGATTGGAGGAGAGAGTCAGAGGAGGAAGGAGGAAAATGAAGGAAAGAAAAAATAAAGAAAAAAATAAAGAAAAGAAAAAGGAAAAGAAAAAAGAGAAAAAAATAAAATGGATTTAGGGGTTGATTGAGGTTTGAGGCTTTTGAGTAATTGGAAAGAAAAAAAAAATTGGGTTTCG